>NC_133170.1:29836742-30139772 GCF_040802235.1 Manis javanica | reverse complement strand
ATGACACCAAAAGCACAAATAATGGAAGGAAAAATATGCAAACTGGATCTTATGAGAATTAAAAACCTTTGTGCATCAAAGGACACTATCCACAGAGTAAAATGGCAACCCTGAGAATAAGAGAAAACATTTTCAAATCACTTATCTAATTAGGGATTAAAATCTGGAATATATTTTTAAAACTCCTAAAATTAAGTAACAAAAAACAAATAGCCCAATTAAAAAATGGGCAAAGGACTTAAACAGGCATTTCTCTAAAGATACACAAATGATCAATAAGCATGTGAAAAAATGTTCGACATCACTAATCTTTAGGGCAATATACATCAAATCAATAAGATACTATTTCACACCCATTGGGATGGCTAATATTAAAAAAATAGAAAACAAGGGCTGATATTCATATGAAGAAACTGAAACTCTGTGCATTGCTGATAGGAATGTAAAATGCAGCCACTGTGAAAAACAATATGGTGGTTCTTCAAAAAAATTAAACATAGAATTAGCATATGACCCAGCAATTCCACTTCTGGATATACACACAAAATTGAAAGCAGGGACTCAAACAGGTATTTATTCACCAATGTTCACAGCAGTGCTATTCACAATAGCTAGAAGGTGGATACAATTCAATGTCCATTGACAGACAAAGGGATAAACAATAGTAGTATGTCCATATAATGGAATATTACTTGCCCTTAAAAAGGAACGAAATTCTGATACATGCTACAACATGGATGAACCTTAAAACTATTATGCTAAGTGAAATAGCTCACACACAAAAGGACAATACTGCATAATTCCACTTGTATGAGGTTCCCAGAATAGGCAAATTCATAGAAAGTAGAATTGTAGTTGTCAGAGGCTAGAGGAGGGGGAACGGGGAGTTATCATTTAATGGGTACACAGTTGCTATACGGGATGATGAAAAAGTTCTGGAGATGAATGGTGGTGATGACTGCACAATAATGTGAATGTACTTAATGCCAATGAACAATACACTTAAAAATGATTACAGTGGTAAATTTCATGTTACACATGTTTTACCACAATTGAAAAGGAAGAAAGTGTAATGCAGCGGATGCTGTGGAATGCTGCCCAGATGCTGCCTTCAGGACCAAGACACCCATCCTCCAGGAGCAGAGCCCTCCAAGACCTGCCCTTTGGCTGAAGGGGCTGCCTCTCCCAAGTTTACACCCCAGCCCTGGTGGCAGCTGACATCAAATGACTGGTCACTGTGGGGGGCACCAAAGTCCAACTCCTTTGCTTCTGAAAGGCTGTCCTAGCCTCCAAGCCCGCTGTGGACTCAAGTTGGCTAAAGCCTCTGTTACCACTGAACGACAGTGCAAAATCTCCCTCTGCCCAAATCTGCTCTTCAATGTTATTCCTGAGAGCCTCCACACTAACCAGCCTGCAGGCAAACCTCCATCTCAGAGTCTGCTTTCTGGGGAATACAATTTAAGAGAATGACCAGAGGAAATTTATCTTGTTTAGTGCAATTAAGAAATGTAACCCTTCTACTTGGTACCTGATCCTCAGTCGGTCATTTTCCGAGTAGAGGCGTAGAACGTGTTCCCGTTCCTGGAAGAGGCAGACCTGCATATCGCTTAGTGCATTCTGCAATTCAGCAACCTCTTCCTCCCTCTGCTGCAAATCTCTTTCTAATTTATGCTGGAAAAAAGAGCAAGTTGAATATCTCTTAAAGTGAATGGCTTCACCAATACAGAATTCAAATGACCTGAGTTTTAAAACTATAGGTTAATGTGATGTTTGCATATAACGTCAAAGCTCTCCTATCTTCCTTTTCCAGACTATACAATCCAGAATGCCACATGACTCAACTGTTCTATTCAACTACATTTTTTTTTTTTTTACAAGCGAAAGCATGCAGTCCCCCACTACCAGAAATGATGCAGCCAAGTTTCCCACATTTGGGGAAATAGCAGGGGTCAGCAGTTGATAAGCCTCGCCCTGGGAAAAGCACCTTCGTGATCATGGCATTTCCCCTGCCAGGTAAGTATTATTCAGCTTTTTTTTTTTAATACTTTCTATGTATAAGCATTATGAAATTTTGAAAAATAAACATGAAAAGGTATGATTCCTGCCTGCAGAGCTGAGGAATTCTGTGGGGAGACAGACATGTAAACAATTCAGATAAAATAATTATTTAATGGAGGAGCATGCATGTAAAATAGTAAAGGGGGGGGTACAGCAGGAGTAAGATTCCTGAAGCCTTTTTGGGATGGTGAAAAAGATCTGAAGCCTTTTTTGGGACATTTAAAACGTTGAAGATTGCTAGGGACAAGCAGAGGGTAGGCACTCTCAGGAAAGAGGTAAACAAGAGAACCATCAAAGAGCTACGCATGTCTGGGCAACTGCAAGTGAGAGGCTGACTGGAGCTGTGTGAACTGGAGGCCGGATGCTGGTGAGGAGTTTGAACCAGGGTTGCAACAGGAGTGAGGAGGCTGTTGGAATGGATCAGGCAATATTCAGGAAGGAGAATCAATAGGATTCACCTAGAATTGGATGGAGGGACTGGGCAGAATGTAGGCAATGATACCATTTACTAAGACAGTGAAGAAGGAAGAAGTTGAGAGATAAGGAATGGAGGGAGGGGAGATGGTAGTGCTATGTGTGTATGTACAGGTAGGGTAGAAAGAGGAAGATCAGATCAGATGTGGGCACATTAGCATGGAGCTCAGAGGAGAGAGTCAGCATTAGTTATTAGATGTCATCATCCCGTATGCAGTAGGATAACGCATGGATAAAATGAGGTCCTTTATGGTGGCTCTGGAAAAACTGCTGACATAGAAGACTAAGGAAGGGGAACTGTTAATGGAGACAGAAGAACTGGTCAGAGAGTGAGACAGAAACTGGAAAAGAAAACCACACAGAAACCAAGAAGGAAGAGTTTTCAGAAAGGAGAGAGGTCAGTAGCAACCAACACCACAAAGGTCACTGAGAGGAGAGATGATTTGACAAATAGAACTGCAGAGCACAGGAGGAGCAGTTTTAGTGCAGCAACGAGGACAGAGACCAAACTGGAGGCAAGAAGTCCCTGAGTGCGCAACAAAGTCTAGGAGTGTGACTGAGAAAGTGAAATGCTGTCTACTTGAGAATAGCTAGAGGGGGAGCACAACTGAAGAGGATGTTTTTCTTTTAAGCTGGGAAAGACTTAAGTGTGTTTATATACTGAGGAGTAAAAAGCCAACATCAAGCAAGAGGTTAAAATAGAAAACAAGGTGAAGAAAGATGATGATGCAGGGTTTCTTAGGAGGAAAAAGAGGTGGGGGCCATGGAGAATGCTGGATCAATTCAGCCTGGACAGGCAGAGACATCTTGATCCTGAAGCAGTAAGAAGAGAGATGGACACGGACGTAGGTAACTGTGTGCCAGTGGGCAGGAAGGGAGTCCCTGCACACTAGCTGGTATTTCCTCTGTGCACTAGGAAGCAAGATTGCCTGGTGAGAGAGGAGGGCTAAGAAGGGGTTGCAGGCTGGAGAGTAGGGAAGGTGTGGCACAGAGGCAGAGAGAGAGGCAACCAACTATGGGTAGATGAGAAAACAGCTGTGTAGTGACTGAAATACAGAAGTATTTGTTTACCATGTAATGACTTGGGACCTTTCTAGGAACAGTGGCTCTCAACTGCAGAGATTCTGCCTTTGCCCCAGGAGAAATCTGGCAATGTCTGCAGGCATGTTTGATGTTACAACTGAGGGTGGGGTGGGAGGCAAGGGAGGTATGCTACTGGGATCTAGTGAATAGAGCCCAAGGATGCCGCTAAATGTCCAACAATATACAGTAAAGAATTACCAGGCCCCAAAGGTCAACAATGCCAAGGTTGAGGAGTCCTGCTCCAGAACAGGGGAGAGAATTGATTAAATCCTAACTAGGGTTTTTGCCATGCAAATGGAGCATAAGAATAAGTGGGGGGGGTCACATGCACTTACTACTGCAGCGAAGCCTGATGGGCTTCAGGTTAGAAGGAAAGGACAGGATGTCGGAGGTGGATATGCTTAGAAAGCTGAAAAATCAAGGAGCTACGTAACAGTGAAGCTAAATGATAGGTTTAAGGAGTGGAAGAACTACAAGTATGAAAGACCACGAAGTAAGAGTTTTAAGACTTTAGAGGTGGAGCAGTTTGCATGGTAGAGGCAGTTAGGACTCAATCAAGGACCCACAAGTGGGTATGAACCTAGGCTGGGGAGGAAGGAAATTTTAAAAAAAATACTGTTTATAAATTATCTGCTTGTGATACAAGCTGGCACTTCTTGATCTTCTCTCAGAGATGATGAAAAGCCTTAATCAGAACCTAAAAGTACCTACAACACTTGTTTTTTTCTTCCTTCTGTAAAGCAACTTTACTCTTCCCTCTGTGATCATTATTATTCCATCGCTCCTGCATAGGTCAATTCAGTTTCACATTTAAGAATACCTCAATCTGATCTGTGCTCCTAGAAATTAAATTTCATTTTTCAATATCAATACAATGAAGTAACATTCTAGCAGCTGGGATGTGGAGGGCAACACAGTTCACTCTCCACCTTGTAAATGGACAGGCTTGGAGCCAATGCTCAGTGAGACACCCGAGATACTGCTGTAAGTCGCCGTGCTCAGCAGTCTGTCTATCTAACCTAGCATCCCGAATCAAGGCCTTAAATGCAAAATAATTATTTGCCTCTCTTTATCCTGGCAGAAATAAACACTGAATAAAAATAGGCATCTCTTCTTAGGCTGGTGCTTTACTTGATCCAGAATTAATACTTCCTCTCATTTTTTAAGTGAGTATTCAAACCCAGGCCTTTCGATCCATGAGTGGTATGTTTGCAATGAACCACAGCTGTTCTTAAGTTTCCTTGATAATGACTTATTCATAAGTTTGACTTTGGGAGGTCTGTGGGACCAATTCCTTTCTTGCCACCACTCTTTGGTCTGAGCCAAGGACCAAACACCTCACCCACTGCGGCCCTCCAGCCACAGTCTGGCTCCAGCAGCAGAGGAAGGCTGTTTCTCAGCTGACACTGGGGCAAAGGCATAGGGCCCTCAGTGACTCCAGACCCCATTCCAAGGAGCATGAGCCCACCCGTGCCTCCGGGCCCATGCTTTCATCCCAGCAGGAGTTGTTAAGATTCCTGCATCATCTCTTCTTTACCTGTTCCTCAAAGGCTTCTTTGTATAATTCTAGTTTCTTCAATAGGTCCTCATTTTCTACCTCACACTCAGCTATCTTCTTCTGATAATATTCCAGAAGCTCCTGAGAAGGGCAGAGGATAGCCAGATGATCTTTGATGGAAGGCAAGGGAGTTGACTCCACTGAATCTGGGAAAGACACTCCCTTCCACCTGGTGGAACCACTGAAGCCACAGGCAGCACCATGTTTGGGAACAGTGGTCAGCCTATATGAAATTAGGTAAGACATACATTAACTCTGAACATTTATGAAACACTAATTTCTTTAATAAAAAACAGGTTTATGTTCATAAAGTGCTTACAATTAACCTTGAAAATGATGCCACAAGTTAGGGTATAATATTATGAATGGTTTTCCAATTACTAAATGCTTAAAACTGGATTCAAAATACCTGTTAGACAGCATTAGACTCAGACACTGAGAAGTGACTAGTGGTTAACAAGGAGAAGAAGAGTAGGGTGGGGGGGACTGTTGAACCACTGTGATGTACATTTGATAAAATTAAAAAATAGAGAATCCAAAAAAAGATGGTGGTGTGAGAAGACAGAGAGAAACCTCCTCCCCAAATTACATAAAACACAAAAATATAGCAAACATAACTAATCCTGAAAAGCCAACCTGAAGACTGCAGAACAGACTGCCCACATCTGGGGAAAAGAGAAGACCTCACAGAAAAGGGAAAAGTAGCAAAGCCACAATCCAGTGGGACCAAGCCCTCTCTCCCCACCCACAGGCAGGAGGAAGAGAAATGGAGCAGGGAGGGAGTAGAAGCCCGGGAGTGCTTAACACCCAGCCCTGGAGATCTACTCCAGGAACACAAACCCACGTTACATGGTACTCTGGAGATCAGAGGTGTTGGAAAGCAAAGACAGGCAAAAAAACACTAAAAGATTTAGATTTGAGCAACTTGTGAAGAACAGGTATGCACAACCAGCACCCTTGGAACAAAAGAAAGGTGGGCACTTTGAAAGACTTCCCAGCAGGGCAGGGGGTGCTAAAGGGGCAAGGATTACACAGAAATCACAGTTCAGGAGAAAGGACAAGTGGACAAAATTGTCCCGGCACGCTCAGCCTAGCAGGTTGGGAACTCTCAGGAGCTTCAGACGCTCCACCTCCATGGCTGGCAGTGCACCACAAGAACCTCCACCCACCCCATTCCACTGTAATATACAGCCTGCTGCTCCTTCTCCCTCCCACAGGCATTGATCAACACACCTGCTGAGCCACCTCACAACAGCTAAAGAGGCTCCTTCCTTCATTTGGCCCGCTGGAACTGGCAGTGGAGGCAGGCAGTGCAGCCAAGAAGGCAGGAAACCCTCCCAACCAAGCTCCTTCCTCCCAGCAGGTGCCTCTTCCGCTCACCTGTGACCCCTATCACTGCTGCAGGTGTACAGCAGCTCCAGAGAGTAGAGCTTCTGGGCACTAGAGAGCACTGCCTACACAAAGTTTTTATTCTATAGGAAACATTAAAATTGAAGTGGCAAAGGAATTTGGTTCAAAACAAAATTATAAGAAAAAAACACCAGAAACAGGGCTTAGTGAAACTGAAATCAACAAACTTCGTGATAAAGATATCAAAATAAAATCATAAACATACTCACAGAGCTACAGAAAAATATTCAAGATCTCAGGGGCAACTTCAAGAAAGAGACAGAAACTTTGAAAAATAAAGTATCCAAAATGAAACATACAATGGAGGGATTTAAAAGTAGATTAGATCAAGATAGCAGCGTGAGTAGGGCAGCGGAAATCTCCTCCCAAAACCATATATATTTTTGAAAATAGAACAAATACAACTATTCTTTAAAAAGAGACCAGAAGATTCAGGACAACAGCCAGGCTACATCTACATCTGCGAGAACTCAGCGCCTCACGAAGGGGGTAAGATACAAGCTGCGGCCTGGCGGGACCCAAGCACCACCCCTACCCCAGCTTCTTGCGGGAGGAGAGGAGTCGGAGCGGGAAGGGAGGGGGAGCCCAGGACTGCTAAATACCCAGCCCTAGCCATCCACACTGGAGCGCAGACACACAGTGCGTGGGGCGCTGGATATTAGGGAAATGGAACAGTAAAATCTGCGAGCTGGTTCCCACAGCCGGCGCCCCTGGGACAAAAGAAAAGCGAGTGCTTTTTGAAAGTCTTAAAGGGACAGGAGCCTCACAGCTGGATGAAGTATCCCGGCACACTCAGCCTAGCAGCTGGGAATCCCAGGGAACTCCAGGTGCCCTAACGCCCTGGGCGGCAGCACAGCTCTGAGGCCTCTCATGGTGATAAACAGCCTCCCACCTGTTCCCCCTCCGGTGCAGCCCCACAATTGCGGAGCAGCAGCCTGAGACCAGCCACGCCCACAGCAGCCATGCAGAGCTTCCTACACAGCAGCCAGGCAAGAATCAGAGACCCAGTCTGAGCGCAGCTGCCCAAGACAGGCCGCGAGGGGTCGCCATTCTCAGAGAAGAGGAAGGCAAGGAGCAAGCGGGAAGGGATTCTGTTCTCCCAGCTGACACATGCACCAACTGCCCACGACAACCTCTTTCGCCATGAAAAGGCAGAAGAATTTGATCCAGATCAGAATCACACAGACATCCTCCCCTGAGAGGGAACCTGGGAAGACAGACTTACACAATCTTCCTGAAAAAGAATTCAAATAAAGGCCCTAACCACGCTGATGGACTTCCAGAGAAATATGCAAGATCTAAGGAGGGAGAATACAGAAATAAAACAATCTCTGGAAGGACTTTAAAGCAGAATGGGTGAGGTGCAAGAGGCCATTAATGGAACAGAAATCAGAGAACAGGAATACAGAGAAGCTTATGCAGAGAAAGAGATAAAAGGATCTCCAGGAATTAAAGAATATTAAGAGAACTGTGTGACCAATCCAAATGGAAAAATATTTGCATCAGAGGTGTACGAGAAGAAGAAAAGAGAAAAAGGAATAGAAAGTGTCTTTGAAGAAATAATTGCCGAAGACTTCCCCAAACTGGTGGAGGAAATAGTTGCTCAAACCACAGAAGCACACAGAACTCCCAACACAAGGGACCCAAAGAGGACAACACCAAGACACATAATAATTAAAATGGCAAAGATTAAGGACAAGGACAGAGTATTAAAGGCAGCCAGAAAGAGAAAAACGGTCACCTACAAAGGAAAACTCATCAGGCTATCATCAGACTTCTCAACAGAAACCTTACAGGCCAGAAGAGAATGGCATGATATATTTAATGCAATGAAACAGAAGGGCCTTGAACCAAGAATACTGTATCCAGCATGATTATCATTTAAATATGAAGGGGGGATTAAACAATTCCAAGACAAGCAAAAATTGAGGGAATTTACCTCCCACAAACCACCCCTACAGGGTATTTGAAAGGGACTGCTCTGATGGAAGCACTCCTAAGGGGCCAAACAGATGTCACCAGAAAAAACAAACTTACAACAAAGAAAGCAGAACAATCAAATACTAACTAAAGGCAAAAAATAAAATCAACTACCCACAAAAGCAGTCAAAGGAAACACAAAAGAGCATAAAATAAAACACCTAACATATAAAGAATGGAGGAGGAGGAATAAGAAGGGAGAGAAATAAAGAATCATCAGACTGCGTTTATAATAGCTCAATAAGCGAGTTAAGTTAGACAGTAAGATAATAAAGAAGCTAACCTTGAACCTTTAGTAACCACAAACCTAAAGCCTGCAATGGCAATAAGTACATATCTTTCAATAATCACCCTAAATGTAAATGGACTGAATGCACCAATCATAAGACACAGAGTAATAGAATGGATAAAAAAAACAAGACCCATCTACATGCTGCTTACAAGAGACTCACCTCAAACCCAAAGACATGCACAGACTAAAAGTCAAGGGATGGAAAAAGATATTTCATGCAAACAACAGGGAGAAAACAGCAGGTGTTGCAGTACTAGTATCACACAAAATAGACTTCAAAACAAAGGAAGTAAAAGGAGATAAAGAAGGATATTACATAATGATAAAGGGTTCAATCCAACAAGAGGATAACCATTTAAATATATATACACCCAATACAGGAGCACCAACATATGTGTAACAAATACTAAGAGAACTAAAGGAGGAAAAAGAAAGCAATGCATTTATTTTAGGAGACTTCAACACACCACTCACTCCAAAGGACAGACCCACCAGACAGAAAGTAAGTAAGGACACAGAGGCACTGAACAACACACTAGAACAGATGGACCTAATAGACATCTATAGAACTCTACATCCAAAAGCAACAGGATACACATTCTTCTCAAGTGCACATGGAACATTCTCCAAAATAGACCACATACTAGGCCACAAAAAGAGCCTCAGTAAATTCAAAAAGAGTGAAATTCTACCAACCAACTTCTCAAACCACAAAGGTATAAAACTAGAAATAAATTGTACAAAGAAAGCAAAAAGGCTCGCGAACACATGGAGGCTTAACAACATGCTCCTAAATAATCACTGGATCAATGACCAAATCAAAATAGAGATCAAGCAATATATGGAAACAAATGACAACAACACAAAGCCCAAACTTCTGTGGGATGCAGCAAAAGCAGTCTTAAGAGGAAAATATACAGCAATCCAGGCATATTTAAAGAAGGAAGAACAATCCCAAATGAATAGTCTAATGTCACAATTATCAAAATTGGAAAAAGAAGAACAAATGAGGCCTAAGGTCAGCAGAAGGAGAGACATAACAAAGATCAGAGAAGAAATAAATAAAATTGAGAGGAATAAAACAATAGAAAAATCAATGAAACCAAGAGCTGGTTCTTAGAGAAAAAAACAAAATAGATAAGCCTCTAGCCAGACTTACTAAGAGAAAACGAGAATCAACATACATCAACAGAATCAGAAACAAGAAAGGAAAAATCATGACAGATCCGACAGAAACACAAAGAATTATTAGAGAATACAACAAAAAACTATATGCTAACAAGCTGGAAAACCTAGAAGAAATGGACAACTTTCTAGAAAAATACAACCTTCCAAGACTGACCAAGGAAGAAACAGAAAATCTAAGCAGACCAATTACCAGCAATGAAACTCAAGCAGTAATTAAAAAACTACCCAAGAGCAAAACTCCCAGGCCAGATGGATTTACCATGGAGTTTTATCAGACATACAGAGAAGACATAATACCCATTCTCCTTAAAGTTTTCCAAAAAATAGAAGAGGAGGGAATACTTCCAGACTCATTCTATGGAGCCAACATCACCCTAATACCAAAAACAAGCAAAGACTCCACGAAAAAAGAAAACTACAGACCAATATCCCTGATGAACACAGATACAAAAATACTAAACAAAATATTAGCAAACCGAATTCAAAAATACATCAAGAGGATCATACACTATGACCAAGTGGGATTCATCTAAGGGATGCAAGGATGGTACAACATTAAAAAAATCCATCAACATCATCCACCACATAAACAAAAAGAAGGACAAAAATCACACGATCATCTCCATAGACACTGAAAAAGCATTCGACAAAATTCAACATCCATTCACGATAAAAACTCTCAACAAAATGAGTATAGAGGGCAAGTACCTCAATGTAATAAAGGCCATATATGAAAAACCCACAGCCAACATCATACTGAGTAGCAAGAAGCTGAACATTTTTCCCCTTAGATGGGGAACAAGACAGGGATGCCCACTCTCCCCACTGTTATTCAACATAGTACTGGAGGTCCTAGCCATGGCAATCAGATGAAACAAAGAAATACAAGGCATCCAGATTGGTAAAGAAGAAATCAAACTGTCACTATTTGCAGATGACATGATATTGTACATAAAAAACCCTAAAGACTCCATTCCAAAACTACTAGAATATCGGAATTCAGCAAAGTTGCAGGATAAAAAATTAACACACAGAAATCTGAAGCTTTCTTATACACTAACAATGAACTAATAGAAAGAGAAATCAGGAAAACAATTCCATTCACAATTGCATCAAAAAGAATAAAATACCTAGGAATAAACCTAACCAAGGAAGTGAAAAACCTATACCCCGAAAACTACAAGACACTCTTAAGAGAAATTAAAGAGGACACTAAAATGCAAACTCATCCCATGCTCTAGGCTAGGAAGAATTAATATTGTCAAAATGGCCACCCTGACCAAAGCAATCTACAGATTCAACGCAATCCCTATCAAATTACCAACAGCATTCTTCAACGAACTGCAACAAATAGTTCAAAAATTCTTATGGAACCACCAAAGACCCTGAATAGCCAAAGCAATCCTGAGAAGGAAGAATAAAGCAGGGGAGATTATGTTTCCCAACTTCAAGCTCTACTACAAAGCCACAGTAATTAAGACGATTTGGTACTGGCACAAGAACAGACCCATAGATCAATGGAACAGAATATAGAGTCCAGATATTAACCCAAGTATATATATGGTCACTTAATATACGGTAAATGAGCCATGTATATACAATG
Organism: Manis javanica; assembly: GCF_040802235.1. Classification (NCBI taxonomy): domain Eukaryota; kingdom Metazoa; phylum Chordata; class Mammalia; order Pholidota; family Manidae; genus Manis; species Manis javanica. Next base: position 30,128,126 of record NC_133170.1, on the reverse strand, counting down.
GGGAAATGACAGCCTCTTCAACAACTGGTGTTGGCAAAGCTACATGCAAGAGAATGAAACTGGATTATTGTTTAATCGCATACACAAAAGTAAACTCAAAATGGATCACAGACCTGAATGTAAGTCATGAAACCATAAAACTCTTAGAAGACAGTATAGGCAAAAATCTCTTGAATATAAATATGAGCAAGTTTTTCCTGAACACTTCTCCTCAGGCAAGGGAAACAAAATACAAAATGAACAAATGGGACTACATCAAACTAAAAAGTTTCTGTACAGCAAAGGATACCATCAGCAGAATAAAAAGGCATCCTAAAGTATAGGAGAATATATTTGTAAATGACATATCTGATAAGAGGTTAACATCCAAAATATGTAAAGAACTCACATGCCTTAACACCCAAAAAGCAAACAAACTGATTAAACAAATTTGAATGGCCAACAAGCATATTAAAAGATGCTCCACATCACTAATCATCAGGGAAATGCAAATTAAAACTACAATGAGATATTACCTCACACAAGTTAGGATGGCCAATATCCGTAAGGCAAGAGACAACAAATGCTGGCAAGGCTGTGGAGAAAGGGGAACCCCTCCTACACTGCTGGTGGGAATGTAAACTAGTTCAGCCATTGTGGAAGGTAATATGGAGGTTCCTCAAAAAACTTAAAATAAAAATACCATTTGACCCAGAATTCCACTCCTAGGAATTTACCTGAAGAAAACAAGATCCCAGATTCAAAAAGACATACACACCCCTATGTGTATTGCACCACTATTTACAATATGCAAGCTTTGGAAGCAACCTAAGTGTCCATCAGTAGATGAATGGATAAAGAAGAGGTGGTACATATATACAATGGAATAATTTCAGCCATAAGAAGAAAACAAATCCTACCATTTCTAACAACATGGACAGAGCTAGACGGTATTACGCTTAGTGAAATAAGTCAGGTGGAGAAGGACAAGTACCAAATGACTTCACTCATTTGTGGAGTAAAGCAGCAAAGCAAAACTTAAAGAACAAAATAGCAGAAGACTCACAGACTCCAAGAAGGGACTAGTGGTTACCAAAGGGAAGGGTTTGGGGAGGGTGGGTGGGGAAGGAGGGAGGAGGGGACTAAGGGGCATTATAATTTGCAATCACAATAAAGGCAGGTCACGGGGAAGGCAGTATGGCATGGAGAAGACAATGACTCTATAGCATCTTACTATGCTGATGGACAGTGACTGCATTGGGGAGGTGAGGACTTGATAATATGGGTGAATGTTGAAACCACAATGTTGCTCATGTGAAACCTTCATAAGATTGTATATCAATGATACTTTAATTTTTTAAAAATCAACTCAAAAAAGGAAAAATACATGTTAGAGAGTAAAAAGATAATTTTTTTAAAAAAGTAAACTAAGTAAGATCAAAGAGTAACATAAAATGTAATACTTTAAGACACACTAACAAGAACACTTATACAACTGCTGGTGGAGTATAACTACAGAGAGTAAATTGGCAAAATCTAGTAAAATGGCAATTTTTCTTGTAAGAAACTCATCACATATGTACAAGGTGACTGACACAATGAAAATATTTATAGTAACATTATTTGTAATAACAAAAACAGTAAGCCTTCCAAATGTCTACTTAATGGGATAACATTAAGTATATATTGTATGATTATACAATGGGATTATACTTAATGGGATAACATTACGTATATATTGTATGATTATACAATGGACTATTATCTGAAGTTACTAGAAACTATCAATTAGAAATACATGTATGAATATGAATGTATCATCTAAACAATATTAAATGGAAAAATGAAGGTAGGTGCATATATAGAAGATATTAGCATTTATTTAAGATTGGAACTTGCAAAATGAAAGTTTATTTTTAGGAATAGGTATCTAAGTGGCAAAGTTAGTAAGGAAGGCAATGACAAATACAAGATTCAGGATTAGAAAATACAGCCCAGTTAGTACCACACAACTACACCAGATACCAATCTCTAGCACGGGGAGACATTTAAATTAAACAAACCAAGAGCAGATGAGATCAAAGGCTAATCAAAGGCTGGACAAGGAAGTGCTTTCATTTATTTGCTTTTAGCAAACAGATTTAAACTAAAACAATGAAAGTTAGAAAACAGATGATGCAGAAAACCTTCACATGAAAATCAATCCACTTTGGTTAACTAACTGCAATTTACAACATAACAAAACAGCCGAGTGAAGAAAATACCAGAAGCCCAGAGTTGTAGTTAGTGAAGGTTATTGTCAGCACTTTTAATAAGTAAGCCTGTAAGAAGAGATATTAAAATTCACTTTCAGCTAGCATGAAGGAAAGAGAATTTACTATTTTCTCGATCATCAAAAGATTGACAGAAATACTATCTTAGTTAATGTTTCATGTTTTCAAAGGGGGTTGCCTTACGACAGCCCTGGGAAATAGGTTAAGAAATGAACTAAGAGGTCATTCTGAATTTTGCAGAGGATAAGGATGATGTGTCATGCAGCCAGTTGATAGCAGAACCAAAATTCAAAGTCCCCTGTGTTTGTACACTGGTTATTTTTTGTGTAATCCAGGACCCACTGGCTTTGTACGAGGCCCACTCAAACCACCCAGATTCTAGTATTAACATTTAATATACCCTGGTTTTTAATTTAAATTCCATGTAAGAAGAATAGAAAAATTAGGTTTAATGTAGAGTTTGGAAGCACCCTTGGGAATCTGGGAGTTCCCCAATTCTAGTTCCTAAGCTTACTTTCCACAACGTAACTTACAGCTAAGGCTATAGAAGTCTTGATTATTCATTTTAACAACTCAAGAATAAGCAAATGTCTTACTTTCTGGAGACAGGGGTATGTGTTGGAGTAAAGTTCATGCTGTCTTTCTCACACCTGTCAAATAGACAAAAATTCAGAATGAAAGGCTAGGAAAGGAAAAAAACAGTATAGGATGTACATACTGGTTCCCTTGTGGTGAGAATGTGATCTTCTGAAGTGTAGTATTCTTTAAAGTAGCTCCGAACCCTTAGATTCTGACTTCTGATTTTTCACAAGGCATTCTTCCTCATTATTTTCAAATAAAATCAGAAACATTTACTATTTGGATGGATAAACACATTTTTAAAAAGCCTCCTTAGTATAACAGTTATCTGCAACAATGCAAAATAAATTCACAATTCTTTTACTGAAATTATAGAATTGGGAGATGCAGAAAAGTCTCTAATGGGCAAGAGATCGAAAGGAGAAATTAAGTCAAGGGCCCACTGTGGGAAACAGAGATAAATACAAAGCCATTGATATTATCTTTATTCACTGTGCTTTGCTTTATTGCTTTACCTTAGAGAAGAAATAAAAATTACTTACAAGGTTTATTCACCATCTCCATTCCAAATGATAACAAAGACCTGGAGTTCCTTTATTCTGAACAATCTTATCACAGAAATTTTCAAGAATATAAACCTCACAGTGGGGTGGGGTAGAGGGGGGTGAATACCATGTCATATAAGGGAAGGTGATGGGGAGCAGGGAAGAGGTAAAGAGCAAGAGCAGTAGTGGGGACGGAGTGGGCGTCGGGGGGAGAGTTTTATCAGCTTTGGGGAAAGCTGCTTTCTTATCAAGCACGCTTTGTCAATCCACTCTGACTCTGAGCAAGTCAAGAGATGACATAATGACCTACTCCTGTGTTCTTCTTCCTGGTATCTATCTGCTTATAGTCTTGTTCTTTGGGGAAGAATCTTGTAAAAGGAGTGAAAAGGTAATCACAATTGTTTCTTCTACATGCCATTTTCCTGCTCTTAACCCCAGAAGGCTTACTGCCTCCTCCTTGAAGCCTTTCTTCATCTGGCTTCCACAAGATTAGGTTTTCCCCTTTCTCACAGGTCATTAATTTTCAGTCACTGCTAGTTCTTCCTCATCTTTATCTCTATTTATTGCCATGGTGACTTCATGAAGGCTCATGGCTGTAAATACCTGTACACTCTAATGGTTTTTTGCAAATTCATACCTCCAGTCCTGACACTACCCTCCAGCACTGACCCATACATATCCCACTGCCTACTGTGTATCTCCACCTGGATGCCTAACAGGTTTCTCAAGCTTACTAAGCCCCAAATTGAGTTCCTGTTATTTACCCCCTATCACCAAACCTGCTCTTCTTTCAGAATTTTACATCCCAATAATTACTAACTCTATCCTGCCAGTTGCTTATAACAAAAAATTTGTTTGGAGAAATTTTACTCCTTTCTGTCTTACATACTACACATGATCCATCAGCAAATCCTACTGGCTCTACCACCCAAGTGCCTAGAATCTAATAAGCCCTTGTGCCAATACTGCCCTGGTCCAACCCCGTCTCTGCCAGATGGTTACGAGAGCCTCTTGACCAGTCTCCCAGCTGCCATTCACAACTCCACCCCCTGAAGTCCAGTCTCAACACAGTGTTGGCACACATGGTTATTTAAAATATAAGTCAAAACACAAAGCTCCTCTGCTCAAAAGCCTCCAGTGTTTTTTCATTTTACTCAGAGAACCAAGGTCTTTAAAATGGCCTTCAAGGTCCTACCTGACCTGGCTACCCCGTCACCTCCAGGACCTCACCTGCTGGTCTCCCCCTGCTCACTACTCCAGCGTCACTGGCCTCTGTGGCACTCTTCAAACACACCAGGCAAACCCCTCCTTCAGAGCCACTGCTCCGGCATCTCTTTGCTGTAATGCCCTTCCCACATTCATCTCCCTGGCCTGCCCCCTCTCCTCAGGGCTCTTGGTCACCTTCTTGGACCACTCTGGCACTCCCTTAACCCACTTTCTCTGCAACACTAACCACCATCTTTTATTTATTATTCCCACACTGGAATGTGGAGGCTCACTAAGTGAAGGTATTTTTTAATCTACTGTGTCCACTAATGTATCCCCAAAGATAGAAATAGTATCATGGTTTATAGTAGATGCACAGTAAGAAAAATTTTTTAAATCCTCAATATGAACTTACAAGTCACTGTTCAATATTGTTTACTTCTACTGGTCAATCCATCCACAACTAGGAAACCTGTTTCTGCTTCGGTCACTCTATTTGCTTTGTTCTACCACCAATCCTTCAAATACGCCATCTCTCTTCTTCTAATTCTCTTTTAAAATGACAATGCTCCTCCTTCAAACTCACCTCTTTACACAAGAACTTCTCCAAATTAGACCAATTTACCTCTAGTAAAAAATAACCAAGAAAATAAAAATGGTAACTGGGTTGATACAGTAGGGTTATGGGCGACATGTTTTTTAACAGCTTTATTGGGATATCATTCCCATTTAAAGTGTATAACTCAATGATTTTAGTATATTCCTAGATAGTGCAACCTTCACTAGACAAATGTGGAGCATTTTCATCACTTCAAGAAGAAATCTTACATCCTTTGGCTGTCACCCCTGGGCTCCACCCCAGCCCTAAGCAACCACTCATCTACTTTCTGTTTCAATATATCGGCCTATTCTGGACTTTCATGGGAGTGGAATCACATAGTATATGGTCTTTTGTGACTGGCTTCTTTCACTCAGCATAATGTTTTCAAGGTTTATCCAAGTTGTAGCATGCACCAATACTTCATTCCCTTTTATGGCCAAACATTCCATTGTACAAATATGGTGACATAATAAAGATAAATCTCACTTTTCTAAAACTACTTAATGATACCTTGGAACTTTAAAGGAGCCTTCTAACAACCCCTCTTCTTCCTCATAGTTAGGGACTGTCCTCACTCCCCCTTCCTTCTTATGACTCTCGCACATCTACAAAAAGTTGTCTAAACTCACAGTTCATTTAGTTTTTTTAACCTCTGACAATCTTGACGTTTACTACATCTGAAGTTGCTCTTCTTGGTCAGCAGATGTCCAAATTAACACATTCAGTTTCTCTCGTAGGTTCCCATCCTCCATCCACCAATCATTCCTTGATCTGTATGTTTAATTGGACCGTGTTGACCACATTTTTAAAAAAATTTCACTTTGTAAACCTAAGTGTCCATCAGTGTATGAACAGATAAAGATGTGTTACATATACACAATGGAATATTATTCAGCCATAAAAAGAAAAGAAATCTTACCATTTACAATAACATGGATGGAGCTAGAAAGTATTATGCTCAGTGAAATAAGCCAAGTGGAGAAAGACAAATATCAAATGATCTCACTTATTTGTGGAGTATAAATACAAAGCAAAACAGAAGGAACAAAATAGGAATAGACTTAAAGACACCAAGAAGAGACTAGTGGTTACCAAGCAGGAGGGCTTGGGGTTGAGGGGGTAGGAGGAAGGGGATAAAGGGGCACAATAATTCACAATCACAATATAAATTGGTCACAGGAATGGTAGTACAGCACAGAGAATACAGTTAATAATTCAGTAACCTCTTACTATGTTGACAGATAGTGACTGCACTAGAAGGGGTGAGGATTTAATAATATGGTTAACTGTTGAATCACTGCATTGTATAACTGAAACCAACATATAAGATTGTATATCAGTGATACTTTAATAAAGAAAATACTTCAAAAATACTTTTGATACTTAAAAGCAAATATATCACTTGGTTCTTGAAAACATGGGCTCTGAAATCAAACAAACTTGGGTTCGAGTCAAAGCTCTGTCCCTTATCAGCTCTGTGACCTCAGGTGAGTTATTTTTTTGTTCTGTCTTGCTTTAATTTTTACTTAATTTAAATTTTTATCACATTAATGCATGTACATAGTTTAAAAAACCAAATGGCAATAAAGGGCTTGTAATGAAAAATGCAGTCCCTAGTCTGGTCTCTCCCCCGCTAACTGCCCTTTCACTCACTTCCCTGAGAGTCCATTTTCAAGTATTTTCCCTACTGCTCTGGTATTTGCACTCATATTTCTCAATAACATGCTGATACTGTTATTTCTTAGCATTTCAGTTTTAAATATAACTTTGCTGCTATTTACCATGCCCACATTCATAGTCACATGTATACTTATCCTCCCCACCTACCTCTATCCACTCATCTAGCCATACTGTTAGATGACTATTCAGTATTTATTACTATTTTTACATACAAACTACTCTTGCTGAACTAAGTATGAAGACTCACTTTTCCTTTCTGGTACTTTTTTTTTTATTAAGGTATCATTGATATACAATCTTATGAATGTTTCACATGAGCAACATTGTGGTTATTACATTCACTCATATTATCAAGCCCCGCCCCCACACCCCACTGGAGTCACTGCCCATCAGTATGGTAAGATGCTAGAGTCACTACCTCTCTGTGCTATACTGCCTTCCCCATTAGCCCCCTATATTATGTGTGCTAATCATAATGCCCCTTTATCCCATGCTCCCTCCCTCCCCACCCACCTTCCCCACCCACTTCCCTTTGGTAACTGCTAGTCCCAAATCTGGGAGCCTGCTGCTGTTTTGTTCCTTCAGTTTTGCTTCACTGTTAATACTCCACAGATGAGTGAAATCATTTGGTACTTGTCTTTCTCTGCTTATTTCACCGAGCATAAAACCCTCTAGCTCCATCCATGTTGTTGCAAATGGCAGGATTTCTTTTTATGGATAAAATAATATTCCACTGTGTATATGTACTACATCCATTTATCTATTGATAGACACTTAGGTTGCTTCCTTGTCTATTGTAAATAGTGGTTCAGTACACATAGGGGTGCATTTATCTTTTTGAATCTGAGATCTTGTTTTCTACAGATAAATTCCTAGGAGTGGAATTCCTGGGTCAAATGGTATTTCTATTTCGAGTTTTTTGAGGAACCTCCACACTGCTTTCCACAATGGTTGAACTAGCTTATATTCCCACCAGCAGTGGGAATCCTGGCCAGCATATTGTTGTTTGTCTTTTGGATGTTGGCCATCCTAACTGGTGTGAGGTGATATCTCATTGCGGTTTTAATTTTTATTTCCTCAGGCGAGTTATTTAACCTCCCTAAAGTTCAGTTACTGATTAGAATAACAGCATGTATGTCATAAGCTGGTGTAAGGATCCAGTGAAATAACGAATGGGCCAGCAAAGTGTCTGACATATATGTACACTCAATAAGTGCAAATTACTATAATTTTTACTGAAAAATGTCCTTTTGGTTCAAACGATTCTGCTTCAACACTATTACTTCCTCTATTCATTTCTTTGGGAACGTCATTATTCATACTGCTTTTATGATTACTTCTATCAATTAAAAACACCACCTGGCATAAAGTAACTACCTATTTGTTGAATGAACAAATGACATCTCTTTCAATCTCTTGAATTTTCACGCATACATGCTCCTTCTAATCATCCTATTTTAGTTACTAGCTCAGCATGTTCCAAAAAACCTAGACCTAAAAACTTAAATTCATCATTTCACTACTCCTTCTCTTGACCCTCTCATCCAACCATATGAAAATCCCGTATATTCTGTCTTGACAATGACCATGTTTGTTCAGGATCTTCGTATTTTCTCATTCTGCAACAGCTGAACTGTTCTATCCACACCTTGGATCCTCTGGATCACCTTCTTAAAAACCCTAAAATTGACCAGAGGCTTCTTATAGCTTAATGCATTAAATTAAACTCAGCCTAGATGTCACGGCTTTCTATCTAAGGACCAAACCTATCTCCGAATGTACCCTAGGTTTCCAGACACCTTTCTTGCCTCCATGTCCTGTTCATGAGTTTCCGTCCAGCTGTAACATAGGTCCCTCCACTCCCACTTTCACTTAATAGAATCCAGCCTGTACCTTAAAACTCAAAAACTACCTCCTTCCTCTTTCCCTATGTCTCTCCATGCAAAACGATGTATCAAAATGACCTAACTGCCAAAGAACCACATTTGTAATTCTCTAAACGGTAACATTAGAGTTCTTTGTTGCTATCATTCTCCCATGATCGTTTATCTACGAGTTTCTACCTTGCAGACAGAAACTGTGCCTTTCTGACCATTTTAACTTCCAAAACAACAAGGCCCTCGTTTATAGATAAACTAATGGGTTTCCGAAAGCTTCTACTCCTCCAACTCCATGATATTCTAAGTTAGGTATATTTGTTTATAGCTTGTCTACTTAAAATTAACATTTGAGCACTTTCATATTAATTATTTTAGTTACCCGCCTGCCCCCCAACTACCAACTCTGTAACGTACTTTTGTTCTCCCTTAATTTTACAAATGAGGAAATTGAAGCTTAGTTTAGCGGGAGGTGAGGGGACCCCGGAACCCATCTTCAGGACGTCCAAATTCTGTGTTTTTTTCCATTTCATCCCGTTCTTGATTCCCTCACTGCTACAGATCCCCCACCCTCCAGCACCCGCTAACTCTCCCTTCGTAGATTCTACGTTTCCTCTTCCGGCCCCCCTCTCCAAACGACCCCCAAATTTCGGGCTCACACCCTCTCTCCCGCAGGTATTTCTTTTCTGCCCCACCAGGTTTTTTCTCTCCCAAGCTTTCGGTCCCTAACCCCCTCCTCCGAAACGCAAAACTCCATACTCACGCCACACTAAGCACCGGAGTCAGGGAACCCAACAGAAAAACAAAGTTAAATCAGGGATCGTCGCGGCGCCACTAAGGGTGCACGAATCCACCCAATCGCCCACAAGCTTCCACGGCCCCTTGGTCAGCACACCAATAGAAAGGCTCTTTATAAGGGAGCACGCCCCCTTCCCGCCAGCCCTCGGTGCGGGCTTTGCTCGCAGAGGTCGCCGGGAAATGTAGTTTTGTTTCTGCACCCGGCAATGTGGGCGGGCACTGGCGCTCGACCACAGCCCAGCCCCTCCTAGTACTAGTGATATAATGTTTGGGGTGAGAACTCACTAGTTCTGGGCACCTCCAGTTTGAACTTGCCCAACTACTTTGTTCTCATGAAAACAATGCAGAAACACGATGCGTAATCATAGGATGGATCTGGTTTGTTATGGTTTGTAATTTGTAAACTTATCTCAGGAAAGTGAAGGTTGTTTTAATACAGTTTCTCCTTCGATGATCTGGCGGCCTTAGAGCCAAGAAGATGACTTGTGGTTCAATTTGTGCAATCGGGATTATTGTATATAAATGCTACTATTTTTGTCAGATAGCAGAAGCTACTTCCTTTTCTGAAAAGGTGTGAGAAACTGGCTTTAATCACATAAGCTACCTTAGAAGCCAGTTGTGGCCTTGTCTTTCCAAAAGAGCAAGGTGTAGGGATAGTGGGAGAGGCACTTAGTCTCAGAGCTGCAGCTACTGCTACAGAAAAGCTGGGGCTTTTCACTGGTGTAAGACCTAAAGATGTCTAAAGTGAACTTGCCATCTTTTCCTAGGTCTGCTTTTTCCCTGATTTTCTGTTAGTTACAGCAATATCTTTCCAGACATACTGCCTCAATATTTTTGTCTCTCTTTTGGCTCCTACTTTTTTTCTTTCTTTAAACCAAGTCATGGTGATCTTACCTTCACACGGGTTGTCAAATAAAAACCTTCCCATTTGTTTCCACTCCCAGTCTCATTATCTTTCACTTGAACTACTAGAATAGGTTTCTACCTGGTATTTTTGTCTCCAGTTTTTTCTTTCTCCAATCCATTCTGTAAGAGGTGATTTTTTTTTAAGCACACTTCTTTACATGTGACATCCCCACTCATAAACTTTTGGTGACTCTCCAGAGTAGAGAATGATGTCCAGATAGTAATATGGCATTCAAACATTGCCACAGTCTGATCCCACTTATCTGTATTATAATAAATAACTGGTTATATAAATAACCATATAAATAACTGAACATAGCACAGTGCTTTCCAGTTCTGGCTCACACTCTTCCTTTTACCTGGGTTGAGTCTGTAACAGAACACAAGGGGTTTGTCTCTTGGTGACTATCCATAAGGCCCAGTCAGGTTGGTTTGAAAGAAAAGAGTTACTTGTGGCAAGAACATTGGATAGTTTCTGAAGGCAGTATGTCCCTGAACAATGCACAGGGATTCTCTTTTACTAGGCACAAACTCCAAGAAAAGGTGGGATTCTTCTCAATTAGGTCCACCATGCAAATAGGGTGAAAACGTGTAACAATTTTGATTGGTAAATTAATTATGTAAATAAGGTAAAAACTCAGTGCAACTCTGATTTGGGTACAGAAGAGGGGTAGCAGTTGATCCTTAGGATCCCTTAGTCCTTGGTAACAGGGAGGGGTCCTCCTGGCAGCAGTAGTCAGGTGAGCTCTTACAAATTACAGTTGTAAAGAGCAACAGTCACACCCTCCTGAGGTCTACTCTTCCAGGAACATCTTGTTCTGCAAAACAACTTAGTAGAGAATGTTAACTTTCACTCTCAGTTCCCCATTAACCCTTTTTCTACCTAACTACCTGGTCACAACTCTTTCCATGAAACTTCATCCATGAAATTGCTACCAAGGCCAACACAAATACCATCTCCTTAATTTAAAGTAATTCTTTCTGCTTTGATATTCATTTAACAGCTTAAAATTTTATTTTTATAGTATAGCTTCTAGTCAAATGTCACCCATCTTGGGCCCTTCTCTGATTACCCTATCCAGACTGAACACTCCCAACTCCCTCCCTTCTCTAGTTTTTAAAATACTTTATCAACACATAAAATAATATATCTTTATTTCCTTGTGCTCATTATTTTATCTCCCCTCATTACTAGAATATAAGCTCTATGAGAGGAGATGCTTTGCCTTTTTGTTGTTGTTACTCATTGTCACATATCCAGCATCTAAAAAAGTGCCTGGCACATAGCAGATGCTCAATAATTAATGTTGAATGGGTAGAATGCATGTAACAGTTCTCCCTACACTGTATGTTGCCTCTCCTGTTAGACTGCTCTTCATCTTCCATTCTACATCTAGTGAAAATGTAGACAAGATGGAATTAACATCGACAATAAGAGTAAACAAAAATAGAGTCAGAGGGTTTCTAAGAAATTAGGGTCTATGCCATCCTCTTCTTTGAATCTGTTCTTCTGTCAATCCCTAAACATCCTGGACAACTATCTGCTGCCTGTAACAAAGTGGACTTGTTGCCTAGTTGAATTAGCAACCAATTACTTATAACTAAACCTAGGTTGCAATAGCTTTAGCCAGTCATGTAACATTGCTCTTGAATATTCTCACCTCCTTTTCTTTGTCTTCCTGTTGTAACTATGATGATAATCCCTGCACTTTAGGTTTTTCTTACCCATCTGCCTTCTATGTATGCTGCTGGAGAATGTTCAGACCTACGGGAAATGAGATCACCATATATTTATGGTCTCCAACCTGAGTTAAGCCATCAGAATGAAGAAGAACACTTCTCAGGAAATGTCTGCTCCTTCTGCTAATTTCCACAGTGACCATTTTGGACACTCACCCTTTGGATCAGTACCTCTCACTACCTTCTTCATTTCTCAAGAGCACCAACTGCCTCAACTTCTTAGCTTCCTCCCCCTTATCTCTGTACGTGTACCTCTCTCCCTCCCTCCCTCAGCTTCAGAGGTTGGTCTTCCTCTTCTCATCATTTTCCAGTTTATCTAGGGACTTCACTTTTTCTCTTCTATCTTCAACCTCCAGTTCTCCATTAGTTCTTTCTTCTCAGCACTTAGACACACTCATCTCTCCTGGCTCGTTAAAACTTTCTTTGGTTCTCCTTTAGTAACTTCCATCTTTTTGTAATCAGTCTTTCCTCCATAACCAAGAACCATGAGCCTGTGCTTGGCTCCTTTTCTTCAGCACACCCCCACTTATTTCCCAACTCACTAGAAACTGGATTTTGACTCTGTAACTTTACTGAACTTGCTCTATGACATACCAATTGCTAAATTTAATAATCATTGATCTTCTTATCTCACACAATCTCTTTATGCCTTTTTATACTGTTGCCCATTTTCACCTTTTCCCCAAGTTTAACTCACTTGATAACTGTGAAAACCCTCTCAAATCTCTCCATTCATTCTTAGCATCATGTGCTGGCTTTTCTTTTTCTAACAAATAATCCGTAAAGCTCATGTTACCCTCCTGGAAAAATGAACTTTTAATTAGCTCAGTACAAATAACTGAAAAGTAAACTTCTGGCTTCTCTTACTCATGCAGGAGAAATCACAGGATTCACAGTAGTAATACTCTTGGACTAAGAATCAATATAATTGAAGGAGAATGTATTTAAGATGCTTCCTATCTTTATTTAATGCTAAATTTAAGAAATGTCAGCTCTTGCCCTCTGAGATAACACAGAAAAATAGATAATATGCATACAAACACATAAAAGAAAATAGGAATACTCAAAAAGTAAATACCTGTCCAAGGGAACCAAGAAAACAAAGAAATACAAAGAAATAAGTAGTACCCATACTTCATCTTTGAAAAACTATAGGGCACAGAGAAAATAGAAGACTGATATTTATCATCTCCTTTGTATTATTATTCATTTGTATTTTTATTGTCATGTTTAGATTGGTACATAAGAGAGAATAAGGTCTTTATCTGTCCTCTATGAAGACATCTGTGGTATAGAAAATTACTGATAAAATCCTTGATATAAATTTGGGTTAATCCAAACCATTTATGAGAGAATTATTCACCCAGTTTTAAATGAAGAAGCTCTTGTTATATTACTTTACAAATTACACAAATATTTTGGTAAACACAGATTTAGAGATTCTAATGACATGTTTTCTTGGCTAAAATTTTTTTCCAGTATATTTTGAAAGATTCTACTAGTTTCTAGGGAATAAATGAAATTTGTCATTTACCCCCATTTGGAATAGAGAATATCAAATTAATTCCAGAACTAATCATAATCCAGGAAAGACAGCAAAGGACCTTGTAAACTGAAAAATACATGCTATTTCCCTAGAAGCAACAACAAGATGTTCTTTGATACATATCCATGGTCTCACTGCTGAACAGAACAGTTCACACGGTACCCAAATTCATGGATAAATCTTGTGCTTTGCCTTATAATAATCCTTCATCTGCTCAGTAGAAAAGTATAGGTGATTAGGAACCCATTGAAGGTCATGTAAATTACATTCAAATAAATAATACTAACATCTTGTGTAAAACAAGCTGTGGGTACTTTGAGGGAAGGTAGACATAGAACTAAATATGAGTGTTCAAATAATCTGATTGGCAAGGAGTTCCTGATACTTTAAGGGAGAACAGTAGTGATAATTTACAAGTAGTTTCTGTAGACTTCAATTTTTTTTGATACAAATATTTTCATTAATTATCTTGAAGAAGAGAACAAATAAAACTGTCAATTACATACAAGGAATATATCGAGGTTTAAGCTTTTCTCAAAAATTGTGGAACTTGAAGGCAAGGGTGAAGCCAGTAACAAAGTTCAGTTAGCACAGGATAGTATTCCAGCAGAAGAAAAAGAAGGCACATATCGAAGAGCTTTGGTTAAGAGACTATATTTATACCAGGATCTTGAACATATTTCATTTAATCATTAAAACATATAAACAGATCTTTCATTTAAACATTAAAATATATAAAATAAAATTATAAAGGAAGGGATTAATTCAATAATGCATGGCAGCATTTTGTAAGAACTGGAGGTATGGCTCAGGCCTACATAACATTCAATGGCTCTTGTAAGTAAAGTGATCTAAAGATTTTTAAATGCAATATTTAAAAAAATGATTATTTCCTTATTAATGTCATGACAAAGGAAGAAAGCATATTTTAAACCATAGCTTTTCAACTTTTATACTTCATAAAAATTGAAATTTTCCCTTCCATTCTCATTTGCCCCCCTATCCTATGAAGTATTTGGAGTTTCTCTTTCCAAACCCCACTTAAAAATGTGTCTAAGGATATCATATATGTATTCCTATTAATTTTGTTGACTTTTACTTTTTTCTATTTCATAGTAAAAATAACAATTTTTTTGAAACACTGTATCTGGTTTTTATAACTATACATGACTTCTTCAACCCTATTCTGATACATGATAAAAACACTGGCTTAAAGTGATTTCAAACTAAATAGATGATGGGAACTAAATAGAAATAGAAATGTTTATTGAATTGTTGAACTTAATTGAATTCAGTCACAGATCATCAGATACAGAATAAACTGTCATTCTTTTGGCTTAAGTGAATTTAAGGGTTTATTAACTATACTTTATTTTTTGTAATGTTAAAGTATGTTAAGAGAACTTAGTATGTTTTAGGAGTACCAGCAACATATTCAGTGTAAAAATTTTAATGCTTCATTTATTCAATAAGCAAAGACTTGCTAATGAGATTGTTGCTCTAATGGGTTATCTACATTTCTTTCCTCTTTTTAAAGCAGTTCTCTTGCAGCCCTTCCCTCATTTATTATGTGAATTCAAATTATAGGATAAGCCAGCAGTCCTCAATGTGTTAGAAACAGATCCCTCTTTGTCCCCATACCCATGAGGGTCCCTGAAATACTTTCTGAATGTCTTTAAGTCCAAATTATTTTCATATTAATACTAAGATGTGATTTGCTTTTCTCACCATTGGTGTTTGCACTGATAGTGTAAAAGCAATGGGTGGGTAGAACTGGTGGTTCTCCAGAGTGAATCAAGGCAAAGGCAGTAAACTGTATTAGTAGTCATCATCTTCGTTACACATGAATGTGGTGAAAAAAAGCCAATTTCACTTAAAAATGCTTATGATAAAGCAGTAAAAATGATTAGTTTTAATAAACCTTGATTCTTTAATCTATGTCTTTTTAATCACTGCATGTTAAAGTCGCAAGTACATCTAAAGCACTCCTGCTGCGCACAGAAGTGGGAGGATTCTCTCCACGGCCCCTGTAAGGCAAATTAGCCACTCTTCATGGAACACCAGAGGCCTAACAGACAACTCGTGGTCATTCAGACCCAGGTACTTGACAGACATGTTCTTGAAAATGAGCAAGGTGAGCCCATTTATCCAGTGGAAACAACAGACAAAATTTGTTGACAATGAAAAATTGAGCTTTCAAGTGAAAATTGTAATTTTGGAAAACCTGTTTCTATTACTATGAATTTGATAGCCTTCCAAATTTCTGAGATCAATGGTGATATTTTTGTGATTGTTTTGATATTATATAATGAGCCCATACTTTTCCAAATGACCAGTGACCAACGCATGATGTTACAAAATCATGACAGTAAAAAATCCATTCAAGAACAATGTTGACTGCCATTTTAATTTAACAGATCACAAAAAGTTCATTGATAAACTTTTAGATTCTACATTGCTAGTTTTTAAGAAAGTATAATTATCTGAAAAGGCTAAATTAAAAAGAATACTTCTCCCTTTTCCAATTACATATCGCTGGATTTTCTTCTTATATTTCAACCAAAACAACCTATCACAACAGGTACAAGAATCTAACTTGATCCCACTTAACATTAAAAAATTTTTCAAAAAATGTAAACCCAAGCCACTTTTCTCACTAAATTGCTTTTGGAAAATATTGGTATTAGTCATAAAATACATTCACATTAACAAGTGTGATGGTTAATTTTACATGCCAACTTGGAGCATGTTTTTGGAGATTAGTGTTTAATCAAGGAACTTTGAGTACAGCAGATTGCTCTTCATAATGTGGGTGGGCCCTCATCTAATCAGTTGAAGGCTTAGATAGAACAAAAAAGCCAGTCTCTGTAAGCAAGATGGAATCCTGCAGACTGCCTTCAGACTGCATCTGCACCAGCAGCTCTCCTGGGTCTCCAGCCCACTGGGCTTTGGATTGGAACTGGAACATTAGCTTTTCTGGGCCTCCAGGCTGCCAGCCCACACTGCAGATTTTAGACTTACCAGCCTCCATAACCCTGTGAGCCAATTCCTATATTTCTTTCTATCTCTATATACATCCCATTAGTTTTGTTTCTCTGGAGAACTCTAACTCTGACTAAACAACATGTAATGGGCTTATTATTATTTTAAATGAGTAAGTATTTTAAATGTTTCCTCATTTTATTTTTTCAATCTGAATTATGAAGTTTTATTGCATTTTTTTAAAATTCAGAGATCACAATACAGCCAAATGATTATCAGAGTTCACTATTTATTTCATTCTATCCTAGCACTAAGGATAGTAAATTTTGGATAAATATATAATACTCTAATATTATTTAATTTATTATTATCTGACAAGTTTTCAAGAACTGTTTAAATAATGAGAATGCGTTTAAACTACAGGTGTACTCAACTGTTCTGCCCAGAGGCCGAGATGCTATTGACAGTCAATTTAACATTAAGCATTTAAACTCCCCTCATAGAAGCCGATAAAACTCAAGTCTTTATAACAGTGATTCTCAAAGGTATAGGCATGGAGTTTGAGCATGGGGTTCACCTACCCTCCCTGAAAGAATCATGAGAACCTGAGGTTAGTGATACTGGAGTTTTTTCCATTCCTGGCAGAAGTATTCATTGCCCTTCTCTTACAGACTTACTGCTGGAGCGAGTAACTGCTACACATTTCTCAGGAGTATTGAGGCAAGTAAAATGATCAAGAATCATTACTCTATGGTTTGTATTCTACTCGGGAGACACTTTAAATAATAGATAAATATAACTTGAAAAGATAAAAGGAAATAAACAATCAAAGCTTTGAGGAGTTTGTGCTTATCTATCATAGTCTATCAGGGCCTTGCTGCTCTATTAGTAATGTTACAGCAAAACCATTATATTTTAATTAGTTAATGAATTATTTCAGTGTTACTTGTTTTATTTACAATCTCATTATTTCTCCCCTTTTGCGAATAATATGGTTTTCCAAATTTAAATAGTAAAAAAATCTGAGATTTTTAGTAGAAATAATTATACAGTTGACCCTTGAACAACACAGGTTTGAACTGTACAGGTCCACTTATATGTGGATTTTGTTCAGTAAGTTATTGAAAAAATTTTTGGAAATTTGTGACAATCTGAAAATTTTTTTCTCTAGGTTACTTTATTGTGAGAATACAGTATATAATACATATACAAAATATGTGTTAATCGACTATATTTTCAGTAAGGTTTCTGGTCAACAGTAGGTTATTAATGGTTAAGTTTTGGGGAAATCAAAAGTTATATGTGAATTTTCAACTGTGTGTGGGGGGGTCACATCCCCAACCCCCATGTTATTCAAGGACCAACGGTAATTATATGCAATGAATCATGCCTTTCTTTATATTTTACACCCCTTTCCAATGTGATATTGTTGCTCTTCCCATCAAGAAATTGAGTGTATTTCGCTACTCTTTTGAACCTGGGTGTGACTTCCTTTGACAAACAATGTTACAGAAGTGCTCTTGTACATTTTGGAGAGTGGAAATGTCTACTCTCACGCTCTCAGAATGTTAAGACCATCATGCTATGAAAAATCAGTCTACACTACTAAGGTCATGTGGAGAACTGAGATTTCCCAGCCAACAGCCAGCACCAACTGCCAGACATGTGATGAGGCCATTTTTGATCCTCCAATTCCAGTTAAGCTTAGATGACTGTAGCTGCAAGATTGATCCCAGGTAAAACCATGAGAACACCAGATGGCCAACCCACAGAATTATAGTAATAAATAAACTTTCATTTTCAGACACTAAGTTTTGAGGTGGTTTGTTACACAACATAGGTTAAATGAAACAGAACTATCCTCTCAAAGTGTTTGTGTATGGGTATTAGGCTTGGTGGGTATAAGTAACTGGGCATTAACTTTTTTTTAATTAAGATATCACTGATATAAACTCTTATGAAGGTTTCATGTGAAAAAGAGTGTGGTTACTACATTCACCCATATTATCAAGTGCCCCCCATATCCCATTGAAGGTCACTATCAGCGTAGTAAGATGATAGGCATTAACTTTTACAGATGCTATAATGAAATGGAGGGACATGTATGTTACATTCTAGAAGAATTTCAAAATTTGTTTTATGTAAATGTAGGATGAGGGAATGAAACACAAGAATTTATTTGGTGAATCCATTCATTCAACAGGTATTTATTGCACATCTTCTATATACCAAGCACTATTCTGGGAGCTGGGTCTACAGTGGCCAATAAGACAGATACTGCCCCTGCCTTCCTATAGGTTATAGTCTGAGGGAAAATATGCTATTAAGGAATTTCTAAAAGTTTGATAAGGAAGTATAGGTTGCTGATGAGTAAGCAAATTTAGAGTTAGCTAAGGCTTTCCAGAGGAAGATATTTAAGCTGATAGTTGAAGGATGAATAGGACTTTAGTCAGAGAGGGGATATATGAAACTGTGGGGTGGGTCAAGAGAGTACAAGATGTTCCAGAAAGAGGAACATTATCTATGACGGCTCAGAGGTGAGAGCACAGTGCATTAAAGCCACCACAAAACTTTGTGTAGTATATGGGGAATAAGAGATGAAGCTTGGCAGTAAGGTAGCAGATAATAAAGGAGTTTGGAGTTGTTGATTTTGGAGATGAAAAGTGGCAAGATAATTCTGGATTTTAGACAAGGCAATCTGACAATTGAGTGGAGAGTGATCTGAAAGGAGGCAAGAACTGAGCTGTTATCACAGTTCAGGTGAGAGGGAACTTAGAATAGTGGTAATGCCAATGGACAGACAGGATAAATTTAAGACTTTTAGGGGATATCATCTCCAGACTTAAGTGAATGCACATGGGTAGTAAGGTAGGAGTTAAAAGATTCTCTCTAGATTTCTGGCCCAGGCAACTGAGTAGATGGATGAAACCATCATGGAAACTGAAAACACTGAAAAAACAGTGGGGAACTATGAGTTCAAGGTACTTTGAATTAACCAAGTGCAGTTGTCTAGCTAGGTGTACTGGTTTGTAACTCAGGAGAGACGCCTAGCCTGGAAATATAGATTTGGGAATCATTAGCCAGAGATGGCAATTTAGGTTCTGGGGCGGGGGTAGCTGAGATTGCACAAGAAGTACGAGAACTAAGTTCTGGAAAAGAAGTCTTTCCAATAAACGTTTAATATTAAGAACCACTCTTCACGATTTCTTCTTTAGTCCTTTCTACGTTAATTTCCACAATTTGGAGGAAATGGAGATGGGCCTCTGGCATATAGATTTTTGACTGGTAGGGTCAGAACAGGTGCCATAGCTTTTACAGTAAATTGAGAAAGGCTTACGGAGCATGTGATGCCGAACTTGCGAGTTGCCAACTGTTGGAAAGCAAGGTCAAGAGCCGTTGCTCCTATGGGGACGAAAAGCAATTCCCGGACGATGGCGAAGGCCGGCCAGCAGGATTTGGGGGATGGGTTCTACCCCAACTTGTCGTCATGGAGACGGGGCGGATATGAAGTGTCCGAGTAAGTGCGTTCGGAACAAACCCTTTCAAAAGACTAAAACAAGAGAGAGACGCTGAAATAGTTGGTTACGTGCCAAAAGGCAGACAAGTAGGTTAAAACCAGCCGTGCCGCAGTGGCCGCGAGGTACGTCCGCCCAGGTTAGGCCCGGCTTGTTTTCGGCACCCACTAGACACAAAGGGGAAGGGGAGCCTCCTTACCGGAAGCAGAACTCCTGCTCTGCGGCACGTTACACATTCCTCCGCGCCGGAAGCGCGCGGCCGCCTCGGCCCGGTTGCGTACACGGTCCGCGCTGTCTCCGAGAGGAGGGGTCGTGGGGCTGCAGGGTATACCCTGAAGTCGTGGGGCAGCGCGGAACTTTACCGGACGAGTCAAGGAACGTCACTGGGTTGCCGGGAAAGGACGAAAGAAGGAAGGTCATACAGCGAGGCGTCGCGTTGCTGCGGAGGGATTCTGTTTCTGGCGTGGCGGAGGGATCTGGCAGTAACGTGAACTTCCGGAAAAGTCCTGGCCCTGAGAGGAAAAGCCCCGAAGGAAACAATAACAAACGAGAGGAGGAAGCGGCCCTGGTGTTCGTGTGGCGAGCAGTTCTTGCTTGAGAAGATGCGCTTCAGATCCCGTCCGGGGACGTGAAAAGGTTCGGTGGGCTTCTGCCAGACTTTCTCCACCTGCCCGCCTCGGGGCCGCTGGGAGTTGCCATGGCGGGTGTGGGGCCGGGGGGCTACGCGGCGGAGTTCGTGCCCCCGCCGGAGTGCCCAGTCTTTGAGCCCAGCTGGGAGGAGTTCACAGACCCGCTCAGCTTCATCGGCCGCATCCGACCTCTGGCAGAGAAGACCGGCATCTGCAAAATCCGACCACCAAAGGTACCAGACTGAGGAGAGGGGAAGGGATGTGGAGGAGGTTAGCTTAACTTTTCCGACCCTTCTGCCTTTTCGTATTTACCCTTCCTCATTTCGCAGGAATTAGAAGCTAAGTTTCTGGATGTTTTTTGCCTTCGTTTTTTGAGTTCTTAAGGTAGGCCCTTTAAGAACGCGAAAGAGTGGTGTCCCTGGGGCCTTCTGCCTAGAACCTGGGAACTGGTATTTCATTTTCCCTTGATTGCGAGCAAGGGTGACGAAAGGCTTCAGGCCTTTCTTTGGCCTGTAAGATGTTTGAAGAAGTATGTCCTGGCATGTCCTACCTTCACGTACAGTCAATCATCAGTACCGTGCGATAGTTAAAACTGCCCTTCCGTCGGCTGTTTGTTTATGCAAGCCCTATTAATGCTTAATTTGTTAAATATTTGCAGGCCTCGTCTCAGGGCCAAGCTTTCTTAAACCGTAATCTGAGCTCTAGTTCCCTACGGTGGTGTCACCAAACAAGAACCGTAGACTGATTACTGCTGCAGTGCAATGAAGAGTCTTCCCTGGCGAAGAGAAAGAGCAGCGTTTATTTCTAAAATTAAGAGGTTCGGGAAGAATTCTCAACGGAGGTGGAAAAAAATATCTGGTACAGGGAATCGGGGATCAAAGATTTACGAATTGCAATTTATTGCAAATAATTGAGGTTGTCTATAGGTTAATTATAATCCAAAATTTTTAAGGTAAGGAAAGCAGATACTACTACTTGTTTGGGAGAATTAGTGCCCCAAGAGGTTGACTGATTTGCTCAAGGTCAAAAGGTTTTTTTTCTTTCCCAGTTGTTCTCCAAATCGTGTTCACGGCCCACCTGCACCAGATGCTCGTTAAAATGCAGATCTCTGCACCTCATTTCTAGAACTTGAATCAGTTTCAGAATGTGCAAGTTCCAGAATCCGTTTTTCTAGCAGTACTCTCAGATGATGCTTAATGTACTTTAGAGTTTGGGAACCATTGCCTTAGCTTTTCTTAAGGGGACACCTTGCTTTATGTTCTGTTTACTACTACTCGCGGATTATTTCATTTAATAGCCATTCAAGCCCTAGTAGGTAAATTAAGTCTCATTTTACAGATGAGCCAGGTATGGATAAGTTCGGTAATTTACCAAACTTATTATGATCTTGGGCAAGTGACAAAGCAGAGTTTGAATCTAGACCAATCCGTTTGATTCTAAAACCCAGACATGCTACTCCATGGGGCTTAAAGAATTTGATCAAGATTATGGATTTATCAATTGTAAGCAAAGATTAACGTGTAATTGCTATGATGAATGATGATTATATGCATTGCCATCCTCCAGAAGCTGCACTTAACACTTTTTTCTATCAAAATTAAGTAGTATTGATAAAACCTTTGAAGTTTTTCCCTAAACCCAATTTTAATCTACTCTGTTGCCTTTATAAATTAGAAATTCTATTCAATGTTTATTTGGGGAAAAAAATTAAAACTTTTTTATTTAAAAAAAGGCTGAGATGATATACCTTCAGTAGGATGAAAAATTTTCACTGTTTATGTTTTTAAATAGATGTGCCATTATTAAGGTCAAATCAAACTATGTTTTCTAGAACCCTATTTGGAATAATGCTAATTTGAGTTATACCGCAACTCCAATCTGGAAATTGTTCTTGTTCTGTAGGCTTACCTTTATTTTTATTTTTTTTTTTTAAGTGTTTGGGTGCCCAGAAGCTGGGCTTTGAACAAAACATTTATATAACATAGACTCTAAAGTGCTGTGTCACATTACACATGAATGAAAAACATATCCTAATATATAAGTACTTTAAAATTTTTTTCATCTTTAATTTACCCTTTTTAGTTTCAGATTCTCTGTTTTTATTTGGTGAACTTGGATGTTTATTAAACTCTATTGTGATATGAGTTCATTGCATTCCACTTGAGAGTAATGGGGCAAAACGTATCTGTGAGACGTAAATAATGGGACTGCTGAGATTGGGGGAGGATTTATAGATAAAAAAATTTTAATAGAATATCAGAGGTAAGTAATATTAAAATCATCTTGTGTAAGAAATATTGCCTTTTCTCTATTCAGACTTATAAATTGATCTGTTGTCATTCCTTAAGCAAATTAATAATGCATTCCTTGCTTATGTACCATTATGTTTTAAAAACAATTCTTTCTGTTTAGGATTGGCAACCTCCATTTGCATGTGAAGTAAAAAGCTTTCGTTTTACTCCCAGAGTCCAGCGCCTGAATGAACTTGAGGTGAGTGTTGTGTTATCACCATTTCTGTTGCCTGATTCATTGTTTATATCAGGACTCCAGGTAGAGAACTTTGAGAAACTAATGTACCAGGGCTCAAAGTTAATTTAAATTAGGATTGAATAGAAGGAAGTTATGTCAGGATTCCAGGTAGAGAACTTTGAGAAACTAATGTACCAGGGCTCAAAGTTAATTTAAATTAGGATTGAATAGAAGGAAGTTTCTGGTTTTTTTTAAAAAAAAATTGTTTAAAGTAGTCATTGTGGGTTTCTCACTTAACGGGATTATGGGAAACTGTCTCTAGCCATGTTCATGGGAGTGGAGATAATCCAGTGTTTAGCTTCAGAGATCTGCAATTAAGTTCTGCTTTTATCAGCACATATTATTATTCTGAAATTTTTGTTAATGTTGGAAGATTCTGGCTCCTTGTGGTGTTTGGAAAATAGTTTTAAAAATTCTGTCAAAAAACCTAGTTTTCAAAGTAGTTTTTTTGGCTTTAACAGAGCTTTTCCAGGACTGTTAATGTGATTTATTAAGATCTCCTTTAAATAGTATTGATCTCTCTCAAATTTCCGAACTTGAAGTCTGTTTAAATATTGTTGTTTATGTCTGGTGGATTTTTAGAAGATTCTTCCATGTAGCAGACAACTGTTTCTGAGTACAAAAGAGAAATTTTAGATAGCCAAGGCTTAATAAGTCATGCTGAGTTTTTTTTCTTTCATGTTTCTAAAACACTAATTTTCTGAGATTTTAATAAATATTTTTCCTTTAATCTCATGTAATTAGATACTAGATGAAGGATCTTAATATCAGTGAGGTAGAGAGTTGGTGTACCTGGGGTATGCATATAATCTACAGATGAAGTGACAGACTTGGAATGCTTAGAGACAGACTAATTTGATTTACTAAATTTTCTCATTAGCTTAAAGTTAAGTCAACTTTTACAAAATTAGAGTGTCTTTTTTGCCTTAACGAGTAAAGTTTATTGGAAATATTTTTGCCTCTTTATCATAGGCTTATTTTATGGGGTTAGACTTAATAATAATGAAAAGTCTTTGAATTTCTTTAGAGGGATGAGTATTATGTTAAGAAAACTCACTTATTTTCAGCAATAGCTTAATTCCTATTTCTGATTTGTTTTAATAATCTTAGGCAATGACCAGAGTGAGACTGGACTTCTTGGATCAACTAGCAAAATTTTGGGAACTTCAGGGATCTACTTTGAAGATCCCTGTGGTGGAGAGAAAAATCCTGGATCTGTATGCTTTGAGCAAGGTGAGGCTTGAACTTGGTTTGGAAATTGGAGCAGAGGCTAGTGAATTTATGAAATTAGGAATTTCAAATTATCTTAATGGAAAATGCCACATCCTTTGCAGGATTTGTTTGGTAATGAAATGCAAGCATGAATAAATGAAAATGACAGATCTTAGTTATTTTTTAAATCTTTTATAATTTTTTATAGGGTTCATATTTAAAGGCTCAAATTGGTAGGCTTTGTGATACATAATATGTAACAGAAATGACACCAACCTACTAATATTATCTTGTGCTGAGTATATCATATTTTGAGCTTGTCAGTTTTTTTCTATTTACTGATTAAAAATTTGATATATTAAAAAGATTCATGTTGCTGAGCATTCTCATATCTGAGACATCAGTTTTATTAATACCTGTAAAAGTGTTACTAGTTAATTGAGGCCAGCATTATCCAGTAGAATGAATAAGTGCTTGAAAACTTAAGGAAGAGAAGGGCTTAGACTTATTTTTGCCTGAACTTAAATTAATTTTGTAATATTACATCTAGTGTGAAAAAGACTGACTTGCAACAGGGTTTGTAATTGAGAGCATGTTTTGTTAATAGTAAAAAACCTGTGATTCCTCTGACTTGTGAGGGAAGACAGCTTCATATTCTGAAGATTTTTGCAGAATGACTTATTTTTGTGGCCTTTCATATTCTGTGACATACTGTTTTGAAATAAAAATTTATTTTTATTTAAATAGTAGAGTTACATTTTGAATATTTCAATTTCAAGGAAATCCCCTTATCCCTCTCTCCCCACCCCTCTCCCCAACCCCTTTCCCTTTGGTAACCGCTAGTCCATTCCTGGGTTCTGTAAGTCTGCTGCTGTTTTGTTCCTTCAGTTTTGCTTTGTTATACTCCACAAATGAGTGAAATCATTTGGCACTTGTCTTTCTCCGCCTGGCTTATTTCACTGAGCATAATACATAGGTCCATCCATGTTTTTGCAAATGGTAGGATTGGTTTTCTTCTTATGGCTGAATAATATTCCATTGTGTGTATATGCCATATCTTCTTTTTTTTTTAAGGTGCTATTGATATACACTCTTATGAAGGTTTCACATGAAAAAACAATTTGGTTATTATATTCACCTCTGTTATGTCCCCCCCACACCCCATTACAGTCACTGCCCATCAGTGTAGTAAGACACCACAGTCACTATTTGCCTTCTCTGTACAATACTGTCTACCCCCTGATCACCCCCACATCATGTGTGCCAATCATAATACCCCTGAATCGCCTTCTCCCTCCCCACCTGCCCTCCCCCACCCCTCCCGTTTGGTAACTGCTAGTCCCTTGGCATCTGTGAGTCTGTTGCTCTTTTGTTCCTTCAGTTTTGCTTTGTTGTTATACTCCACAAGTGAGGGAAATCATTTGGTACTTGTCTTTCTTCTCCTGGCTTATTTCACCTAGCATAATACCCTCTAGCTCCATCCATGTTGTTGCAAATGATAGGATTTGTTTTCGTCTTATGTCTGAATAATATTCCATTGTGTATATGTACCACATCTTCTTTATCCATTCATCTACTGATGGACACTTAGGTTGCTTCCATTTCTTGGCTATTGTAAATAGTGCTGCAATAAACATAGGGGTGCACATGTCTTTTTCAAACTTGGCTGCTGCATTCTTAGGGTAAATTCCTAGGACTGGAATTCCCGGGTCAAAGGTATTTCAATTTTGAGTGTTTTGAGGCACCTCTAAATTGCTTTCCACAAAGGTTGAACTAATTTACATTCCCAACAGCAGTGTAGGAGGGTTCCCCTTTTTCCACATCCTCGTCAGCATTTGTTGTTTGTTTTTTGGATGGTGGCCATCCTAATTGGTATGAGTTGATACCTCATTGTGGTTTTAACTTGCATTTCCCTGATGTTTAGCGATGTGGAGCATCTTCCCATGTGCCTGTTGGCCATCGGAATTTCTTCTTTGGAGAATTGTCTGTTCAGATCCTCTGCCCATTTTTTAATCGGGTTATTTGCTTTTTAGGTGTTGAGGTGTGTGCTTTTTATATATTTTGGATTTAACCTTATCGGATATGTTTTTCATGAATATGTTCTCCCATACTGTAGGATACCTTTTTGTTCTACTGATGGTGTCCCTTGCTGTACAGAAGCTTTTTAGTTTGATGTAGTCCCACTTGTTCATTTTTGCTTTTGTTTCCCTTGCCCAAGAAGATAAGTTCATGAATGTTCCTCATGTTTATATTGAAGAGAGCTTTGCTTATGTTTTCTTCCTTGAGTTTTATGGTTTCATGACTTAATGTTCAGGTCTTCGATCCAGTTTAAGTTTACTTTTGTGTATGGAGTTAGACAGTAATCCAGTTTCATTCTCTTACATGTAGCTGTCCAGTTTTCTAACACCAGTTGTTTAAGAGGCTGTGCTTTCTCCACTGTATGTCCATGGCTCCTTTATCATACATTAATTGGCCATATGTGTGTGGTTTTATATCTGGCCTGTCTATTCTAGTCCATTGATCTATGGGTCTGTTCTTGTGCCAGTACCAAATTACCTTGATTACTGTGGCTTTGTAGTAGAGCTCGAAGTTGGGGAGTGTAATCCCCCCTGCTTTATTCTTCCTCCTAAGGATTGCTTTGGCTATTCGGGGTCTTTTGTGCTTCCATACGAATCTTAGAACTATTTGTCCTAGTCCATTGTAGAACGTTGTTGGTATTTTGATAGGGATTGCATTGAATCTATAGATGGCTTTACGCAGGATGCCCATTTTGACAGTATTCTTCCTACGTGTGAGCATGGGATGTATTTCCACTTATTGGTGTCTTCTTTGATTTCTCCCAAGATTGTCTTGGAGTTTTCAGGGTATAGGTCTTTCAGTTCCTTGGTTAGGCTTATTTCTAGGTATTTTATTCTTTTTGATGCTATTGTGAATGGAATTGTTTTCCTGATTTCTCCTTCTGCTAGTTCATTGTTATAATAGAGGAATGCAACAGATTTCTGTTTATTAAGTTTGTATCCTGCAACTTTGCTGAATTCAGAAATTCTAGTTTTGGAGTGGTTTTTTATGTACAATATCAGGTCATCTGCAAACATTGCTAATCTGGATGCCTTTTATTTCTTTGTGTTGTCTGATTGCTGTGGCTAGGACCTCCAGTGCTATGTTGAATAAAAGTGGGGAGAGTGGGCATCTTTGTCTTGTTTCCAATCTTAAAGGGGAAAGGCTTTCAGCTTCTCGCTGTTAACTATGATGTTGGCTGTGGGTTTGTCGTATATGGCCTTTATTATGTTGATGCTCTTGCCCTCTGTACCAATTTTGTTGAGAGTTTTTATCATGAATGGATGTTGAATTTTGTCACATGCTTTTTCAGCATCTATGGAGATGATCATGTGATTTTTGTTCTTTTTTTTGATTGGGTGGATGATGTTGATGGAATATTCTAATATTGTACCATCCTTGCATCCCTGGAATAAATCCTACTTGATCATAATGGATGATTTTTTAATGTATTTTGAATTAGGTTTTCTAATATTTTGTTGAGTAATTTTGCATCTGTGTTCATCAGGGATATTGGTCTGTAGTTTACTTTTTTTGTGGGGTCTTTGCCTGGTTTTGGTATTAGAGTGATGCTGGCCTCATAGAATGAGGTTGGAAATATTCCCTAATCTTCTATTTTCTGGAAAACTTTAAGGAGGATGGGTATTAGGTCTTTTCTAAATGTCTGATAAAATTCAGCAGTGAAACTATCTGGTCCAGTCGCTTTGTTCTTGGGTAGTTTTTTGATTACTGATTCGATTTCATTGCTGGTAATTGGTCTGTTCAAATTTTCTGTTTCTTCCTGAGTCAATCTGGGAAGGTTGTATTTTTCTAGAAAATTGTCCATTTCTTCTGTATTATCCAATTTGTTAGCATATAATTTTTCATAGTGTTCTGTAATAATTGTTTGTGTTCCGGTGGTATCTGAAGTGATTTTTCCTTTCTCGTTTCTGTTTCTGTTTTTGTGTGTATACTCTTTTTCTTGATGTGAAAACATTTTTTTATGATACATTTTTAAATTAGTGTTGGGTCATAATTCTCTAAAAATTTTGTTTTATATTTTTTATACTAAAAATTCTGGGAAATGTAGCATTATGCTAAAATAGAGCTCGACTTTTTTTTATCAGTCTGGTAATGGTGTCAATAATTAAGCTCTGTGCTAAGAATTATATAGTTCAGTTGTATGAAAACCTATGAGATCAAAGGGCAAAATACAGTAAATTTAAGGGTGGATATGTGTTCTTTAAGGAACCATTAGCATAAAAATTTTGTTTTAAGAACTCTCTTTTTGACATTTTCAGTTAAAGCTTACTAGGTTTTATCTCATAATGCTGTTTATGGATCTTAATATGTTTAGTTTGATTTATGTAGTTTAAATGAAATACAAAAATATGTCTTAAGTATTTTTTACTTACTTAATTATTAATAACAATAGTATTGTGGAATGAGCCAAACTCATTCCACATACCTCAGGATTTTTTAAAAATACTCTAGGGGATTTTCTGGAATTCTTGTATATTAGATAATCTTTTGAGTTGAATATGTTCCATATGGGTAATTCTCCAATGAAAAGGTAAACATTAGGTTTAATCTGATGGCAAATCATATTGCATTCTTGACTTTACAGAGTTGTAGGGTTTCAGAGTTAGGAAGGACTTTAGCAGTAACATAATCGGAATACCTGGTTGTTCACAATTCTGTATAACAGTTTGCTATCTAGCCTGTTGAACTTGATGTTGAGAAACCCAATTCCTTTTTGTGAAAAGGGGGAATACTACTAATAAAGTATATGTGTTTAAAAACTTAGAGAACTTAATTGCAAGTATGTTTTAATTAAAGGTTAAGTTTGTTTGTCCTCGGGTTTATTAGAGTCTTGTCTTTAAGTACCAATGGACATCTTCCCCTAACCTTTGAGAATGTTTACTAAAAAACTGATATTTAAAGCTAAAAGTCATATAAATTTTGATTTGTAGTTATTTTTTTATACTTTATAATATTTTTGTTGCCTAAATGTTATAGTAAGATTGCTTCTCCTCACCATATGAATTTTTTTTCTTTACATTTAAGTGTGACTTAGCAATGTACAAATCTTAAATGTACAGGTGGATAATTCTTTATAAATGTATACACTTATATAACCACCATCCAGATCAAGGTAGAGAGCATTTAGACCACTCCAGCAGGCTCCTTCATCTCCCTCAGTCAGTATTTCTCTACAGAGGCAGCCACTGTTCTGACCTCTGTCATTGGGTGAATTATGTTAATCCCAGAGTATTTACAATACGTTCTCTTAAGTATTTTATTGGCGTGATATTTTTAACTTGGTAGCAAGAGCCTCAGGCTGAAAACTGCAGAAAATACTGAAGAGTTCTGATATTTTTAGGTTGTTAGGTATACCCTTCACTAAAAAAAAAAAAAACGTCTCTTGAGTTTTTAAATATGGTTTTAAAACACTTTTGATTCCCACTAGTTTTTTTAAAGGGAAGCAAATTTTCAGTCTTTTGAGTCATTAAATGTCATCCTGTTTTGATTGAATCACATTGTCTTCCTTCCTCGTTATCTTTGACCATAAAATATATTACTTAAAATATCTATAAATTTAATGGAGTTTTACATTAACAATTACTGTTTATTATCATTGTAATAAAGAGTATTCATTCTAGGCTTTAAAAAGTTTTTTTGTCAAAATAAAAATAAGGCTTAAAATAAAAAACAACATTCTCCCTTCTCTACCTCTCCACTTCCATTCCCAATCCTTAGAGCTAATCTCTTTCAGTTCTTTTAGCTGTTCCTGATTTTAATCTCCCATGTTTCCAGATACGTTCATTATGCTATTTCTTCATTTTCAGTTTTAAATATTACTGATTTTTCCACAACTAGAGATGGGGAATGGCTGTAAGAAATCTAAATCCTTACATACTTCAGGTCCCAGCCCCTTCTAGTGTAGTTACATCAATTTTTAATTGATCAAAAGTTATTACTGTGACTCTAAATACAAACATTATTTGTATCTGAGCCTTCTTGTGTGCTACGATTGTTTCCTTGTACCAGTTTTTAATTTTCCTTCAAGTTAATAGTCACTTACCCTCTTTTCATTTTGTAAGTTTTCTTTGTAACTAAAAAAAATTTATTTTTCAGATTTTCCAGAAGTATAAATCGCTCAGTATGCTTTTACCTATTAAGTAATCTGTCAATTTCATTTTCTTCTTGGAGCCATTCTGCTGGAGTTCTCTTTACTGCTCCAATCCAAACTGGTAGTTTTTTAAGTTCAGGTGTCAGCCTGGAACTTCTTTCACTATTATTCTGGAAATTCCCTTGTCTCTTTCCTTGTTTCAAGTCTTCCTAGTTCGGTTTACTATTTTGGTGAAACATTTTTTCTGCCAGTTTAATGAGCAAGAAGATAAATGGGATGTAAATGTTTTGCTTGTCTACAAATGTTCTACAAATGGTGATTTAGTGGAGTTTGGAAGTCTAAAATTGTAAATCATTTTACATTAAGTATGTTGAAAGCTTTGCTCCATAATACTCTAGCTTTCAGTGTTGCTGTTGGGAAGAACCATGCTGTATTAATCCTTGCTCCTTTGTATGTGACTTTTTCTTGAAGACATAGGACCTACTCTTTATTCTTGGGGCACAGTACTTTACATTGGTAAGCTTTTGTTTTCATCATGTGCGCGTGCACGTGTGTGTATGTGTGTGTGTGTGTGTAAGTATACACTTTCTTTTCATTGTTTTGCCTTTAATCACATTTTTAAACAACACATGGACATTTGTACTTTGATGTTTTATTTTTGTTCATCTGTCATGCTCAAAATGAAAGTCTAAAACCTACTGGTAGCTTAATACTAGACTATTAAGACCATTTTAACCCTCTTTTTTACTTACTTGTTTCTTACATTAGATCCCTTCTTTTCAAACTCTCCTGAGAGCAAATCTCATGCAGGGGTTGGAGCACAGTTGCTGGCTGTGCTGTCTGGAGGAGGTCTACTTGCTTTTCACAGGTTTTCAGTCAATCATATTCTCTGATCACTGCCATCCTTAAATTGAAAGGTACTGCTGCTTTCATTTCTTACGCCTTTCCCCATTCTGTGGTGTAAAGTCAAGTCTTCTCCTTGGTTTTCTTCTGTTGCAGGTAGTTAAGTTTGTTTTCGCTTGCTGGGTTATCACTGACACCTGCTTTCTCTTGGTCTATTTGTTCCGTGGGGAGTATGCCTTTTTGTTCTTTGCTTTTGGTGGAGATTTGAGGGGGAGCTCTTAATACGCAGCAGACTGTACTACCTTCTGTCTGTTAAAATTTACTCTTGCTAGCCAGACCTAGTTTTTCATTGGACTGGAGTTTTAGCTCTGATTGACATTACTCTTTGGTCAAGTTTTGATTAAGGGCTTGTCTTCTTTGTGCTTAGTTTAAGTGTATGCCATGTATCTTTTTATAGGGCATGGTTCATAAATGATATTTTTCTAGTGACAGTGTTGTATAATACATTGCATGGCAGATGTTTGGAATACATGTTTTATGTTTTGAAATTATGACTTGATAATCCTTGAATCAGCTGAAGAAAAAAGCAAGTGTAAGGTTGTGTGTATTTTTATAGTATTAGGCCCATTTATATTATTAGAGTATTGTGTGCATAAAGCCAAAGTTGTGGTTTTGGTTTCTTTATGAGGTAGTTTTGCCTCATTGCTTGGCCATACCCTGACTATGATGGCTATCGTTTTTACGTCTCTGTGCCAGTAGTTAGCAGAACTGTGTGGGGAAGCTTGACTGAACCTGTGTGGATATATCATTACGAGTGGAAATTTATCTTGAAATGCTTGGATACAAAGCAGATGATTATGTAATGGTAATAATTGTAGAGGATAACAAAGACTGCTGCAAGGGCTTCTGTTTTCTCTGACTTCTGGACTGTTGCTCCCTACTAGCTTGAGACACCTTGGCTTCCTTACTGTTCCTCAGTCAGTCTAGGCATGCTTCTCACTTGGGCCCTTTGTTCTGGCTGTTCCCTGGGATCTGCTCGGATAACTGCTCCAGCTCCTTGAAGGCTTTGCTCAAATTTTACCTTTTTCATGAGGCTTTTCTTTTCTTCTGTTACTTGTGAGTTCTTTTTAACTGCTTTTTAAAATTTTTTCCACAGGATTCATCACTTCAAAATTTACATAATATGTTTATTGTCTGTCTTCTCCCACTAGAACGTAAGCTCCGTAAGAACAGAGATCTTCGTTTTTCACAGATGCATCTTAAGCATATAGAACAGTAGCTGACAATGTGGAAGCACTGGAAAGTCACTAATGAAAGGTGTTCTAACTCATTGATTTCTTCCAGATAGCCCTCTGTCTAAACCTCACTGTATTTTCCTCTACACTGCAAATTTGAAAAATGAATTTTTTTTCTTTTTGTAATTTCCCCCTGGTTAGCTCTCACTAACAGAGGAAGCTTCTCTGAGGGTGTAATAATAGAAGTTCAAGAATGAGGTGTGTTCATCTCTTGTGCACATGAACTTACATGTTTTTCCCAAGCTTTCAGCTGTTTCACTGGAGGAGAATTGCTTTTGGCTGTAGGTTCATCTTTGTAATAGCATTGTAGAACACTAGAGTTGAAGATGTTCCTTCACTTACTTACAGTGTTCTTTCTACCTGCCTGTTGCCCACGTGCATAGACATTTATAAAACAGTTAACATTGATAAGAGTGCTTACTTTTCCTGGTGCTTTTCATGTTTTATTTCCTTTGTCTTCACAAACAGCCTTATAATGAGGTGTAGGCACTGTTTAATAGTGAGAAATCTGAGATACTAATTGTGTAATTTACCAAAGGTCCTACAACTATTAAGTAGTTCAGCTGGGGTTTGAACTCTGACACTCTGGCTCCAGAGTCAGTGAATGCTCTTAGTTTTTTTTAAGAAAATTGTGGTGAAATATGCGTAACATAAAATTTATTATTTTTAAGTGTACAATTTGATAGCTTTAAGTATATTCAAAATGTGTACGACCATCACTACTAACCATTTCCAGAACTTTCCTCATCCTTCTGGCTCCTGGTAAAATGTGTCTTGTTTTTAAATTAATTTTAAGACATGAATTTGCTTGTTCAAGCTATCTAATAGAAGTGGAGTCACACAGTATTCATCCTTTTGTTTCTTCTTTATCTTACCATGTTAGGTTCATTCTTGTTGTCACATATATCAGAATTTCATTCCTTTTAAAGGCTGAATAATACTCCATTGTAGTATATATCACATTTTGTTTATCTGTTCATCTTTTGATGGACATTTGAGTTGTTTCCACCTTTTGGCTGTTGTGAGTAGTGCTCATGTGAAGATCGGTATACAAGCATCTGTTTAAATCCCGCTTTCAGTTCTTTTGGGTATATACTACAGGTGGAATTGCCGAATCATAGAGTAATTCTGTGTTTAATTTTTCTCTTTAAGTTTTTGATATAGAAAAATACAATAGTATACTCCAAGAGGAAAAATTTTTTGGTTCAAATGATTATGTCACAGTCCTCTTACTCTGTTGTCAGTGAAACTGAAAACTGCCTATATTTTAGTGTTCGAGATGGGCAATATTTGTTTCTGGAAGAGGGGACTTTGATACTGTATCTTTTGTACAGTACCTAGTTTGATGTGAGCATTTGGCCAAATTGACCAATTATCTCCTCACTTCCTGCATTTTAGTAAATCTCCTATACTCTGATCTTTCCCCATCACAATTCCTTCATAATCTGCCATATAAAACTTTCCTCCTTATGAAAAATTACAGCCTCTCTTTCAAAATACCCTCTGAATCCACTGTTTGCTAAACATTTTTGTTTAATTCTGTACATTATTTGGTATGTTGTCTAATTTCAAGGTTCATGTTCATTTTGTACTAAGTTACCATTTATTTTCATGTCTATTTTTGGTCTGTTTTTCTTATAGTTTCAGTTCCTTGAGGATATAGAATACATATATGTGATTAGTTTTTTCAGGGTGCTTAATGTACATAGTTTAAGTTCATTAAATGTTTTTGAATGCCCGATTCATTTAGGGTAGGCACAATATTAATTAAATTATAGAGTTGAGAATA
This sequence comes from Manis javanica, assembly GCF_040802235.1. Classification (NCBI taxonomy): domain Eukaryota; kingdom Metazoa; phylum Chordata; class Mammalia; order Pholidota; family Manidae; genus Manis; species Manis javanica. The sequence continues at coordinate 30,093,433 of NC_133170.1, read as the reverse complement.
TCCAAAAATCATTCTTTCTGTTCCATACTTTAAATGTTGAAAAGGTTCAATTTTGTCAGGTGTTTGTTGAAATTTGAAAGCAGGCAAGGTGTGTAGAGTCCGAATACATTAATCTACCTTCTTTTTCTAAGTAATTTTTACTTTCCTTTCAGGTTGTTGCCAGCAAAGGAGGTTTTGAAATGGTCACCAAAGAAAAGAAATGGTCTAAAGTGGGTAGCCGCTTGGGATATCTGCCAGGAAAAGGAACTGGGTCTCTTTTGAAGTCACACTATGAAAGAATTCTCTACCCATATGAGCTTTTCCAATCTGGTGTCAGCCTTATGGTGAGATGCATCATTTTATATAGGGGTGGATAAATCTAGTATGCCAAGTATAATCTTTAGATCGTATTCACCATAACAAGTTAGCAGTTGGCTGTACATAGCAAGTTGAAAACAATTTGTCTAGGTACCAAAATTTTGGGGTGGCAGGGGGTGTAGTTTAAAAATCATAGCTACTTTTGGTAATTTACAAGTTAAAAGCTAATGGGAATGAGGCTGTTTTCCTATTTAAAAGAAATCCTCATTACTGAAGCTCTTTGAAAAATTCCTCCTCATGATTTCATATTTTTTATTTAGCACCTTTATTGAGGTATAATTTACATACCATAGAATTCACCTACTGTAGGTACACAGTCAATAAGCTTTAATGAATTTTACATTTGTGCGACAATCACAATCCAGTTGTAGAACACTCCCGTTAGTCCAAAAAGCTCCTTTGTGTTGTTTGTATTGGTTTCTTCTCCTACCCCCAAACCCAGACAACAACTGATCTGCTTTCTGGCTCTATAGTTTGCGTTTTTTAGAAACTTCACATAGATGGAATCATACAATATGATTTTGTGTCTGGCTACTTTTCACTTAGTGTACTTACAGTGTCTTCAAGGTTCATCCCTTTTGTAGCTTTGTTCTTTTTTATGGCTGAATAATATTTCACTATGGATATATAATATTTCTTCTTTTATCAGTTGATGGACAGCTGGGTTATTTCCAGTTTATGACTACTATAAATAATGCTATAAATATTCATGTACAAGTCTGTGTGTGGACATATGTTTTCATTTCTCTTGGGTAGATACCTAGGAGTGGAATTGCTGGGTTTATATGATAAGTTTATGTTTAACTTTCTAAGAAACTGCCAAACTGTTTTCCAAAGTGGCTGAACCATTTTACATTCCCACCAATAATGTACAGGCTTCCAGTTTCTCCACATCTCTGCCAACACTTGGTATTGTCAGTTATTTTGCTTATAACCATTGTGGTAGGTGTGTTAGTGGTATCTCATTGTGGTTTTAATTTTAATTTCTCTAATGACCAATGATGTTATGCTGCTTTTCATGTGCATATTAGCCATTTATACATTTTAATTGATGAAGGGTCTGTTCAAATCTTTTTTTTATTGGGTTGTCATCTTATACTTGTTTTAAACGAATTTGCTCTGTATTCTGAATACAAGTCCTTTATCAGATATATGATTTTACAAATATTTTCTCTTAGTCTGTGGTTTATCTTTTCATTTTTATAGTGGTGTCTATTTGAAGAGTAATTTATCAGTTTTTTTCCCCCTTTTATTAATTGTGCTTCTGTTGTCATATCTAAGAAATCTTTTCCTAACTCAAGGCCGCAGACTTTCTTCTTTGTTTTCCTCTAGAAGTTTGTTTTAATATTTTGAATTTGGTTTTGTGCATAGTATGAGGTAAAGGTATAAGTTCCATTTTTGGTAGAGGGGGGAATGAATATCCAGTTGTATCAGTACCATTTGTTTAAAAGACTTACTCTTTCCCCATTGATTTGCCTTGGTGCCTTTGTTGAAAATCAATTGACTACAAATATGTGGGTTTATTTCTGGTCTCTGTTTTGTTCTGGATCTGTTATTTATCCTAACACCAATACTATACTGTCTTTGAGTACTGTAGTTATGTAGTAAGTTTTGATATCTAGTAGTATAAGTAAGTCCTCCAACTTTTTCTTCTTTTTTCAAGATTTCCAAATACTTTGCATTTCTACATAAATTTTAGAGTCAGCATCTCAATTTTTTACAACAAAGTCCTGCTAGGATTTTTATAGGGATTATCTTGAATCTGTAGATCAGTTTGGTGTAGAATTACCATCTGGTTTCATTTAATTTTAGGGATTGATTGGAAATTTATTATTTTTCCCTGATTCTCAAATTTGATTTATTACTAGTGAATCTGCCCTTTTTCTGTGCTTTAATTCTTTAGGGTGTACACATGCCTAATCTAGATCTTAAGGAAAAAGTGGAGCCTGAGGTTCTTGGCACTGATGTCCCAACTTCTCCAGAGCCAGGTACAAGAATGAATATTCTGCCGAAGAGAACGAGACGTGTCAAGTCTCAGGTATCAATTTCCATGGGCCATTTTTAACATGAGTTTTGACTGCGTTGACTGGGCAGAATAATTATCTAGGTTCGGGAGGTCATTTACATACTCTTCTGTAAAACTTAAAGAGACCTATCTTTCATTTACCTTTGAGATGAATGGAGAAGAAATTGTAAAATTCAATCTTAATTTGATTTACTAAAGTTCTTTGTTAATTTTGAAGTTTCTGATAGGATGACAAATCAGGGTAACTCCGGATACTGGGGCCAGTTTCATGGACATGCTGATAAATTTTGGTACATTTTATTTTCACGGTTGGCAGAAGTGAGAGCAGTAGAGAAGAGTGGTTTTATTTTTTACTCATCATTGAGTTTCTTAGTGTCTGAACCATTCCAATGTAGCTTCTATAGTGTTCTTGTAACCTAAAATAATTTCAGAGGCTAACAAATGCATCAGAAGAAAAATGCTCTAATTTATTTTAGTCTGCCCCTCCCTCCTCTTCCTATTCCCATTTCCTTATGGTCCTGAAAGTTGTATTTTTTAATGTTTTTTGGTAAAGATAGTCTGTAAGCTGGGACAGTGAGGTACCCTGAGATCTCTGAGATATGTTGCATTTAAATTGACATATGGGTGGGCCAAGATAACAACTGGGTCCTAAATCATTGACTTTAACATATTTAAAGAAACACTTTGTGATAAGGATGGAAATGGTTCACATTGAAAGTGAGGATGAGAGAAGGAAGATAAGTCCACTAATTAAAAAGAGACATTAGAGCTGGGGTTGTGAGGAGTCCTGACTGGAGAGGCAGGCTTTTCTAGCCCTCAGGTCATATCTCTTTCAGGTCATGTCTGCTTTTCTTGTTCTGACTCTGTGCTCATTAAATAACCTTCTGAGTAATAATTTAACTTTTTAGGTACTTTGGTAGCAGAAAAGTAGGTGTCTTGGATGGGGAATGTGAATTTAATGGAAAATCATTGGAAAGGGATAGCCCCATTATAAATTATAAACTCTGGCTTGCTTAGTAAGTGATTTTTATAACTATAGTTTACCTTGGAAATTCTGATCATTCTATTTCAAGACCTGAAACACTTGAAGACTAGTTTTTTTTTTGACTTGGTGACTCAAGCATTGAAGAGTTGCCCCAGGTACCCCTGCCTATCTAATCAATTACCAGCTTATGATGAAAATGCCTTTTGATGTTCCTTTTGACCTCTTGAAAAAGTCCTGCTTATTTCTAATTGTCTCTCTTTATATAAGAACAGGGACAACGTAGAATACTTTTACCCATTGTAATAATTGCCACTGTAGTCAGATTCGTTGATACTAGATAGAGATTAGAACCATTTCAGGTTTTGCATTTAAGAATTTTTTCAACTCATAATTTGTCCATAATTACTATATTGCCAATCTGCTTCATTTCTAGTTTTCTATTTCAGAAACAGAGTATAGGCTTTCTGGTAGCACTCCTTCACCTTTTTGTCCCATACACAAAACTGTTGTTACTCATTCTTAATCTCTGGCTATCTCTGTGGGCAAAGTGTACCTTTGTCTCCAAGGATAGTCCTTCCACTTCCATCCTTTCTGGCTTATTTAGTGATTTCAGTGATTTCAGATCAGTTGTGAAGTCTTCTACCTCCTCTGCTAGATCTGTCCCTCTTGCCGTATCCTCCCACACCCCCACCCTGCCCCAAGTCTCTATCATCTTAAAAACAAAGGCCCTCTTCCTAGATAATGCATTACTCCTTTCCTCTTCACAGAGAAGTTTCTTGAAGAATAGTCTATATTGTACTACTTTCCTCAATGTCTGTTTAGTTTTTATGCTCTAATCTGACTTGGAGCCAAATAATTTCATTTAAACTATACTATCCCAGTTACCACTGAGTTAGTAACTGTCAAATGCTGAGGACCCCTTTTCACTTCTTACCCTACTTCATCTCTGGCCATGTATACATTTAATATGGTTATTGACTCCTCTCCTCAAAATTTTATTGTTTTTATTTTTCTTTAGCTTCTGTGACATCTCCCTTCTGGATTTCTTCTACACTCTCTGACCACTCCTCAGTCATATTTGTTATCTCTTCTCTCTGCCCTTTACATGTTATCTTCAGTTCTTCCCTGTCTTCCCTCTCCCTAGCTATCTGATCCACCCTGTGATTGAAATTACTTCCTGTACACTCAGGACTTCTAACTATGTCTTGACATGAATGCTTCTTTTCTGTTCACCAGTGGTGTGTGTATATGTATTCATGTGTATGTGTATTCCTTGGTGGCTGGGCACGGTTATACCAAATTCACTACATCTCAAACATTACCACCTTTTCTAAATCTGTTTTGCTTTATTATTTTCTAGCTTGGTATCAGTGACAAGCATAGCCATCCATAATCTGTCAGATGAGAAAGAGAAATCATGAAATTTATCCTACTCCTTGCACAAAACTTTCTTGCACAGAAATGCTGATGATCATTGTCTTGTCCTGCATTGGACCTGGAATCAGCCATTTCTCCAAGGAATCCTGGTTCATTTTAGTGGGAAATGGTATATGTTCAGAAAACAAGATCTGAACACATAGTGTGCTTGTTCCTACTGGAATATCATTGTGTATAGGCACTTCTGGTGGTTAGGACTGGGATATAAATTTTAAAAACGTTATTAATTTATATTTTCAGTTCATACTGACAATTCCAGTTCTAATGCAGCATCACAAAGTTCCTCTGGTTTATATTATACTTCTTTTTCTAGCATTTTGAGTTGGGAACTTACTTCATTTATTTTTATTCTTTTGTTTTGATACATTTAAGACTATAAAATTTCCTGGGATCACTTCAAATTAATTTGTTTGAGAGATTCTGATGTGTAGTTTTTTTTTAGTCAGTTTTTTAATGGAGAGTTAGAAATTTCCAGGTGGAAGGGCCTTTTAAAAAAGTTTTTGTAATTTCTAGTTTTATTCCAATAAGATCAGAGAAATCGGACGAAATTTTTTATTTCTACTTTTTGGAACTTTATTGCCTATCTGAAAAGGTTGCTCTAAGGTTTAATTGATTAAAGTGCTTTAATATGGCACATACTATATGCTTAACATGTTAGCTTTTACTATTATGTACCTTTCTTTAATAGTCGTGAAGAATGTGTAGTGTTATATTTATCATTGGACTATAGAGTTTGATGAGTATAATCAAATTAGTGTACTAAAGCTGAAAGATAAATTTTGAAATGCCATTTTGGTTGGTTTGGTTCTTATATGATATTTTATTAGTCCAGGCTACATAGGCCAGCTGTTAATGTAGCCTTAAGCTATAGTCAGTATTCTATCTTGGTTTATTTTTATTCTATTTACTAAGTATGACTGACTAAATTTTAAGTGAGTTTTGACTTAGTATATGTATATAAATGCATTTTAAATAAGTTTGTTTATTTAATTTGTTGACGTTCAGAGATTATGGTCCATTTAAATTCAGATGTAACACTGGTGTCTTGTCAGGATGGGTCTGTTTTCAAGGACTAGAATGCCGAAGGGCAGTAGCTTAAACATTAACAGTGCAGTTTTCACATAAGGACACAGTTTTCATACAAGATTTTCAGAGTTAGGTAGTTGCAGGATTCATACAACAGCTCTGTATTTTCATCAAGGGCCCATGCTCATCATTCTGCCTTGCTTCCTTCAGCGTGTGGGTGGTCAGTCTCCTAGTTGTAGTGTGGCTGCTGCAGAGTCCAGTGCCGTGCTTTTCTAGACCGGTTTTCCTAGTCACAGGGAAAGAGGTTGGGGCAAAGTGGCTTACTCTTAAGAAGCTTTCTCTTTTATTAGAATATGAAAATCTTTTTTAGAGGCTTCTAGTAGACCTTCGCTATGTCTCATTGGCTAGACCAAAGTAACATTCCCACCTCTATCTAGGTCATCACCAACAAAGAGGCCTTGGCATGATTGACTTAGGACAATCATTATTCATCTCCTGGGAGAAGCATATTGCCTTCTAATCAAAGATGGTGTCCATTAGAAAGTTGGAAGTGGGCTTCTATGGAGTAATTATCAGTGTAATATCAGCTGTTAGAAATAAGGTCTGTCTCTGGACAGAACTTAATTGACAACTGTGCTTTTATGAAGGATAGGTTTTCTCTTGTGGAAAGCAATCTGAATGTTGCATAGTGCTTTGATGACTATGTTCATCTGTTCTAAAGAGGCAGCAAGTAAAGTTAGAAGAAATGAAATAATTTTTTTCTTCATTTTGGGGAAGATCTTAAAACTTTTCTTGGGTAAGAAAGTAAATGTATGAATCAAAATAATTAGACTAATGTGAGTTCTGTTTACTTCTCTTTTAGTCAGAATCTGGAGATGTGAACAGAAACACAGAACTGAAGAAACTTAGAATTTTTGGGGCTGGGCCTAAGGTTGTTGGCCTGACAATGGGAACCAAAGATAAAGAAGGTAAAAATCTGTTATTTGGTCATGAAAAGAAATTAGGTACAGCAGGTCCTTGTGAAATCTGTTATTTGGTCATGAAAAGAAATAAGGTACTTGTAACAAGATTCAAGTACTATTTGAATTGCAGTCTGCCTTGGAATTTGCTTAAGAGTTATAAACTTTCAACATGGTTCCTAGACAAATTGCCTGTTTTATGGCAGATAATCTTAAATTTAAGGTGTGGGGTACTGTATTATGTCGAGTTTTTATAACACTTTGGAAGAGAAATTTTCTTCTTCCATATCTGATACGTGACACAAATTATTATAGTTTCTAAAGGTTGATTTATGAGAGAATGGTGAGATTAATATTGTCACCTGGTGATCTAAGTCTATAGCTTTTAAATTCAAAGAGAAATACAAGATTCTGTAGCCTTTAGTATCAGAATATACTGGGCAGAGCTTATGATTTAAATTCTAATTCTAATTTTGATATTTTTCTATAATTTCTTTGTTATTAAGACACTTGATTTAAATGAACTCCAAGGAAGCCTAGTACTCTCATGTTGTTTGAGACTTTCTGTGAGTAAAATTGCTAATGCAAAGTTTAAAGTTCTATTCTTCGGTCTATATATATGTCAGTTTTAAAACTCAGTTTAACAAAGATTGTGTTGGATATGTTTTTACTACATAATTTAATGAAGTGCCATAATCCCAGGTCATATTAATTATTATTGCATTTTATGATATGAGTAATTAAGTCATAATTCAGATTGTGGACTGAATTCCAGAGGATCAGATAATATTGTTCCATCACTCAAAACATTCAGTGTGATAGGATCTGTCAGCACTTGACCCTTGAACAACACAGCTTGAACTGTGTGGGTCCACTTATACACAGATCTTCTCAATAAATATGTTAGAAAAAATTTTTGAGATTTACGCCAATTTGAAAATTTTTCTTTATTGTAAGACTACAGTATATAATACATATAACACACAAAATGCGTGTTAATGGACTGTATATGTTATTAGTAAGGGTCTGGCCAGCAGTAGGCTACTAGTAGTTACATTTTTGGGAGTCAAAAGTTAAACATGGATTTTTGACTGCATGGGGTCTAGTGCCCCTACCCCTCGTGTTGTTCAAGGGTCAGCTGTAAATACATTATAATGTTTACTATTGCCCTTTTAAACACTTTATCTTTTTAATTCTTGTAATTTGGATCTTAAGACTAGTCTTAAATTAGTCCCTGATGAGTACTACAGACAAGCAGTTCAGCTCTCTGGAGCTTGATTTGCCCACATTATCCCAGATCTGCTATTGACTGGCTAAGCACTTTTGGGCAAGTTATCTAACTTCTGTATACTTCACATTCATTGTCTTCAATGGGGACTAAAAATATATCTACCTCATAGCATTATGAGATTTTAAATAACATAAATAATATTAAATAGTGTCTGGTCCATAGTAAGCTCTCAACGTTAGTTTTTACTATTATGATATAACTTTTTATTTCAAGATGAGGTCTCCCGAAGACGAAAAGTTACCAACAGGTCAGAAGCATTTAACATGCAAATGAGACAACGGAAAGGAACTCTCTCTGTTAACTTTGTAAGTGTTCTGACATGTGTCAGAAGGGAAAGGGTTTTTTTTTTTTATCTTGCTGTATCTTAGTATGCCTTTTAGTGAGTTCATTTGATTACAAGACTTGGTGGTGAATCTAGTTGCAGCTTTGGTTTATATAATGTTAACCTTGCCTTGTCACATATACATAGATTGTTTCCCTAAGTTACCTACCTCGTAAGTAACTAAGTGAGACTATGAATATGAATCTGTAAATCCTTGCACTGCTCATTATTCATTCTTTACCAAAGAATATTTGTATTTAAGAAGGATAATGTGGTGTATTTTATTTATAGAAACTGACTTTCAAGTGCCCTAGATTTGTAGTCTTTCTTTATTCTAATAACTTGATATGCTTTTATTAACTGGCTCGTAGAAGCTCTGAGGAAATTAGCAAGTTTCATAAAAAGCTATTTATGTACAATTGTTTAAAATAAAAATGATTTAAGTTATATTTGCTTTTTAGTGTACATACTTTGTTTCATTTAAGGAGTTCTGCCAAACATTTAACATAACTTATTACAGAAAGTAGACTTTTGTTTTGTTTGTTTTCTAACAGGTTGATCTCTATGTTTGTATGTTTTGTGGTCGGGGAAATAATGAAGATAAATTGCTTCTGTGTGATGGATGTGATGACAGCTATCATACATTTTGTTTGATTCCTCCACTACCTGATGTCCCCAAAGGAGACTGGAGGTGTCCTAAATGTGTTGCTGAGGTACAAGCCTAGCCTTTATGGATCCTTTTTTTAACTAACAACAGTAACACACACATATACTCATATAGTAAACATTCCCAAAAGCTTCTTTGTGCTTCAAATGTTAAAGATCATATTGAATGGAATGTAACAATTGTATTGTGGCAGCTTTCATTTTAAGGGGTGTTTTTTGGACAAGTTGGTTAGGTACTTATGTTTATTTCTGGGGATGAGTGAGACTTTTGCTTGGAATATTCATATTCCTGGAAAGCAATACAAATGAAGAAAGACTAGATTGTTTTTCCCTTTTTAATTGAAAAGAAGTAAAAATCAGACATGAAGCTTTCCAACTTAGGATTTGTGCATTGAGTTTTTATGCTGCCAAATAAACCGATGGTATCAACTTGTTTAAATTTTGACTTGACTGTATGTACTAAATTATTATTGAAGGATTATAATGATGTCATTGTTATAATGCCTACCCTGTTTATTTATTTTAACAATGTGATAGGACATTAAAAAGAAGGGGTTGGCTGGGTGTATCTAGATAGATGTATTCAAAGGTCTAATGGCCTTTGAATTAGTATTTATTCTAAAGGTTAGATGATTCAGAAGCAGTTCTACTCCAAGTATTTTTGTTAAGATATTGGTTATGGTGATTGATAGAAAAAAAACTTGTTCTTTAGTTAGGTATCTTAGCACTCCAGTGGATATCCCTTACTTTTCCTTCCTCCATGAACTCTTTCTCCACAGTGAAGAATGATAGGTGTCCTGGGCTTGATTCCAAGTCAGTGGTCTTCCAGGTCACTTCCAAACACTTCCAAGTCAGTGTTTGTCTTGGTGCCAGGCTTGTCTTAGACTCCAGAGTCTAAAGCTTTGGAAAGTCATACTAGCACCTTCCTACTGAAAGGCTGTGAAAATGCAGTTGATGTTCTAGAACATTATTTCCTGGTTCCATATTGCAAGGAATCCGTGCTTATTTTGCTGTTTAGGTTTAGATTTGCTTCACCAAGGGAAATGATCAAAGAAGTCAGTACCTGAGAGCCTTAAGACTTTTGTTCAGTACAGTTTCAGTGAGTTAATATTAGATCTGTTTTTTCTTCCTAAGGAATGTAATAAACCTCGAGAAGCCTTTGGATTTGAACAAGCTGTACGGGAGTATACACTTCAGAGCTTTGGAGAGATGGCAGATAATTTTAAGTCTGATTATTTCAATATGCCAGTCCATGTGAGTATGTGTCCTTTAGGTCAGTTTGGGGAAGCATGAGGAGTTATCTTGAGTCCAAAGCCTTTAGCGTACTTTTTACTTTCATTAGTTTATAGAAAATAAGACAGCATGAAAAGATAATACAACACAAAATGTAATGATTAGGAGTCCGACATGTGTTTCTTTTCTTTTACTCTCTAATGTGACAGTGTACACTTCTCTGTTGAGGAATCTGCTTTGATCCTCAAATTGTTTGTTAGCCCTCTCTGAATAATCCTTTTCAGAAAAGCTTGAGTATGTAGTAGTTGTTTCTTTGTTTAGTTATTTCTAATAAGAGGTTTGCTTATTTTCCTCAGGGATCTTGGTTTTTTAAATATTCTTACTAAAAAAAATTTGCCAAAGCAACTAAAATTCAGCCTTGATTTTTGTATTTTCCCTTTTCCTCTTTGGTGGTCCCTGGGTCATGGTTTATCCTTCTTAGTTGGGAGGCAGTTTTCAGAAAAAGGCAGTTCAAGTTCATTATGTTTTTTTCTGAACATCTTAGTTGCCTTTAGCTTTTCTTTATACTCAGTGGAAAAAGCTAGGACCCTAATCTTTCCAGCTTTGGGAAATGAGAAGGTTTTCTATTTTCTCATGGGTTTGTGTTCATTTGCTCTGTGTATTATGTTTTAGTGGGGTATTGTTATAGTGAGTTGGTAACCGATAATCTTTGTTTTCCCTGCGTAGATGGTTCCCACAGAATTAGTAGAAAAGGAATTCTGGCGGCTGGTGAGCAGCATTGAAGAAGACGTTATTGTAGAGTATGGAGCTGATATCTCCTCAAAAGACTTCGGAAGTGGATTTCCTGTAAAGGATGGTCGTAGAAAGATGCTCCCAGAAGAAGAGGTGCAGAGCAGATAGTAGTATCCAAATTTCTGCTTACCCCCAAGCTGACTTGGGCTTTGTATAGTAGAAAACCACCTTCTCTAATTTATTTAAAATATTAAGTATGTAGGATTTGGACAATATAAATCTTCAGTTTTAAAGACATTCAGAATACCTTTAAAAATTATTTACCATTGTATTTTAAAACCACTTTAATTTAAAAGTTTAACACCAGTTGAAAAATTTTACCTAGCTCTTTCTCTTTGAAAGTCTAAATGATGATACAAGTTTTTTTAAAAAGTTGCATTTCACTGATATGTCCAGAATTAAATTTCCTTCAACACCTGAGCAGTTTTAAAATAGCATTTAAACTGTAACATACAGTGAAGTTGTGTTACAAGACCGTATTTCATGACTTCTGTGTATAAAGCTGAATTAAGATGATCAGTTCTTTTTCTCTTTAGTTTGGTCCTTGTCACATTGTTCCCTCTACAATTGTCAGTGATTAAGAGTTTTATCTCTCATTTAAAGAGTTATGTGTGGTTAAAAAAAAAAGAGGTTACATAGTGCAGAAGAATGTAAAATTAAAATTATAGTCACTCCTGCTCTCTCAAGATTACTATTTGCATGATACATCTTTTTCTGTTCCTTTATTTTGAAGCTGTTTGTATCTTAGAATCTGAAGTGTCTCTCTTATAGGCAACATATGATTGGATCTTGCTTTTTTATTTAGTCTTATGGTTGGGTTGCCTTTTGATTGCAGTTTTTAGTCCGTGTGCATTAATGTAATTATTGATATGGTTGCTTTATGCCTGCCATTTTGCTATTTTCTATGTCTTATGTCTTTTGTTACTCTGTATCTCTTTTTTGGCCTTCCTTGGTGTTAAACAGATATTGTTCATATTACCATTTTAATTCCTCTGGATTTTTTTTGGGGGGGGTCTATATATTTTTTAGTTACTTAGTGGTTCTAAAAATTACATATCTTTGTTTCTTGTTGACAGTGTACATCCTTAACTTATCACAGTCTACTTCTTGTTAATAGTGATTTAATTCTGGTAAATATAGCAACTTTGAAATAGTGTCTCTTCATTTCCTTTTCTCTCTTGTTTATCTACATATTGTGTAAGTACAGTAATGGCAGTAATAATTATTGATTTAAACTGTCTTGTGCATATATTGTTTTAATTTAAGAGAAGAAAGTACACATAGACTTTCTTTTACCATTTTTTTTTTTATCATTCCTGGTGCTTTCATTCATTCCTGTGGATCCAAGTTACCATTGGTGTCATTTTCTTATTTGTTATGCTGGTCTGTTAGCAATGAATTCTTTCAGTCTTTGCTTATCTGGGAATATCTTTATTTAGCTTTTCAGTTTTGCAAGAGTGAATGTTCTCCAAAGTTATTTTTCTGCCTTTAGTTGATTTCTAGTGCCTTGAAAGGGTTGATAGTTTGGTCCAGATTTGTCTTTGTTTTCTGTGGAGGGGAATCACCCAATTTTCACATTATCACCAGTGGGAGTCCTTTATAATTAAATGTCTCCCTCCTAAATGTCCAGTCTGACAAAGCAAGACCGTATTTCATCCTTTAGTTTATCCTTTCAGATGTCATGTATCTATACGATCAGCTATAATACATCATGCATACAGAATTACATGTTCTTTTTTATCTACCAACACAGCTCTATACCTGACACTTTTTGTTGAGTTCCTTCATGCCCTGTCCAGTCCACCATAATTCTTATAGCATTATCTACCCAGTTGATTCATGGTTCCATATCTTTGTTATGCCAACCATCCATTCAGAAATATCCGAGTGCTTAATATATGCTGAATGAAGTTTTCATTTTGTTTTCTTTATGATCAAAGATTATAAGTGCCTTTTTTTATTATTATTAAGGTATCACTGATATACAATCTTATGAAGGTTTCACATGAGCAACATTGTGGTTATTATTCACCCATATTATCAAGTCCCCCCTGCCGCACACCCCATTGCATTCACTGTCCATCAGTGTAGTAAGAGGCTATAGATTCACAACTTACCTTCTCTGTGCTATACTGCCTTCCCTGTGATCACCCTACATTTTGTGTGCTAATCATAATACCCCTTAATCCCCCTTTCCCTCCCTCATCAACCACCTTCTCTACCCGCTTCCCTTTGGTAACTGCTAATTCCTTCTAGGCGTCTGTGAGTCTGCTGCTCTTTTGTTCCTTCAGCTTTGCTTTGTTGTTATTCTCCACAAAGGAGTGAAATCATGTGGGACTTGTCTTTCTCTGCCTGGCTTATTTCACTGAGCATAATACCCTCTAGCTCCATCCATGTTGTTGAGGATAGTAGGATTTGTTTTCTTTTTATGGCTGAATAATACTCCATTGTGTATATGTACCACATCTTTATCCATTCATCTACTGATGGACACTTAGGTTGCTTCCATTCTGGGCTACTGTAAATAGTGCTGCAATAAACATAGGGGTGCATATGTCTTTGAATCTGATAAGTTTTCTTTGGGTGAATTCTTGGGTCAAATAGTATTTCTATTTTTAATTTTTTGAGGAACGTCTATATTGCTTTCCACAACGGTTAAACTAATGTACATTCCCACCAGCAGTGTGGGAGGGTTCCCTTTTCTCCACATCTTCGCCAGATTTGTTGTTGTTTGTCTTTGGGATGTTGGCCATCCTAACTGGTGTGAGGTGGTATCTCATTGTGGTTTTAATTTGCATTACCCTGATGATTAGTGATGTGGAGCATCTGTTGGCCATCTGTATTTCTTTGAAGAAGTGTCTGTTCAGATCCTCCATCCACTTTTAATCAGTTTATTTGCTTTTTGGGTGTTAAGGCATGTGAGTTCTTTATATATTTTGGATGTTAACCCCTTATCTGACATGTCATTTATGAATATATTCTCCCATACTGTAGAATGCCTTTTTGTTTTACTGATGGCGTCCTTTGCTGTACAGAAGCTTTTTGGTTTGATTTAGTCCCATTTGTTCATTTTTGTTTTTGTTTCCCTTTCCCGAGGAGAAGTGTTCAGGAGAAAGTTGCTCATGCTTGTATTCAAGAGATGTTTGCCTGTATTTTCTTCCTTGAGTTTTATGGTTTCATGACTTACATTCAGGTCTTTGACCATTTCGAGTTTACTTTGGTGTATGGAGTTAGACAGTAATCCAGTTTCATTCTCTTACATGTAGCTGTCCAGTTTTCCTGACAAAATTTGTTGAAGAGGCTGTCCTTTTTCCATTGTATATCTATGGTTCCTTTATCATATATTAATTGGCCATATATGTGTGGGTGTTCTCTATTCTGTTCCATTGATCTATGGATCTGTTCTTGTGCCAGTACCAAATTATCTTGATTACTGTGGATTCGTAGTAGAGCTTGAAGTTGGGGAGTGTAATCCTTCCAGCTTTATTCTTCCTTCTCAGGATTGCTTTGGCGATTTGGGGTCTTTTGTGGTTCCATATGCATTTTAGAACTATTTGTTCCAGTTCCGTTGAAGAATGCTCTTGGTATTTTGATAGGGATTGCATTGAATCTGTAGATTGCTTTAGGCAGGATGGCCATTTTGACATTATTCATTCTTCTTACCCATGAGCATAGGATGTATTTCCATTTATTGGTGTTCTCTTTGATTTCTCTCAAGATTGCCTTGTAGTTTTCAGGGTATAGGTCTTCAATTCCTTGGTTAGGTTTATTCCTAGTTGTTTTATTCTTTTTGATGCAATTGTGAATGAATTGTTTTCCTGGTTTCTTTTTCTGCTAGTTCATTGTTAGTATATAGGAATGCCAAAGATTTGTGTATTAATTTTGTGTCCAGCACCTTTGCTGAATTCAGATATTAGTTCTAGTAGTTTGGGGATAGATTCATTAGGGTTTTCTATTTACAATATCATGTCATCTATAAACAGTGATAGTTTAACTTGTTCCTTGCCGATCCGGATGCCTTTTATTTCAGTGTGTTGTCTGATTGCCATGGCTAGAACCTCCAGTACTATGTTGAATAAAAGTGGGGAGAGTGTGCCTTCCTTGTCTTGTTCCCAATCTTAAAGGAAAATTTTTCAGCTTTTCACTGATAGGTATGATGTTGGTGTGAGTTTGGCATATATAGCCTTTATTCTGTTGAGGTACTTGCCCTCTTAACACATTTTTCTTGAGTTTTTTTATCATGAATGGATGTTGAATTTTGTCAAATGCTTTTTCATCATCTATGGAGATGATCATGTGGTTTTTGTCCTTTTTGTTGATGTGGGGATGATAATGATGATGGATTTTCTAATATTGCACCATCCTTGCATCCCTGGAATAAATCCTACCTGATCATGATGCATGATCTTTTTGATGTATTTTTTAATTCGGTTTGCTAATATTTTGTTGAGTATTTTTGCATCTATGTTCATCTGGGATATTGGTCTGTAATTTTCTTTTTTTGTAGTGTCTTTGCCTGGTTTTGGTATTAGCGTGATGCTGGTCTCATAGAATGAGTTTGGAAATATTCCCTCCTCTTCTGCTTTTTGGAAAACTTTAAGGAGGATGAGTATTAGGTCTTCACTAAATGTTTGATGAAATTCAGCGGTGAAGCCATCTGGTCCAGGGCTTATGTTCTTAGGTAGTCTTTTGATTACCAATTCAGTTTTGTTGCTGGTAATTGGTCTATTCAGATTTTCTGTTTCTTTCTGGGTCAGCCTTGGAAGGTTGTATTTTTCTAGAAAGTTGTTCATTTCTTCTAGGTTATCCTAGCATATAATTGTTCATAGTATTCTCTAATAATTCTTTGTATTTCTGTGGTGTCCATAGTGATTTTTCCATTCTCATTCCTGATTCTGTTTATGTGTGTAGACTCTCTTTTTTTCTTGATAAGTCTGGCTAGGGGTTTATCTATTTTGTTTATTTTCTCAAAGAACCAGATGTTGATTTCATTAATTTTTCCTATTGTTTTATTCTTCTCAGTTTTATTTATTTCTGCTTTGCTCTTTATTATGTCCCTCCTCCTGCTGACGTTGGGCCTCATTTGTTCTTGTTTTTCCAGGTTCAATAATTATGAATTTAAACTATTCATTTGGGATTGTTCTTCCTTCTTTAAATAGGCCTGGATTGCTATATACTTTCCTCTTAGAACTGCCTTTGCTGTGTCCCACAGAAGTTGCGAAATTGAGCTGTTGTTTTCATTTGTTTCCATATATTGCTTGATCTCTGTTTTAAGTTGGTCATTGATCCATTGATTATTTAGGAGCATGTTGTTAAGCCTCCGTGTGTTTGTGAGCCTTTTTGTTTTCTTTCTAGTTTTATACCTTTGTGATCTGAGAAGTTGGTTGGTACAATTTCAGTCTTTTTGAATTTGCTGAGGCTTGTTTCATGGACTAGTATGTGGTTTATTCTGGAAAATGTTCCATGGGCACTTCAGAAGAATGTGTATCCTGCTGCGTTTGGGTGGAGTGTTCTGTAGATTTGTTAGGTCCATCTGTTCTGATGTGTTGTACAGTGCCTCTTCTTACTTATTCTGTGTCTGGTTGATCTGTCCTTTGTAGTGAGTGGTGTGTTGAAGTCTCCTAAAATGAATGCATTGCTTTCAATTTCCCCCTTTTATTTTGTATTTGTTTCTCATATGTAGGTGCTCCTGTTTTGGGTACATAAGATATTTATGATAGTTATATCCTCTTGTTGGACTGACCCCTTTATCATTATGTAATGTCCTTGTCTGTCTTTTGTTAACTTTCTTTGTTCTGAAGTGCCTTTGTCTGATACAAGTGCTGCAACTACTGCTTTTTTCTCCCCGTTAGTTGCATGAAATATCCTTTCCTATCCCTTCACTTTTAGTCTGTGTATGTCTTTGGGTTTAAAGTGAGTCTCTTATAGGCAGCATATAGATGGGTCTTGTGTTTTTATCTGTTCTGTTACTCTGTGTCTTATGATTGGTGCATTCAGTCCATTTACATTTAGGTTGATAATCAATAGAAAGATACTTACTGCCATTGCAGGCTTGTGATTTATGGTTACCAAATGTTCAAGGACCATTTTTTTACTAACAGTCTAACTTACCCACTTTGTATACTATTGGCATAATCTTAAGGTTAGTTTTCTTTTTTCCTCCTTTTTCTTCCTCCATTCTTTATGTACTAGGTATCATATACTGTACTCTTTGTCTATCCCTTGACTGACTTCAGGGATAGTTGATTGATTTAATTTTGCATTTGCTTAGTAAGTAATTGGTCTACTTCCTTAACTGTTGTTTTATTTTCTTTGGTGATAGCTATTTAGCCTTAGAAACACTTCCATCTACAGTAGTCCCTCTGAAATACACTGTAGAGACAGTTTGTGGGAGGTAAATTATCTCAACTTCTGCTTATCTGAAAATAGTTTAATCTCTCCTTCCATTTTAAATGATAATCTTCCTGGGTAGAGTATTCTTGGTTTGGGTCCCTTCTGTTTCTTTGCATTAAATATATCATGCCACTCCCTTCTGGTCTGTAAGGTTTCTATTGAGAAGTCTGATGATAGCCTAATAGATTTTCCTTTGTATGTGATCTCTGTCTGCTTTTAATACTCTGTCCTTATCCTTGATCTTTGCCATTTTAATTATATGTCTTGGTGTTGTCTTTCTTAGGTCCCTTGTGTTGGGAGATCTGTTCACTTCACTGCCCTGTGAAACTATCTCCTTCCCCAGATTTGGGAAGTTTTCAGCAATTATTTTCTCAGAGACTTTCTATCATTTTTTCTCTGTTTTCTTCTTCTGATATCCTTATAATGCAAATATTGTTCTGTTTGGATTGGTCGCAGAGTTGACTCATAGTTCTTTCATTTCTAGAGATCCTTTTTTCTCTCTTGGCCTCAGCTTCTTTGTGTTCCTGTTCTCTGATTTTCTATTCCATTTACCATCTCCTCTATCCCTTCTAATCTGCTTTTACATCCCTCCATTGTATGTTTCATTTCAGATACTGTATTTTTCAAGAAGATTGGTGATTTCAGTTTCAATTGGCCCTCTTTCTGGTGTTTGAAGGATTTTGATTTGCACAAAGTTCTTTTGCCATTTCATATTTATAATGAATAATATGAATAATAACTGTTTAGGTGGCACCCTCTAATGCCCAGAAGCTCTACTCTCTGGATCTGTCCAGCACCGTGAGTTATAGTGGGGTTGCAGGCAAGCAGCACGGGTGCCTGCCAGGAGGAAAGAGCTCTGTCCTGCTCCCTGCCCGCCTCCACTGTCAGGGCAAGTAGGCCGAGTGGGCAGGGACAACTTTCTGCGTTAAGTCCTTTTAGCTATTGTAGGTGTAGCTGCCCTCTGGCTGGCGTGGTTCAATGTTGGGAGCTGCAGGTTTTTGAACTAGTGCTGTCCCAGGAGGAATGAGCAGCAGGCTGCGTATCACAGTGGGGGGTCTTTGTGCTGTGTTGCAAGTCAGGGGTGTCCTGAAAGTTCCCAGCCTGGTGGGCTGAGTATGTCAGATGATTTGTCCACCCGTCCTTTCTCCTGAGCAGCAATCTCAGTGTAATCCTTGCCCCTTTAGCAACCATCTCACAGTTGGGAAGTCTTTCAAAGTGCCTGTCTTTTGTTCCACATAGCCCTTTGTGGGTACCTGTTCTCCACATGCCACTGAAATCTGTCTCTGAGTATTCTGCCTGTCTTTTCTTTCCAACCTTCAATCTCTGGAGCACCATGTAATGTGGGTTCGTGCTCCTGGAGCAGATCTCCAGTGTTTAGCAGTCCTGGGCTTCCACTCCATCTCTACTGTGTTTCTAGCTTGCGTTCGGGGAGGGCTTGGGTTCCGCTGGATTGTGGCTTTACTACTTTATCCTTTTCTGTGACTTCTCTTTTCACCAGATGTAAGCCATCTGTTGTATTCTTTCTTGTGATCGCTGTTTCAGGATTAGTTGTATTTGCTGTATTTTCATGTTATAAGTGTTTTCCAGAGGAGGTTTCTGCCTCACTTCTCACGCCTCCATCTTTTTCCCCTCTCCAAAGGATGTAAGTGTCTTTTGGCTTTCTTCTTATTTTAGTCTTCTTACTGTTTTTTTCCTCCAGTGATTGTAGAGCACAGGTTAGCATATTCAGATTAGGATAATACTGATTAGAGAGTAGACATTGGATTTTACCAAAGGAGAAACAATTACAGTGGATGGAGAACCCAGATTATTTATAGATTTTTTTTTCTATGCTGGAATGAATATGTGTTCAGTATCACTGAATCAAACCTGCTTTTGTATAAACCATACCGTTCCATTGGCAAATGGTAGGCAGTTACCTGATTATTAGGAAAAGACCTCACTTTAAATCGCCTTTCTTTTTCTGAATTTGATTCCATTATGAGTTTTCAAGTTGTTCTTGAACAGACATTTATATCTTCGAATCTTAGAGGTAATGTCACTTACCTCTAAGGCATTTTTAAAGATTATTTTAAGTGTGTAAGTAATATAATGTAACTTCTAAATGATTGAATTTTGTATGAATATCCATTTATTTCTACCTTTGCTCTATTCATCTTGTAAGAATGTGGAGAAATGCAGGCTTTATGTTCATGAAGAAGTGGCTCATGTTTATGTCCAAGAGATTTTTGCCTGTATTTTTTTCTAAGACTTGTTTGGTTTCGTGACTTACATTCAGGTCTTTGATCCATTTCGAATTTACTTTTCTGTATGGGGTTAGACAATGATCCAGTTTCATTCTCTTACATGTAGCTGTCCAGTTTTGCCAACACCAACTGTTGAAGAGGCTGTCATTTCCCCACTGTATGTCCATGGCTCCTTTATCATGTATTAATTGACCCAACATATATGGTCTGGAGTCTCTATTCTGTTCCACTGGTCTGTGGCTCTATTCTTGTGCCAGTACCAAATTGTCTTGATTACTGTGGCTTTGTAGTAGAGCTTGAAGTCGGGGAGCGAGATCCCCCCTACTTTATACTTCCTTCTCAGGATTGGAAATACAGGCTTTAAAGACACCAACCATAGTATGAAGAGACAGGTGATATAACCTTTTTTTGCTAGACTGGATCATGGATTTGCTATTTATTTTCTGAGCAATAATATTTTACTCAGGATTCTGTTTTTGTGTAACAAAATGGAATAAGAGGATGTATTTACACAGAAAGATTTTAAGGCCTATTAGACAATGTGTATAAAACCTTCAGACTTCATATATCAGTTTGTTACTCCTCTTTGAAAGCTACTTTGTTAGAATAGTAGATAACTACTAGCTTTTCACCAGAGCTTATATATTTATGTTGAACTTGTGTATGATTTACCCTCTTGGTATCTGATAGCACATTTCTCTGGTATCATAATTTAGTGGAAAAGTGCTTTTCAAAGTTATATTGGCCTTATGAATACAATATGCTCTACAAACAGGGCTTCTGATAAATAAAGATAGGCATAGAATGTGGTGTCTTGGAAACTTTTTACTTCTGTCCTTGCTCTGTATTAAATCATTGACTAAATCGTGTTAATTTGTTTTTCATTATTTTTTAGAGGATTGTACTCTGTCTTTCTTGCCTAGGTCCTATCACATCATATTGGGATGATTCCATCTCACATAATGACCACTCATGTTGGAGGTCCCCAAGATCATCTCTAGGCTCAGTGGTATTCTAGGACTTATGGCTTTGATTTATTGCAGTGAGAAGATACTAAGCAAAATTAGCAAAGGGAAAAGATGAATGGTTGAAGTCCAGAGAAAACCAGGTGCAGGCTTCCAAGAATCCTCTCCCAGCAGAGTCTCATAGTATGCATTTAGTTACTTCAGTATTGAATTGTCAGCATATGAGAGGTGTTGCCTGTTACGAAAGTGCATTAGACTCAGTACCCATGGTTGCTATTGGGGGCTGATGACATAGGTACTCTGTGCCTAACATAACCAAAATTCCAGTCTCTCAAAAGAAAAGTCAAGTATGTATAAACCACATTGTGCAGCATTTTAGGCACTTGAGCCACCCTATATCAGTGTAGGGACTTGTTTAACATGCAGGTTTTCTGATGCCAAGACTTTTTTTAAGCAGGTCTTTTGAAGGATAGCAGTTTTTAGGCCTGCTATGTTGTTTTTTGCTTGCTTTTCTCTATAGTCTTGCTCATATACATTGTTTCACTTAAAATTTTAAGATAGATGGATCTTTGGGAGTTCATTATGCAGTTCTGTCCACTTTTATTTATGTTTGGAATTTTCCATAATCAAATATTTAAAGATATTTAGGGTACTTTTTGTCATATTGTTTTATTTTTCAAAATTTGTTTTATTTCCCCTTTTGAATATAGGATAAAATCCAAGCTTCTCAGTTTCAAACTTAAGAGTAAAGATCCAATCTTCTTTTCTAGTCTTATTTCCTTATTTGACTATGACTGTTCCACTTTTCCCCTTTACCAGCCAGACCTGTCTATCATTAGCTCTTCAAATATTTCTATTCTTCCAAGCTCTACTCAGGTTCTTTGTTTTCTATAAATATTTCTGAAAATGATACAAATACATCATGATTGCTATTTTGTTGTCCTCTGAAGAACTATGGAATTTACTCCTTTATCTGTGTTTGGAGTGTAACATATATTGCCTTATTTTGAAAGTTTTTATATGTAGGCTTTGTCTCTTCTCCAAGATTTATTTATTTTTTTCAGTCAGCTGACCAACCAACAGAAAATTGTTACCGAGTAGTATTTTTTGAAAGCCTTGAGGGTAGGAATCATGTCTCTACTTATTTTTAGAATCCCTAGATAAACCTATTTTGGACTTTGTAATTCTGTGCTCTGTGACTTCAATTTTAATAGAAACATAGTTGGCATAATACTACTTTAATGTACAACATAGCAATTTGACATTATACTATGACAAATACAGTTACCATCTGTCACCAAAGTTACTACAGTATTATCGACTATAATCCCTATGCTGTACCTATCATCTTCATGACTTATTTTTAATTGAAATTTTGTCTTTCTTAATAACCCTTCACCTACCCATGTATTTGCTCTGACAGCCACTAGTTCTCTGTATTTGTTTTTTTTTGATATCTTTAATGTACAATTACTTGAACAGCATTATGGTTACTAGACTCCCCCTATTATCAAGTCCCCCCAATGTACTCCATTACAGTCACTGTCCATTAGCATAGTAAGGTGCTATAGAATCATTACTTGTCTTCTCTGTATATACTGCCTTTCCCGTGTCCCCCCGCTACATTATGTATGCTAATCATAATGCCCCTTTTTTCCCTTATCTCTCCCTTCCCACCCATCCTCCCCAGTCCCTTTCCCTTTGGTAACTGGTAGTCCATTCTTGGGTTCTGTGAGTCTGCTGCCGTTTTGTTCCTTCATTTTTTTCCTTTGTTGTTATACTCCACAGATGAGTGAAATCATTTGGTACTTGTCTTTCTCTGCCTGGCTTATTTCACTGAGCATAATACCCTCTAGCTCCATCCATGTTGTTGCAAATGGTAGGATTTGTTTTCTTCTTACAGCTGAATAATATTCCATTGTGTATATATACCACTTCTTCTTTATCCATTCATCTACTGATAAACAGTTAGGTTGCTTCCATGTTTTGGCTATTGTAAATAGTGCTACAATAAACATAGGGGTGCATATGTCTTTTTCAGCCTGGGCTGCTGCATTCTTAAGATGAATTCCTAGGAGTGGAATTCCTGGGTCAAATGGTATTTCTATTTTGAGTTTTTTGAGGAACCTCCATACTGCTTTCCACATGGTTGAACTAGTTTACATTCCCACCAGCATTGTAGGAGGGTTCCCCTTTCTCCACATCCTGGCCAACATTTGTTGTTGTCTGTCTTTTGGATGGTGGCCATCCTAACTGGTGTGAGGTGATATCTCATTGTGGTTTTAATTTGCATTTCTCTGATGATTAGCAATGTGGAGCATCTTTTCATGTGCCTGTTGGCCATCTGAATTTCTTCTTTGGAGAAGTGTCTGTTCAGCTCCTCTGCCCATTTTTTCATTGGCTTATTTGCTTTTGTTTGTTGAGGTGTGTGAGCTCCTTATATAATTTGAATGTCAACCCTAATCGGATATGTCATTTATGAATATATTCTCCCATACTGTAGGATGTCTTTTTGTTGTAGTGATGGTGTTCTTCGCTGTATGGAAGCTTTTTAGTTTGATATAGTCCCACTTGTTCATTTTTGCTTTTGTTTCCCTTGCCTGGGGAGATATGTTCATGAAGAAGTTGCTCATGTTTATGTCCAAGAGATTTTTGCCTGTATTGTTTTCTAAGAGTTGTTTGGTTTCATGACTTACATTCAGGTGTTTGATCCATTTTGAGTTTACTTTTGTGTATGGAGTTAGACAGTAATCCAGTTTTGTTCTCTTACATGTAGCTGTCCAGTTTTGCCAACACCAGCTGTTGAAGAGGCTATTGTTTCCCTATTGTATATCCATGGCTCCTTTATCATTTATTAATTGACCATATATGCTTGGGTTAATATCTGCACTCTCTGTTTTGTTCCACTTGTCTATGGGTCTGTTCTTGTGCCAGTACCAAATTGTCTTGATTACTGTGGCTTTGTAGTAGAGCTTGAAGTCAGGGAGCATAATTCCCCCTTCTTTATTCTTCCTTCTCAGGATTGCTTTGGCTATTTGGGGTCTTTGGTCATTCCATATGAATTTTAGAACTATTTGCTCTAGTTCTGTTGAAGAATGCTCTTGGTATTTTGATAGTCATTGCATTGAATCTGTAGATTGCATCAGGCAGGATGGCCATTTTGACAATATTAATTCTTCTTAGCCAAGAGCATGGGATGAATTTCCATTTCTTAGTGTCCTCTTTAATTTCTCTTAAGAGTGTCTTGTAGTTTTCAGGGTATAGGTCTTTCACTTGCTTGGTTAGGTTTATTCCTAGGTATTTAATTCTTTTTGATACAGATGTGAATGGAATTGTTTTCCTGATTTCTCTTTCTGCGATTTCATCATTAGTGTATAGGAATGCAACAGACTTCTGTATTTTAATTTTGAATCCCACAACTTTGCTGAATTCAGATATTAGATCTAGTAGTTTTGGAGTAGATTCTTTAGGATTTTTTATGTAGTTATTTCTGTGTTTTTGTTTTGTAGGATTTATATGGTATTTATCTTTATTTGTCTAACTTATTTCACTTAGCATAATACCTTCTAGGACTATCCATGTTTTTGCAAATGGCAAGATTTCGTTCATTTTTATAGCTGAGTAGTACTCCACTGTGTGTATATACCACATTTTCTTTATCCATTCACCTATTGATGGAAACCTGGGTTGCCTACATATCTTGGCTATTGTAAGTAATGCTGCAATAAACATAGTTGTGTGTGTATTACTTTAATTTAGTGTTTTTATTTTCTTTGTGTAAATATCCAGAAGTGAAACTACTGGATTGTATGGTATTTCCTTTTTTAGTTTTTTAAACCTCCGTACTGTTTTCTGTAGTAGCTGTACCAATTTGCTTTCCAACCACAGATGAGAAAGGTTTCCTTTACTTCTTCACCAACTCTTTATTTCTTGTCTTTTTGATACCGTTCGGACATTTATGTGGTGATACTCCTTGTGGTTTTGATTTGCATTTCCCTGATGCTGTTGAGTTTCTTTTTCGTGAGTCTGTTAGCCATCTGTATGTCTTCTTGGGAAAGATGTTTATTTAGTTCCTCTGTCCATTTCTTAATCAGATTATTTGCAGCAGGGGGGTGGTTTTGGGTGTTAAATTGTGTTAATGTCTTGTATTTTGTATAGTAACCCTTTATCAGACATACTTGTGAGTATCTTCTCCTATTTAGTAGATTGCCTTTTCATTTTGTTGAGGATTTCCTTTGCTGCGCAGGGCTGCTTAATTTGATTTAGTCCCACTTGTTTTTTTTGCTTTTGTTTTCCTTGCCTGCAAATGCCCTGTTTCCATTTTTCTGTGCTGCATTATGGATCATATTCTCAAATCTGTCTTCTAGCTCAGAGATTCTCTCTCCAACTTTGTCATCAGCTGTTTAATATTTTACTTTGAGGTGTTATTTTTAAACTCCATATTATAGAAAATTTCAAATGTATAAAAAGTAACATAATAATGAACTTCCCTCCTTCCGTCAA
The DNA here is from genome assembly GCF_040802235.1 of Manis javanica. Classification (NCBI taxonomy): domain Eukaryota; kingdom Metazoa; phylum Chordata; class Mammalia; order Pholidota; family Manidae; genus Manis; species Manis javanica. The sequence goes on along the minus strand of NC_133170.1, from coordinate 30,068,232 downwards.
TACCTGGCATCCAGGTGCAGCATTTATCACCCTTCTAGTAGAAGGCAGGTAGATTCTCTTATCTCTTTCTGCATTCAGTCTGTTGCCATGTCATATCTCATTTATCCTCTGGAAAACTAACTGCATTCTTAAAAGAATGAGAATAAAAGGCAAATTACATCTTAGAATTATTATGAAAATAATTTGACTCTGCAGAGCGCCTGAAATAGTCTTGGACTCTCTAGACCCCACTTTGGGAACTGCTTTCCGCAAGAATGTTAAGCACTTTTAAGTCTTTGCCTTGTAAGGCTTCAGGGGTGGATGTTTGAAACTTGCAGACTGATTATATCCGGTTAGAAATGTCTATGAAAAATCAGACAACAGTTTTCCTTTTTCATCCTAGCTTTGTTTCCTTCCTTTGTTTCCGGAAACTGGGAATTCTTTCTTTTGGGAACATCTGTGAAATTTTCTTTTTTATTATAATTTGTGTATTACTTCTAGATGTGCTTGTAGGGGAGAGGTTGTAGTAGTGACTTTCTACATCATGTCAGTCTGGAGTGCTGCCACAAATTTGCAATTATGTTTCTTGCTATGTTTTGTTTTCATAATATCTGGCATCATTCTACAAATACAGTGATAAACATTTTGGGAAGACACTTGGGGATAAAGTAGAAATATAATGGCAACCTTTTAATAGGAGTCTACCATGATTTTACTGATGAGCTGTGGAGGTGGGGAGAGTAGTAAAAAGTGTTGCTTATTTGCATCGGAATAAAGCAAGAGTATCTGCAACAATTAAAGGGATGTCTATGTCTAAATACCACTTATGTAAAAAGATTAAATATTTAGGTATATGTGTTACAGGTAATAGAGAGCAAAGAGCACAGGTTTTGTGGGCTAGATTATTTTAAATACTATAAAATTTTCACTTTTCTTTTTGAAGACTCCTCTGAGGTTTCATTTAGGTACTTGTTATTTCTGATATCTCATTTACATTTTTTTTATAGGAATATGCCCTTTCTGGTTGGAACTTGAATAACATGCCTGTCCTAGAGCAGTCTGTTCTTGCACATATTAATGTAGACATCTCTGGTATGAAGGTGCCCTGGCTTTATGTGGGAATGTGTTTCTCTTCTTTTTGCTGGCATATTGAAGACCACTGGAGTTATTCCATCAACTACTTGCACTGGTATGTGCGACCTTTAATAGCATACGTACTTTGTAACCTTTTTGAAGGTGTAATAATATGAGGTGATAAATTAGGGAAAATTGACTTTAAAAGTTGATTTCCTACCCCAAAGTAGGAAAATATATTGAGGAGAGAAGTGCAGAGGCCTAAGGATGCAACATCTTAAATAACTTCCCTTTTAAAACATATGCATGCAGCAGAGCCTAGAGTTTTAGAACAAATGATATTTATTTGGTATACATGAAAATTATTTTGGTTTATCTGCTGATATACAAGGTTGGATGTTTAAAGTTGATATAATTAAGATGTAACCAAACCTTCAGAATTTGAAATTTTCAAATAACTTTTTCCTATTTAACAACATAGTCCCTAAAAATGCCTAAGATACATGTGTGTTGATTAAATTCTTTTACTAAAATTTTTTTGTATCTTACAACTTTTATTTACCCAATTTCTTTTAAGTTAAGTATAATCTTAACTGAATGATATTTCTGTCTACATTTGGAAACTGTTATTCAGTTCATGCTGTGCAGTAGAAAACTCAAGCGCTTTTCTTTCTCTGCTTCATCTCTGTGCTGTGTAATACTAGAGCTGCTAGCCACATGTGGCTATGTTAAGATGAAGTAAAATTAAAAGTACTTTTTGAGTTTCACTTACCACATTTCAAGTACTTTATAGTCACATATGACTAGGGCCCCTCTCTATTGGCCATCATAGATACAGAATATTTTTATTATCACAGTAAGTTCTATTAGGTATAGCACTGTGAATTATATTAGGATTAAGAGATTCAGCAATTCTATAAATAGCGTGAATAATTAAATCTATTTCCCAGGAGTACAGCTTAGTATTATAGTTGAGTTCTAGTCCACTAAAGCCTAGTGCATTTATGATGCTAAAATTTTGCTACCTAAAATTTGTAGGTAGAACTCTTTTCAAGGTTTCAACATTCCTAGCCTTGGCTTATTTCTTAGGATAGCAAAATTGAACTTAATGAAGTTATAGAAAGGTACTCTAGAGAGCATTGACTTTTACTTTTCATCATTGTGGGGATAATTGGAATGTCCAGTGGACCTGTGTATCAAGGTAGTGTGTCAGTATCCGTGAACAGTGCTTTCTTTTCATATAGTATCTTTCCTTTTTGAAGATACTATTTACTGATCCACCTTAAAACATTAAGAAGTTTATGTGCTTTGAATTGCTTTTCTAACACTAGTGGTAAGTATAAATGTGCCTATCCATATACTCTTTCCTTGTCTCCTATTATGAACAACAGCACAGATTTATGGGATAGTTGCCAGGATTCAGGGCATATAATCTGTGGCCATGTAAGAAGACAGTTATTAATTACAGTTTAGTGGATTTGAATCAAAGGCCTTGGACTCATTGGCACCATGCTCTCTGCCTAGCTAAACAGTTATTTCATTTGCTAGGGGGGAGCCGAAGACATGGTATGGTGTGCCATCTCATGCTGCCGAACAACTGGAGGAGGTGATGAGGGAGCTGGCCCCTGAATTATTTGAATCCCAGCCTGATCTCCTACATCAGCTAGTCACCATCATGAACCCCAATGTTCTAATGGAACATGGTGTGCCTGTGAGTCTTTTTGTGTCTCCCTTCGGTATTTTTAAAGTTATGTTGGCTTTTGAGTAGGTACAGTCACAACATAAGTTTTGTTTTGTAACTGGAAGTAAAAGATCGTGTCGTCTTCTAACAAGTTAGAACTTAGAATCAGGATGGAATAACATTCATTTAAGAAAGGGGTGTTTTAAAGTATGAATCATACTTTATGTATGGCTGTCTAGTAAAATGGCTTTCTGTTTTTAGTAAGCCATTATATCCTGGTTTTAACAAACCTTATATTGTTTATTATCCCTATTTAACCAAAGTATAATTATTTGAAGTGGTAGTTGTAATAACGCTTATACTTTTGGAGATCATACTTCATACAAGATTTCACAACTTTTTTTTTCACTTGAAATAATGAAGTAAAACTACTATGAATACCTCTTCTACTTTCCAACTTAGTTTTGAAAATGATATTAAATGTAAGCTCCCCTCATACCTGATAAAGTATAAATTTAATAAGTGACTACATTTGCTACATGTAGTCAAATATTCATCGCAACCTTAAATAGGTTGAGTAATAAATAGTAGAGTTACTTTATCTTCAAAGAATAAATTTATACTAGAATCTGTGACTCTTCGAAAGACATTAGTATTATTGTAAAGCAAAATAAGATTCAAGAAAACTGAGTTTTGGGATATCTCCATATTACATAAGAGCTAATCAACTAGTTTACAAAAAAAGTACGAGGAAATTGCATCCTTTACCACTCTTACAACACAAGAATAAAAGGAATAAAAGAAAAATTCTCTTGTAAAAATTTTGTCAGGTTGGGACACTAGTAGCTTGGTGACAGTAACATTTTCTCTGAAAATTTCCTTTGGCCAGTAATTTTTGTTAAGAGTTGTTAAAATTTGTTATCAGTGACTATATTAAGCAGGTAGAATGCTGGCTGGTTCTTAAAAACTCTGACACTATTTTCTGATATTGGGTAGGTTAATGCTTTATTGTTTCCCATTTTAAAAAATGCTTCTGAAATTGATAAAGTCTATCTCCTTTTTTTTTTTTTTTATTTTGTTTTGTATCCCTGTTCCTAATTTGCATTTAGGTATACAGGACCAATCAGTGTGCTGGCGAGTTTGTTGTGACATTTCCTCGGGCCTATCATTCTGGATTTAATCAGGGCTACAACTTCGCTGAAGCTGTGAACTTCTGTACTGCTGACTGGGTCTGTTGTATAGCAAGTAGCTGTTGTACGTCTACTAATGTCCCTGGAAAATGGAGCTTAGTGGTCATATTTGCATGTTTGCTTAGCTGGGGATGGGAGGGTTTGTGAATATTCCAGTAGAGATTGGAGTGGCTGTTGGAATATAGAACATTCAGTTAGTTTCCGTTATGGTTCTTCTCATCTGTTCATCATTTTCCTCATTCTCTGAATTGTAAATGGGCAGTTGATATTTTCTAAATCTTTTCCGAGAAAATAGGCTTCCTTCAGTCTGGTATTTCTGGCACTTTTGGATTTTACAAAGGTTACCGGATCTTTTCAAGAAATAATCCTACCATATTTTCAAGTACCTAGCTCTGATTTTATTGTAAAATATCTCTTTATTATTTTCCTTCCTGTAGATAATTAGATGACCTTATTCTTCCTGGCATTTTATGTTTTCTATATTCCTTTAAAAATTTTTTATTTTAAAGAGAAACTGTAATATTGAAATCCTTAGGGGCCATACTTTTGTGTAAATGATAACGTCAGTGATTGTTATTTTGCTTTTGTATGAGGTAGATTAAGAAAGTAAATTAGTTATTATATTATGTTGGTTGGAAAAAGACTGAAATTTATAATACACTTGATTTTATGTTTCCTTTGGTGATGCTGTTTTTTTTGTCACCTCAACATTTTGAGGAGTATTCTTTAATAAAAATATTGGACCATATGTTTTTTGTAGGCATAAATTTATTAAATTTCATTATTAACCATTTTGTTTCATTGGCTAATGAGTGAAATGATACAGTCAACAATCTGATCTATGCATTTTAAACTTCTTTCTTATTACTTAGGAAGCAACAAGAGGAAGATCAAGCTTAGGATTTTGCCTTGAGTTCTAGTTTTCAAAATTCAGCTAACACTATGAAGTGTTTATGATTTAGCTTGTTTTATGGCTAAATATAGGTTGGGAAATGGATATGGTTCAGAGATGAGTTTCCGATGGTTTCTTCCTTTAATATGCTCACTATTATATCTCACCTTTGGCAACTCTTTTAATTTCACTGGGCCTAAGTTCTTTACCAGATATGTAAAGATGCTAAGATTCATTTAATAAGTTCAAACAAGTGAGATGATAAATGTGAAAGCCCTTGATATTCTTTAGAAGAAGGGTGTGATATAAATGAAAAGTTATAGCAGTTTTATATCTGGAGTAGAGTGATGGTACTGAGTTTTTATAAGTTACCATGGATAAATGAGATCAATTTTATGTGGCTTCCTTACATGTTACAACCCAGTTTTGTTTTTCTTCTTTTTACCATTGTGTTAAGGCTGTAAGAGAAATGTTTAAAGAGTAAATATTTAAGTAATAAGAAATGAAATAGTTGTATATTGTTAATAAACAAAATAATCACTAATCATAAATTCACTATACATTTGACCCTTCAACAACATGGGTTTGAATGGTGTGGGTCCACTTACACATGGATTTTTTTGCAATAAATATATTGGAAAAATGTATTGGAGATTTGCAATAATTTGATAAAAAGTTTTCCTTCTCACTTACTTTATTGTCTAAGAGTACAGTATGTAAAGATACAACATACAAAATATATGTTAATCAGTTGTTTATGTTATGAGTAAGGCTTCCGGTCAAGAGTATACTATTACTTAAGTTTTGGGGGAGTCAAAAAAGTTACGTGTGGATTTTTGACTTCATGAGGGGTTCGGTGCCCTAACACCCATGTTGTTCATGGGTCAACTGTATGTGTTTTCTTGGGAGGGATTGTTTCTTTGGAGAGCATGGAAATACTGCTTGATTCTTGAACGGAACGGTGATTCCTTTGAACCCATTTAGCCTTTCTTAAGATGGAAGTGAATTCTAAAAGATTCTTAAAGATTGCATTTCTTTTCTATCCTTTGTATTATAATACAAACAAAAGCTCCTTTAGCCACACAAGTTTTCCACTAGAGTGCAGGAAAGCAAGTGTGTGTGTGTGTGTGTGTGTGTGTAGTATAGCTAGTATCATCATTTGGTTTAAAGCTTTATAGTTAAAGAAGTTTTCAGAATGTATCTTAAAGAGTGTATCTTTGTTATGAAAAGTGGTCATTTAGTGAATTATCACTTAGGGAAAATAAAGTATATAATCTCACGATTTAACTTTGAATTCTTTTGGCTAGACTTTTTTTGGAGTTGTTCAATTTCTGTTCTTTGATGCTCATTTCTATTTATTTATTTATTTATTTTTATTTTGGTACCATTACTGTACAATAAGCAACATTATGGTTACTAGACTCCCCCCATTATGAAGTCCCCACCACATACCCCCTTACAGTCACTGTCTAGCAGCATAGTAAGATGCTGTAGAGTCCCTACTTGCTTCTCTGTGTTATACTGCCTTCCCCGTGCCCCTCCACCTACATTACGTGTGTTAATCATAATGCCCCCTTTTCCCCCATCCCTCCCTTCCCACCCATCGTCCCCAGTCCCTTTCCCTTTGGTATCTGTTAGTCCATTCTTAGGTTCTTTGAGTCTGCTGCTGGTTTGTTCCTTCAGCTTTTGTTTTGTTCTTATACTCCACAGATGAGTGAAATCATTTGGTACCTGTCTTTCTCCACCTGACTTATTTCACTGAGAATAATACCCTCTAACTCCATCTATGTTGTTGCAGATGGTAGGATTTGTTTTCTTCTTGTGGCTGAATAATATTCCATTGTGTATGTGTACCATATCTTTATTCATTCATCTACTGATGGACACTTAGGTTGCTTCCATGTTTTGGCTATTGTAAATAGTGCTGTGATAAACATAGGGGTGCATATATCTTTTTCAGTCTGGGCTGCTGCATTCTTAGGCTGAATTCCTAGAGTGGAATTCCTGTGTCAAATGGTATTTCTATTTTGAGTTTTTTGAGGAACCTCCATACTGCTTTCCACAATGGTTGAACTAGTTTACATTCCCACCAGCATTGTTGGAGGGTTCCCCTTTCTCCACATCGTGGCCAACATTTGTTGTTGTCTGTCTTTTGGATGTTGGCCATCCTAACTGGTGTGAGGTGATATCTCATTGTGGTTTTAATTTGCATTTCTCTGATGATTAGCAATGTGGAGCATCTTTTCATGTGCCTGTTGGCCATCTGAATTTCTTTGGAGAAGTGACTGCTCAGATCCTTTGCCCATTTTTTAATTAGCTTATTTGCTTTTTATTTGTTGAGGTGCGTGAGCTCTTTATGTATTTTGGATGTCAGCCCCTTATTGGATATGTCATTTATGAATATATTCTCCCATACAATAGGATGTCTTTTTGTTCTAGTGATGGTGTCCTTTGCTATATGGAAGCTTTTTAGTTTGATATAGTCCCACTTGTTCATTTTTGCTTTTGTTTCCCTTGCCTGGGAGATATGTTCATGAAGAAGTTATTCATGTTTATGTTCAAGAGATTTTTGCCTGTATTTTTTTCTAAGAGTTGTTTGGTTTCATGACTTACATTCAGGTGTTTGATCCATTTTGAGTTTACGTTTGTGTATGGAGTTAAACAGTAATCCAGTTTTGTTCTCTTACATGTAGCTGTCCAGTTTTGCCAACAACAGCTGTTGAAGAGGCTGTCATTTCCATTGTATATCCATGGCTCCTTTATCATTTATTAATTGACCGTATATACTTGGGTTAATATCTGGACTCTCTGTTCAGTTACATTAATCTATGGGTTTGTTCTTGTGCCAGTACCAAATTGTCTTGATTACTGTGGCTTTGTAGTAGAGCTTGAAGTTGGGAAGTAAGATCCCCCCTTCTTTATTCTTTCTTCTCAGGATTGCTTTGGCTATTCGGGGTCTTTTGTGGTTCCATATGAATTTTAGAACTATTTGTTCCAGTTCTGTTGAAGAATGCTCTTGGTATTTTGATAGTCATTGCATTGAATCTGTAGATTGCTTCAGGCAGGATGGCCATTTTGACATTATTAATTCTTCCTAGCCAAGAGCATGGGATGAATTTCCATTTCTTAGTGTCCTCTTTAATTTCTCTTAAGAGTGTCTTGTAGTTTTCAGGGTATAGGTCTTTCACTTGCTTGGTTAGGTTTATTCCTAGGTATTTAATTCTTTTTGATGCAAATGTGAATGGAATTGTTTTCCTGATTTCTCTTTCTGCGATTTCGTCATTAGTGTATAGGAATGCAACAGATTTCTGTATTTTAATTTTGTATCCCACAACTTTGCTGAATTCAGATATTAGATCTAGTAGTTTTGGAGTGGATTCTATAGGGTTTTTTATGTACAATATCATGTCATCTGCAAACAGTGACAGTTTGACTTCTTCCTTACCAGTCTGGATGACTTTTATTTCTTTGTGTTGCCTTATTGTCTTGGCTAAACCTCCAGTACTATGTTGAATGAGAGGGAAGAGAGTGGGAATCCTTCTCTTGTTCCTGATCTTAGGTGAAAAGCTTTCAGCTTCTTGCTGTTAAGTGTAATAGTGTTGGCTGTGGGTTTGTTGTATGTGGCCTTTAATTATGTTGAGGTACTTGCCCTCTATACCCATTTTGTTGAGACTTTTTATCATGAATGGGTGTTGAATTTTGTTGAATGCTTTTTCAACATGTATGGAGATGGTCATGTGGTTTTTGTCCTTTTTGTTGATATGGTGGATGATGATGATGGATTTTCGAGTGTTGTATCGTCCTTGCATCCCTGAGATGAATCCCACATGATCATGGTGTGTGGTCCTCTTGATGTATTTTTCAGGAAGAGTCACGAGGTCCATATCATTTAAATCTTTCTCAGGAGTTGTATTAACAATTTCGCTCTGGACAAGGTTCCTTTGGCGTTTCATGTTTGTATATGGTGCCCTCTAGTGTCCAGAAGCTCTATTCTGGAGCTTCTGAGGCCCTGAAGCAATGTCGGGGGTCGCAGGGGAGCGATATTGGTGCCTGGGGATAGGAAAGAGCTGTTCCCCGCCTCCTGGCTGCTGTGCCTGTCTCCACTGCCTGAGCCAGTGGGCCGGTCACACAGGTATAAGTTTTTGTCCCAGAGCAGCGAGATATGGATCCCTGCTTTCCACAAGCAGCCAGAATCTCAGTCTCCCCAGGAACTCTGCCTGTATTAACTTTCCAACCCAGTAGTCATTCGAGTCTCATGAAAGCACCATGAAATGTAGGTTTGTGCTCCCAGAGCAGATCTCTGGAGCTAGGTATTCAGCAGTCCCAGGCCTTACACTCCCTCCCTGCTCCGTTTCTCTTCCTCCCGCCGATGAGCTGGGGTGGGGGAGGGGCTCGGGTCCCGCAGAGCCACAGCTCTGGTATGTTACCCCGTTCGCTGAGGTCTGCTCTTTTCTCCAGGTGTGTGCAATCTGATGCCGTCCTCTTTCCTGTTGCTCTCTCAGGGTTAGTTGCGCCAATTAAATTTTCTAATTGTATCCAGTTTTAGGAGGAAGCCTCTGTCTCTCTCCTCTCATGCCACCATCTTTCCCTTAACCCTCTTGATGTATTTTTTAATTTGGTTTGCTAATATTTTGTTGAGTATATTTGCATCTATGTTCATCAAGGATATTGGTTTGTAATTTTCTTTTTTTGTGGTGTCTTTGCCTGGTTTTGGTAGTAGAGTGATGCTGGCTTCATAGAATGAATTTGGAAGTATTCCCTCCTCTTCTATTTTTTGAAAACTTTAAGGAGCATGGGTATTATGTCTTATTTATATGTCTGATAAAATTCAGTGGTGATTCTATCTGGTCCGGGACATTTGTTCTTGGGTAGTTTTTTGATTACCATTTCAATATTTTTGCTGGTAATTGGTCTGTTTAGATTTTCTGTTTCTTCATGGGTCAGTCTTGGAAGGTTGTATTTTTCTAGAAAGTTGTCCATTTCTTCTGTGTTATCCAGTTTGTTAACATATAGATTTTCATAGTATTCTCTAATAATTCTTTGTATTTCTGTGGTGTCTGTAGTGATTTTTCCGTTCCCATTTATGATTCTGTTTATATGTGGGATTCTCTTTTTCTTTTAATTAATCTTGTTAGGGGTTTATCTATTTTGTTTATTTTCTCAAAGAATCAGCTCTTGGTTCCATTGATTTTTTTCTGTTGTTTTATTCCCCTCAGTTTTATTTCTTCTCTGATCTTTGTTATGTCCCTCCTTCTGCTAACTTTGTGCCTCATTTGCTCTTTTTCCAGTTTCAATAATTGTGAATTTAGACTATTCATTTGGGATTGTTCTTCCTTCTTTAAATATGCCTGGATTGCTATATACTTTCCTCTAGAACTGCCTTCGCTGTGTTCCACATAAGTTGGAGCTTTGTGCTGTTGTTATTTGTTTCCATATATTGCCTGATCTCTGTTTTAATTTGGTCATTGATCCATTGATTATTTAAGAGCATGTTGTTAAGCCTCCATGTGTTTGTAAGCATTTTTGTTTTCTTTCTACAATTTATTTCTAGTTTTATATCTTTGTGATCTGAGAAGTTGGTTGGTACAATTTCAATCTTTTTTAATTTACTGAGGCTCTTTTTGTGGCCTAGTATGTAGTCTATTTTGGAAAATGTTCCATGTGTACTTGAGAAGAATGTGTATCCTGCTGCTTTTTGGGTGTAGAGTTCTATAGATGTCTGTTAGGTCCATCTCTTCTAGTGTGTTGTTCAGTGCCTCTGTGTCCTTACTTATTTTGTCTGGTGGATCTGTCTTTTGGAGTGAGTGGTGTGTTGAATTCTCCTAAAATAAATGTATTACATTCTATTTCCTACTTTAATTCTGTTAGTATTTGTTTCACATCATGTTGGTGCTCCTGTGTTGGGTATGTAAATATTTTTAATGGTTATGTCCTCTTGTTGGACTGCCCCCTTTATCATTATGTAATATCCTTCTTTATCTCTCGTTACTTTCTTTGTTTTGAAGTCTATTTTGTCTGATAGAAGTACTGCAACTCCTGCTTTTTTCTCCCTATTGTTTGCATGAAATATCTTTTTCCATCCCTTCACTTTTCATCTGTGTATGTCTTTGGTTTTGCAGTGAGTCTCTTGTAGGCAGCATATAGATGGGTCTTGCTTTTTTATCCATTCTATTACTCTCTGTCTTTTGATTGGTGCATTTTGTCCATTTACATTTTGGGTGATTATCGATAAGACATGTACTATTGCCATTGAGGGCTTTGGATTCGTGGTTGCCTAACGTTCAGTGGTAGCTTCTTCACTATCTAACTGTCTAACTTAACTCGCTTATTAAGCTATTATAAACACAGTCTGATGATTATTTCTCTCCCTTCTTTTTCTTCTTCCTCCATTCTTTATATGTTAGGTGTTTATTCTGTACTCTTTTGTGTTTCCCTTAACTGATTTTGTGGATAGCAGACTTCGTTTTGCATTTAGTTAGTATTTGGTTTGTCTACTTTCTTTGCTGTGGTTTTATTTTCTCTGTTGACGTGTGTTTAGCCTTAGGAGCACTTCCATCTAGAGCAGTCTATTTAAAATACACTGTAGAAATGTTTTGTGTAAGGAACATTCCCTCAGCTTTTGCTTATCTGGTAATTGTTTAATCCCTCCTTCAAATTTAAATGATAATCGTGCTGGATACAGTATTCTTGGTTCAAGGCCCTTCTGTTTCATTGCATTAAATGTATCATGCCATTCTCTTCTGGACTGTAAGGTTTCTGTTGAGAAGTCTGATGATAGCCTAATGAGTTTTCCTTTGTAGGTTATCTTTTTTCTCAATGGGTGCTTTTAATACTCTGTCTTTGATTTTGATCTTTGTCATTTTAATTATTATGTGTCTTGGTGTTGTCCTCCTTGGGTCCCCAACTTGGGGACATTTTCAGCAATTCTTTCTTCAAAGACTCTTTCTATCCCTTTTTTCTCTCTTCTTCTGGTACCCCTGTAATGCAAATATTGTTCTGTTTGGTTTGGTCACACATTTCTCTTAATATTCTTTTATTCCTAGAGATCTTTTTATCTCTCTCTGCCTCAGCTTCTCTGTATTCCTGTTCTCTGATTTCTATTCCATTAACAGTCTCTTGCACCTCATACAGTCTGTTCTTATTTTTGTTATCTCCCTCCGGAATTTATCCCTTAGCTCTTGCATGTTTCTCTATAGCTCCATCAGCATGATTATGACTTTTATTTTGAATTCTTTTTCAGAAAGATTAGTGATTTCGGTCTCACCAGGCCCTCTTTCTGATGTTTGAGGGATTTTGGACTGAACAAGGTTTTTCTGCCTCTTCGTGGCAATGGAAGTGATCACCGGCGAGTGGTGCATGTGTCTGCTGGGAGAACAAAGTCCCTTTCTGCTTGCTGGTTGCCTTGCCCTTCTCTGCTGCCTGTGCCAGTCACCTGCGCACAGGGAGCAGTTTCTGGGTTAATCCCCTGAGCTGCTGTGGGTGGGGCGGCCCACAGGATGGCCTAGGGCACTAGTGGGGGTTGCGTGCAAGCAGCGTGTGTTCTCCCACAAGAACGGCGCCCCTTCGTGTTTTGGGGACTCCACGCCCATCTCCGCTGCTTGTGCCGGGCAACCGCACACAGGGAGCAGCCTCTGGGTTGATTCCCTGTGTTGCCGTGGATGTGCTGGCCCTCGGGATGGCTAAGGGCCCTGGCGGTGGTTGCAGATAGTCAGTGTGTGTTCGTCGCAAGAACAGAGCTCCTACATTCTTTCTGGACTCCTCGCCAGGTTCCTCTGCCTGTGCCGGCGAGCCTACGCGCATACCCAGTGTCTGGGTTGATTCCCTGAGATACTGTTGGTGGGGCATCCCTCGGGATGGCCTACAGCACTGGCAGTGGTTGCAGGTGATCAGCGTGTGTTTTCCTTGAGATCAGAGCTCCTATGTGCTTTCCGGACTCCTTGCCATCTTTCTCTGCCTGTGCTGGTTGGCCGCACTCAGTGGGCAGCCTCTAGGTTAATCCCTAAGCTGCCGTGGGCAGCATGGCCCTAGGAATGGCCCAGGGGCAGTGGCAGGAGTTAAAGGCAAGCAGCACATGTTCTCCGTGCAAATAAAGCCCCTTTCTGCCTTCTGGACTCTGCACTGATCTCCGCTGTCTGTGTTGGTCGACTGCGGACAGGGGGCAGCCTTTTGGTGTGGCCTGGTTAGCTGTGCACTGGGGGAAGCCTCTGTGTGATTGCTGTTGGCGGGGCCACTTCCTGTGTGCTCCCCAGCAATGGTGGGTCAGCTGGTTCGCTTCAAATCCTGGCACGGGGGAATAAACAGCATGCTGCCTATTCCCATGAGGGGCTCTGGTGCTGTGTTGACACCCAGTGGGTTAGGGCGCCTCAAGTTCCTTAAAGTTCCCAGCCTGCTGGGCTGAGTGCACCAGGACAATTTTGTCCACCTGTTAATCCCTTGTCTCTTTAAAGCTTTTAAAGCGCCTGCTTTTCATTTGTCCCATGGCAGCTGGCTGTGGGAACCTTTTCGCAGTCTTAGTCTTGGATTTTGCTTTTCCATTCCTCTAATATTCAGTACACCATGCAATGTGTGTCTGTGCTCCTGGTGCAGGTTACTAGGGCTGGTTATTTAGCAGTCCTGTGCTTCCACTCCCTCCCCACTCTGATTCTTTTCCTCCTGTCAGTGAGCTGGGGTTGGGGGAGTGCTTGGGTCCCGCCGGGTCACGGCTTTGTAGCTTACCCTTTTCATGAGATCTTGAGTTCTCGCAGATGTAGATGTAGCCTGGCTGGTGTACTGTATCTCCTGGCTGCTCTTTTAGGAATAGTTGTATTCACTGTATTTTCAAAGTATATATGGTTTTGGGAGGAGTTTCCACCACCCTGCTCATGCTGCCATCTTGAGAATCCCCTCTAGACTGATTGTTTTTAAAAGAACTTGTAGATGCTAAAATCTAAATCATCTTTTGTTTGGGTCCTTTCAAAAAAATTATAATACCAGACAATGTGAATTGCTTAAGTAGTAATCCCTCCATATTTCCTTCCTTTCTTTCTTCTTATACTTCTAATAACATCTGTTCTTTTGTTCTGTGGAGACTTCAATGCTAAATATGTCCATATGACTCTTTGTAGTCTGAAGTTTTTGTTTCCTTTTTCCTTTATGTGGGCAGCCTCATATTAGTCTAAAAAAAGTTTGCTGCTTCATTTATATATCAAGGAACTTGTGCGTCTCGATGTATATAATGAGTAGAAAATCAACAGCTTAGGCCAGAACCTTGGTGTCTCAAATTGTGGGAATTTTCTGTGGGAAGGCCTTTAAAATTTCCTGCTGTGCCATGAAGGGTTTAATATTTACAGTTAACCTCTTACTGTGTTCAAATGGTGTTTGTTGTTGTGTCTTCCTTATAATAAAAGAGAGGATCTGGAGGGTAAGTAGTGTTCTAGAATGTGTTATAAGCAAGTAAATTAATTTGAGAATCTACTCTTGTTTTCAGTTGCCCATTGGACGTCAGTGTGTCAATCATTACCGACGGCTTAGGCGCCACTGTGTGTTTTCACATGAGGAACTCATTTTCAAGATGGCAGCAGATCCAGAATGCTTAGATGTGGGGCTGGCTGCCATGGTGTGCAAGGAACTGACTCTCATGACTGAAGAAGAGACAAGATTAAGGGAGTCTGTTGTACAGATGGTGAGTTTGCTGAGCACATGACCTGTATTTGATAGTGCATATGGAATATATGGAAAATGGAACTATAGAAAGAATCCATTTTCATCTTTGATCCTTTTGGAAGTTGAATAGAAAAATCACTAATTTGGAGGTTTCATATTTTCATGCCTTGCCATTTTGATTTGCCCAACTTCATAAGTTTTAGGGATCTTGATGTCATCTCTAGATTTTCAAATGTGAAATCTTACTAGACAGCATTTCTTTGGTACATATTAACTTATAAATCTCCTACATAATAGTATTATTTCTTTAAACAAGAAAGTTCAAACCCTTCTTTTCTCTCTGAGCTGTGTAATTGAATAAATCTATGTTCTGGTGATTGCAGATATGTCCGAGTGAATTAACCTCTTTTTTACCCCTTATGTAAATAATTTAATGAGTTAGGAAGGAGTGAATAACCAAGGGCTAGGAACTTTGAATGCTTAGAATAAACTAAATATTTGTTACATCAAAATGGGAAACACCTGAAAAAATCTAGTTTTCAGCCTCATCTTGGCCCATTCTTCCTAACCCTCCCCACAGAGGTAGCCTCACTGGGTTTTTACCAGGCTCCTTCCTACCCTTGTAGAGCCTCCTTTCTCCTCCTAGATATGCTGTTCCTGTTTTTTAAACAGTTTTGTTTAGGTATAATTAACAATACAATAAACTATGTATTTATGGTGTATATTTGATAAGTTTGACTATGTATACACCCATGAAACCTTTGTCAGAATCAAGATAATGAGCACATCACTTTAAAGTTTCTTTGTGATCCTCTTGTTCCATCCCACCCGGATACAACTCCTTCTAGAAAAACGCTAATATTCTTTCTTTAGCCTGCCTTTTTAAAATGTTTAAGTTGAATTATGTATTTTATACTTTTTTGTCTACTTTTTTTGCTTAGCATAACTACTTTGAGATTCATCCTAATTATTGCATGTATTGATACTCTATTACTTTTTATTGCCAAGTAGCATTCCATTGTATGGATTCCATAGTTTTTTTGTCCTTGTGAATAGAATTTTTAATTATTTTAAGATTTTGCCTGTTATGAATTAGCTGCTCCTAATGTTTGTGTACATGTTTTCATATTGACATATGATTTCATTTCTCTTGGGTAAATACTAGATGTGGAATAGCTGGGTCAGATGGAATGTGTATGTTTCATTTTCTGTAAAAACTGCCAAACTATTGTAGAGTAGTTGTACCATTTTACAGTTCCACCAGCAGTATATGAGAGTTCCACTTGTCTTATATTCTTACTGACATTTGGTATGGTTAATCTTTCTAATTTTAGATATTCTAATAGGTCTGTAATAGTATTTCATTGAGGTTTTAATTTTAATGACCAATGATGTTGAGCACTATCTAATGTCCTTTTTTTCTGTCTGTATCTTTGGAGGAAGATTCTGTTCATATCTTTTGCCCAATTTTTAAGAATTGGGTTTTCTTACTAAATTTTGAGAGTTCTTTATATATTCTGGATACAAATTCTTTATCATATTTCATTGAAAGTATTTTTTTTTCCAGTCTCTATCTTGTCTTTCTCTTTTCTTAGTAGTATCTTTCTGAAGAGCAGTTCTTAATTTTTATGAAATTCAGATTCATCTTGCTTTTGGTTAAATCAAGAAATCTGTGCTTAACCCAAGGTCACAAAGATTTTCTGTATGTTTTCCAGAGGTTTTATAGTTTTAGTTCTCATACTTAGGTATATGATACATTTCAAGTTAATTTCTGCATATGGAAAGAGGTGTAGATCAAAGTTTATTTTCTTACACATGTCATTTATAATTTCAAGCCCACTTAGGAAAATGCTAATTTGAGATCTCCTGCTTTATCTTAATTTTAATTAAGCTAACTTAATAACCAGGAACCTAAGAATAACCAAGTAATTTGGTAACCAAGAACAATTGGTAAGTTGAGACACTTTATTTTTGACTTATCGCGAATGATAGAATGTAATTGAAGCCTATTTTCCTCTGACTAAAAACAGAATTTTCTAGAAAATAACACTTTCAGTCAGGAAAGTTTGTGTAACCATAAAATTAAGAAGTCTGTATATTCTGAAGAATTTATTTCAAGTAATGGCTTTATATACATGGTTAGATTTGAAGAGTCTTAAGAGAATGAATACAAATTTGAAATAAAGAAAAATATGTTGCCTGGTATTTAGATATAAAAAGTAAAACTGATCTAATTTAACTACTCTTCTTAATGGTATAATTGGGGGAAAAAAATCTAAACCAAAAAATAAAGCTGTACGTTTTAGAAGTTACATGAATATTATTACCAAATATTTAAAGCTGGTTATTTTTAAGAATTTAAGTTAGCTTAGAAGTAAAAAATTTTCCAAAATGATCAGATTTCTTTTTCTAGTTGTTTGAATTACTTGCAATAAAAACAAGAAAGAGTAAGATATCATAAATTTTTTTTGACTTTTTGAAGTATATGGTGTATGACATGATTGTTAATATTCTCAATTTATAACTATATTCTTAAAACTCTTCTTTTGGTTATATATTTGCTTGTCTATTTAGTAATCTTTTATATATGTTTTTTAATAAGACACTTTTTAGAGTAGTCTAAGGTTTACAGCAAAATGAGGGGAAGATACGGAGATTTACCATTATCTCTGCCCCCCCTACATGCATAGCCTCCTACATTTTCCACCCTCCCTATCGGAGTAGTCATACATCTGTTACACTTGATCTGCCTACATTGACACAACTCAATTACCTAAGTCTACAGTTTATAATATGGTTCACTTTTGGTGTTGCTCATTCTGTGGGTTTGGACAAATACATAATTGACATGTGCCTATCATTACAGAATCATGGAGTATTTAAATATTAGTTTTCTCTGAAATTCTTCTGTGTTCCATCTCTTCATCCCTTCCTCACCCCCACCTGCCATACTCTTGGCAAACACTGATCTTTTTACTATCTCTATAGTTTGTGCTTTCCAGAATGTCATGTAGTTGAAATCATAAAGTATGTAACCTTTTCAGATTGTCTTCTTTCACTTACTGATAATGCATTTAAGATTCCTCTATGTCTTTTCATGGCTTGATGCCTCATTTCTTTTTGTCACTGAATAATATTCCATTGGATGTACCAGTTTGCTCATGTGACACGTCACCTACTAAGTACATCTTGGTTGCTTCCAAGTTGTGGTAATTATGAATAAAGCTGCTGTAAATATCTGTGTTTAAGTTTTTGTGTGGACATAATTCTTCACTTCCTTTGGGTAATACCCAAGGAGCATGATTGCAGGATTGTATGGTAAGAGTATGTTTAATTTTGTAAGCAGTCACCACTGCCTTCCAGAGTGGCTGTACCATTATGTACTGCCATTAGCATTGAGTGAGAATTTCTTTTGCTCTATGTCCTCACCAGCATTTGGTGTTGTCAGTGTTCCAGATCTTGGCCATTCTAATTGTGTAGTACTATCTCATTGATGTTTTAATTTGCATTTCCCTGGTGAAGTATGATGTGGAGCATCTTTTCATATGCTTATTTGCCATCGTTAAATCTTTGGTGAGGTGTCTGTTAAGGTCTTTGGTCCAATTAGTAACCGACTCTTCTCTTATGGCTGAGTCTTAAAGAGTTCTCTGTATGTTTTGAGTAACAGTCCTGGACCAGATGTGTCTTTTGTAGATATATTCTTCTAGTGTATGGCTTGTCTTCCCATTCTCTTAATACAGTTTTTGCAGAGCAGTTTCTAATTGTAATGAAGTTTAATTTATCAACTGTTTTCTTTCATGGATTGTGCCTTTGGTGTGGTAGCTAAAAATTTGCTGCCATACCTAAAGTAATCTAGGTTTCCTCCTCTGTAATCTTCTATGATTTTTGTAGCTTTGCATTTTACATTTAGGTCTACGATTCATTTTGAGTTGGTTTTGTGAAGGGGTAAGGTCCATGTTGATTTATGTTTTTGCATGTGGATGTCCAATTGTTAACCGTATCTACCGTTTGTTGAAAATACTCTTTGTCCATTGTATTGCTTTTGCTCCTTTGTGAAAAATCAGTTGACTGTATTTGTGTGGGTCTGCTTCTGGGCCCATTGATTGATTTGTCAGTACCACACTCTTTAACTGCTGTAGCTTTAGAGTAAGTCTTTAAGTCGGGTATCAGTACTCCAACATTGTTATTCTGTCAGTACTGAGTTGGCTATAGGAGTCTTCTGCCTTTCCACGTAAACTTTAGAATCAGTTTGTTGACATCCATAAAATAATTTACTGGATTTTGATTTGGATTGTATTGAATCTGTAGATTTTAAATTGGGAAAAACTGATATCTTGACAAAATTGAGTCTTCTTATCCATGAGCATAGAGTATGTCTCCATTTACTAAGTTCTTCTTTGATTTTCTTCATCAGTTTTGTAGTTTCCCTCCTTGTACATGTCTTGTTAGATACCTGAGTATTTCATTTTTGGGTGTGCTAATGTTAATGGTAATGAGTTTGTAAATTTAAAATTCGACTTATTCATTACTGGTATGTAGGAAAGAGATTGATTTCATATATTAACCTTGTATCCTATAACTTTGCCATAATTGCTTGTTCTAGGAGTGTGTTTGTTGATTCTTTAAGATTTTCTACACAGATGATATTGTCATCTGTGAACAGAGATTTCTGTTTCTTCCTTCTCAATCTGTATACCTTTTTTATTTCCTTTTGTCTTATGCTTTAGCTAGGACTTCCGGTACGATATTGAAATGGAGTGGTGGGAGAGGACATTCTTGGCCTTGTACCTGATTGTAGTGGGAAAGTTTCTTAGCGTTAACAGTGATGTCAACTATACGTTTTTTGTGAACATTCTTTATCAAGTTGAAAAAGTTCCCCTTCTTGCTAGTTTATTGAAAGTTTTTTTTATCAGGAATGGGTTTTGGATATTGTCAGAAGCCTTTTCTGTATCTGTTGGTATGATTGTGTAATTTTTGATGTTAAAGATTACATTATTGATATGGTGGGATTACATTAATTGATTTTTGAATGTTGAAACTACATACCTGGGATGAATCCCATTTAGTCATAGTGTATAATTCTTTTTATACCTATTTATACCTTTTTGCATCTATGTTCTTGAGAGATACTGCCCTACAGTTTTTTTTCCTTATAATTTCTTTGTCTGGTTTTGGTATTAGGGTAATGCTGGTTTGTAGAATGAGTTAAGAAGTATTCCCTTTGCTTCTATCCCCAAGAGATTGTGGAGAATTGGTATAATTTCTTCCATAAGTGTTTGTTGGAAATTTGCCAGTGAGCTGACTGGGGTCTGGTGCTTTCTGTTTTTGGAAGTTTTTTAGTTAATGATTAAATTTCATTGATACAGACCTATTCAATTCAGACTGTCTTCAATTGTGTGAGTTTTGATAGCTTGTGTTTTTAAGGAATGGTTGATTTCATTTACATAGGAAATTTGTGAGTATAGAGTTGTTTAAAGTATTCTCTTATTATCCTTGCAATGTCCATGGGATCTGTAGTGATGTCTCCCTCTTTCATTTCTGATCATTGACATTTGTGTCCACTTAATTTTTTTCTTAGCCTGGCTAATTTCAGTTTGGTTGAACTTTTCAAAAAAAGTAGCTTTTGGTTCATTGATTTTTCTCTGTTGATTTCCTGTTTTTAGTTTCATTATTTTCCTCTCTCATTCTTATTATTTCATCTGCTTACTTTGGATTTAATTTGCTCTTTTTGTAGTTTCCTAAAGTGGAAACTTAGATTATTCATTTAAAATATGTTTATTTAAAATGGAATTCCTTTTTCCCATTGCCTGGAGTTTGTCTTCTGAAGTTTGAAATTTAAGTATATTGCTAAAAATTTAAATACATTAGGTACTCATGATGTAAGTTTTTGTGGTATAGTCTCATTTCAGGTTTAACCTGCATCATTTTTGGGGCATTAATTTTTTGTGTTCTACAGTGATTTGAATATCACATTTCATGATAATCTATACTTTGATCAAATTTATCTAGGAACTTAGGTTTCTAGATAATCCCTCTGTTTCTAGATAATTCCCTCTGCCCTTTCTTTGCATTATGCATTTGTCTTATCTTGTGAAAAGTTTTTATCTTTTCCTAAAAAACTTCTTGAGTGGTTTTTCTGTGGTCAGTGTCCTCATTTTCTCTCATTTTCCTCTTCTATCTCAACTGCTAGTGTTTGCAGGGTTCAGCCTTTGACCTTTGGTTGTTTTCCTTTTGTGCTATTTTTCAAGGAAATCCTAGCCGTGCTTAGGATTTTAATTCTCTGTAAGCTGTTACCTTGTGGTTACATTTCTCACCTCTTGGTGTTTCCTGCTCTTATTTGTAAATACAGGAATTATTGTCACTTTGAAAGAAGTGGTATGTCCAGTTGCCCATTGTAATCTGCATCTCCATGTATTTACCTTTCTGTTTAGATTTCTGTCATCTCAGTTTCAGTATCTAATACAGAACATAATCTCCTCTCTCTCTACCCATTCACAAACCCCTTTCCTTTCCTAATTGCCTGTTACAGTAAGGTCCAGGATCATTAATATGATCCTTGACTCACTCATCCATGTCCAATAACTAGTTTTAAATTTTTGTTTATTTTGTTGATGTCTCATCACTGCCCTCCCACCCCACTTTTTTCTTGACTGCTAGTGTTCTGTTCCATTCCTTAATTTTCCCACTTGGATTATTTCAAACAGCTTTTTAATTTGCATTTCTGATGTTTTTCTTCTCTGTTCCCTCTTGATAATTTATGATTTTCCTTTTTCAAAGTGTTTTTTGAGGAATGTAAACTATATGTTAGAAAGTATTACAAGGAAAAATTGTTTTGTGATAGAAAAGTTTGGGAAATGATAGTGGGTTAAGGAAAAAAGGAATTTTGGATTCTTTACTGTAAAGTTCTGATCCTTTAGGAATATGCTGGTATTCATTGTTAATCTCTAAATTGGGAGGGATATAATAGCATTTCCCCAAAAAGAATTTATTTCTCTGGTTTTTTTTGCAGAATATCTTGTAGGACTAATGGGCCTTGGAGTACAATTTGGGAAATGGTGTAAAATTTCTTGAAGCAGCCAGGACTTTGTTAGTTGATGTATTAGCATCCTCTGTCTGCCAGCTGTTCTGAAGCTGTGTAAATTCTTGTAAACCAAGAAATACCTGCAGTACATTTGGAACCTTCTTTACATAAAAATAATTTTTAAAGAAAATATTAAATGCTAATATGAAAAAATGGAAAGATATAAGAGTATATAGTCAAGAGACATCTAAATTAAGCCAATATCAAAAACAAAGTATGTTTTGAAAGAATTGGATTGGTGTCTGCCAGTGAATAAATTATCAGGTTCCTGCCTTCTTTAAGTGGGAAAAAAGTTTGCTCTTAGTGTAATTAGGTTTATAAGTACCTTGCTCAAGTAAGGAGAAATTGTAAAGGGAGCCCTTGCAAATTAAGTAGAAGTCTTTGTAGAGTGGACTTCAGTACTCTTTATTTTCTTAAACTGGTGTACTGAACTGAACTTTGTCTTTGATGCCTTGCTGAAGTAGTATTGACGTAGTTTAATTTTGTACTTTGTCTTCGCATAAGTCTGTACCTATCAGTGTTATTTTCAGATCACAAGTTACTAATATATCTGGTTCAAGGGTGTATTATCTTTATGGACAGTATCTCTTTTTTTAATTAATGTTTTTCTTGTTTTGAGGAAAAGGAAAAAACCACAAAAACAAAAGTATACCTTCATGAATTACTTATGGTAAACTTTGTTGTCATTGTGATTCTGCTCATGAACTGGAACTCCTGTTAGCCACCCCAAAAGTACCTCCTCAATACAGTTTCCCTCCCTCCCCTCAAAAAAAAAATGACTGTTTGACTTTTGTAGTGATAACTTCCTTGTGTTTTAAAAATAGTTCTATCAGTCAAATATGCATTCTTACACACCAGTGCTTATTAATCTTGTGCATTTTTTAAAAGTAGGTAATGATTATTTTTAGAAAGTATTTTGATGCTGTGCCATTGTAACTTTCCGTGTTCTCATCTTTAGTCAGATTTGCCCATAAAACAATTTATTGACTTGAGTTCTTTGATACTTGAAAGACTAGAAAGACTTGATCTGATGATATAAATTGTATTTCAGGGTGTCATGATGTCAGAAGAAGAAGTGTTTGAACTTGTTCCTGATGATGAGCGACAGTGTTCAGCATGCAGAACCACATGTTTTCTCTCTGCTCTGACATGCTCCTGTAATCCTGAGCGGCTTGTGTGTCTTTACCATCCAAATGATCTCTGCCCCTGCCCTATGCAGAAGAAATGTCTTAGGTATCCAAAAGTTTTTTGTAAAACTTCCATTATATTCTTTTAAAACCAACTGTTCTGGATAATTCCCTTCTCTGTGGCTGGGCTGGTAACTTCTTGTGTGTCTGCCTCCCTTCTTGAGGACTAGTTCTTTTAAGTTGGCCCCCAAACTTAGCAACAAAAATTAGTCTTTATCAGTTTATTTAACATGTTCCTTGTCTCTCGTTCAATTAAAACACTATGGGCTTATTTGATTTTTCTCTCTATGTTTACCAAGACCACATTTACCTGGCCATTGTATTTTTCTTAAGCTGATTGTACTTAAATTTTAATTTATTTTCAAGTTGTTGTTTTTGAAATTTTTATTTCTGTGTTTTTGTTGTTTTAGATACCGCTACCCATTAGAGGACCTCCCTTCTCTGCTGTATGGTGTGAAAGTCAGGGCACAGTCCTATGATACTTGGGTCAGTCGTGTTACAGAGGCATTAGCTGCCAACTTCAATCACAAGAAAGGTTAAGTCTCCTCCTCTTGTATGCATGTGCTGTAATTGTCATTTTGAAAGAGGCCTTGGTTTTTTTTTTTATGTGTTTTTTTCCCTCCATTAAGGAAAAATCCTAGGCTTCATGAGATTTGAAACTAACGGGTTGGTTGACTATAGACTTCATTTTCTATTTGAGAATCTTTTCAGTGAAAAAGTTGATGCAAAGTGGGACAGATAGCTAACTAGCAGTAGCTAGATACTTTGAGAAGCCATTGTTGCCAATGGAGTAATAATTGACAAAGAAATTGCCTTATCTGAGAGAAGTTGTCTGTAAGGATTAGGAATAATCACCTGGTAATAAGCTTTTGTTGCACTAGTGAGATTTTCATAGCTGCAGAATATTTTTCAGTGGCTTTTTATGTCTGTGGTCATAGTATATGGCTTTTATTTATTTTTACAGATCTGATTGAATTACGAGTAATGCTGGAAGATGCTGAGGATAGGAAATACCCAGAGAATGATCTCTTTAGAAAACTCAGGGATGCTGTAAAAGAAGCTGAGACCTGTGCATCTGTGGCTCAGCTGCTCCTGAGCAAAAAGCAGAAACACAGGTAAGACCAAGAAGAATTGAATTCTCTAGTGGTTTTCTCTTTTTTTCAGAGTAAAAGCCAGTAATGCCTTAATCTTACCTCCTACTACTACTATCCCTTTCTCGTTCTATTCTGAACTGTCATCCCCTTACAGTTCTTCATACACAGTTAGGCGCATTCCTGCTTAAGCCTTCATACTTGCTTGGAGTTCTGTCTCCTCTGGTATTCTGGTGCTTTGTTCCCCACTTCTTTCAAGTCTTTTTTCAGATGCCATGTTCTCAGAGAGGCCTCCTCTAATATCCCTTTATAAAATTGCATTCTTTTTATTCTTCTTACCTGCTTTATCTCCCATCCCTGTCATCTCCTGATACACTAATTTACTTATATTATTGTCTGTCTCCTCCTTTCTTTCTAACCCTACTGGAATGTATGCTCTTCTCAGAAAAGTGCCCATACACAAAAAATTTTGAATCGGTTTCAAAGGGTTTATTGTCTCCTGATCCAAATTAAAGGTGTAGAATGTCAGGGATTTTTTCCTTTTTTTTCATTGGTTTATTTCTTGTGCTTAGAACAATGCCTGGCATGTAGTAGGTATACAGTAAGTATTTGTAAATAAATAAATGATACTACAGGCTGAAGGCAGGTGGCAGCAAAGAGTGACCTTGATGGGTGCAGGGGAGGGTGTTGTGAAGGAGTGTAGAAGTATATGTCCTTGATGTGATATGATTTCCTGTGTTAAGTTCGATGTGGTATTGTTTCATATTCATTCCAACACGTTCCTTGTATCTGGATGGCTTTTTCTATAGCAGTTCACACTGGGTTTTAAATTACTTTGTATACTTTTATCTACCATTTTATCAGATAACCTTTCTTAGAAACATTGATCAGGAAATCTTCACCTGTCATTGGGTCATTGACCCTCTAGGAGAACTTGGCAAAGCTTGGGGACCCTCTTCTCAGAAAAGTGCCCATACACAAAAAATTTTGAATCGGTTTCAAAGGGTTTATTGTCTCCTGATCCAAATTAAAGGCCCTTATTATTCCACATTGTTAAACTTCTTGAGGTAGGAGATTGAGTTTTATCAATGAACTTAGTATTTTACTGTGAGGAATTTATTGAATGTTTGAAATGTTTAATAGTTCTAAGATTGGAGGAACTGTGTAACTTGGAGAGTTAAATCTTTGAGTCATTAACTAAAGAGCTAAAAACCTAATTTGGAAGTGACCACCATTGGAGTGGAATCTCTCGAACACTAGGATTCTGGGATTGCTTGGGTTAGAATTCTAGAGACTAGAAGCCCCTTTGATAACAGAAAGACTGTGAATTGTTCTTACTTACATCTCAATATTATTATTTCACATTAGGCAGAGCCCAGATAGTGGGAGGACTCGGACCAAACTGACAGTAGAAGAATTGAAGGCCTTTGTTCAACAACTTTTTAGTCTTCCATGTGTCATCAGCCAAGCTCGACAAGTAAAGGTGGAGTATTACATTCATTTCATGGGTAATATCTTTTATAGTATGGGCTACTATTTTGGGTAAACAGAATAGTGGTATAGACTAGTATTTTCAGGAAGAGTCACGAGGTCCATATCATTTAAATCTTTCTCGGGTGTTGTATTAACAATTTTACTCTGGACAAGGTTCCTTTGGCGTTTCATGTTTGTATATGGCCCCCTCTAGTGTCCAGAAGCTCTATTCTGGAGCTGCTCAGCCCCTGAAGCAATGTCAGGGGTCGCAGGGGAGTGGTACTGGGGGTAGGAAAGAACTGTTCCCCGCCTCCTGGCTCCTGTGCCTGTCTCCACTGCCTGAGCCAGTGGGCCGGTCACACAGGTATGTTTTTGTCCCAGAGCAGCCAGATATGGATCCCTGCTTTCCACAAGCGGCCGGAATCCCAGTCTCCCCAGGAACTCTGCCTGTATTAACTTTCCAACCCGGTAGTCATGCGAGTCTCATGAAAGCACCATGAAATGTAGGTTTGTGCTCCCTAGACTAGTATTTTGTTCTGTTTCTTTTCTTACATAAGTGCTTCTACTTAAGGTTATTTTAGTTGGCAGGAAGAATCTCTTGGTTTCATTCTTAGCCTTCAGTTCCCCCTTTACAATTCTGGAACTAATGTTAGTTTATAATTCCTTTTTTCTGTATAAATTTTAGGCCAGACCCCTATTTAACATAGATGTAATTGAAATGCAAGAAATCAGTTAAAAGAATCTGAATGTATCAATGAGTTACTAGTTCATGAGCTTTTAAAAATGCAGACCTCTGAAATTACCAGGGCCCTGGTGGCTTAATGAATATGTAAAATCTCAAAAGTATGTATCAAATATATTAATCTGCATAGTTTGTGATTTTTTGATAGTTTGTGATATGTTTTTATGATTTGACTGTGGGTAGGGTATCTAAAATGTTTTTTTTTATCAGGGTTATCAGCTTGTGGAATCTAGCATCATTTTTGTCTTACTCCTTGTCATAAGAGTGTTTTGATAGTTGACTATGCTTTCCTTCCTCAGAGACTTCCTTCTCTAAACATCAGTGACAACACACTCTCCAGTTTTCTTAGCTCATTCACAATTCCTTTTCTTTAGTCATCTTTGCTGTTTGTTTTCTCCTTGACTTGATTTCTAAGTGATGGAGTATATTAGGAGTCTAAGCCCCTTATCTACCTTAAGTCCTGACGACTTCTTTTTTGCTCAGTGACATTCAATATCACTTATATCCTGTTGGTTCTCAAATCTCCACCTCTAACTGCCTTTCTTCTTTTCTTGCAGACTTGTATATCCAGTTGCATAGTCTGCATTTCCCTTTGGCAGCCTAAAAGGCATTTTAAAAGCCCTTTAGTAAATCAAAATCCTCAGTTCATTTCCTTTATACCTTATATCCAGTCACTAGTGCTCTCCACAGTGTATCCCAAAGTGAACCATTTGTCATCATCTCCGTTGCTTAAACTATGCCCTAAACCACTAGAATCTGACCTTAGATTACTGCAGCAGCCTCTTCACTGGTCTCCCTTCTTCTGCTCTTGTCCCTGACAGTTTATTTTTCATTTAGTAGCCAGAGTCATCATGTAAAATATAAATCAAATCATACCACCTCCCTGTTGTTAAAATCATCCAGTGGTTCCCCAGAGTCATTAGAATGAAATGCAAGCTCATCATCTGTAAGTCACTATGTAATCTGACCTCTGCCTATTCTTTAACTACATTTTTTTCCTCATCCACTTTGCTCCTCGGAGCAAGATAACAAGCTCATTCCTCTTCAAAAGTTTTTGCAATTGTTTGCCCTGCCTTAACTGCTCTTCCTTGAGATCTTGTGGTTCCTATTTCTGTCTCCTCATATTAGTTTTAGTTCATCTATCTTCCATGACTATTGCAAAGCAATATTTTACTTTGTGACCTCTGGTCATTCTTTATTGTGTTGTCCTATTTTGTTTTCATAGCTGAAACATTTAACTCATGTATTCAGTATCTGGCAACTTATATTAAATTCCATGTTTCTTGAATATAAGAACTTTGTATGTTTTGTTTAATGCTGTAAGCCTAGGACAGCACCTGCATCTGAATCAGCAGTCATTAAATATTCTTTGAATGAATTAATCATATCTTAAAAGTAGGATTAGGTAAGTAAGTATAGAGAAGCATATTTATACCTGTAAGTATGATACTTATTTGATGTTATGATGGTGAGATTATTAGATGGTCTAGAATTTGATAGTTTGCCTGAACTATGTCTAGTTTTTACTCATTTTGTATCTTCTAAATTTCTGTTTTTACTTTTATTCTTTTGACCTTTTCAGAATCTGCTGGATGATGTGGAAGAGTTTCATGAACGTGCTCAAGGGGCCATGATGGATGAAACCCCAGATTCTTCCAAACTCCAGGTGTTGATAGACATGGGCTCTAGTCTCTATGTGGAACTGCCTGAATTAGCCCGACTGAAGCAAGAGCTACAGCAGGCTCGATGGTTAGATGAAGTAAGACTAACCCTATCAGATTCACAACAAGTCACTTTGGATGTGATGAAGAAATTGATAGATTCTGGGGTGGGGTTGGCACCCCACCATGCTGTGGAGAAAGCAATGGCTGAACTACAGGAGCTCCTTACAGTTTCTGAGCGATGGGAAGAAAAGGCAAAAGTTTGCCTACAGGCAAGGTAAATACATATTGGTGACTTGCCTTTTTAATAGCTAAGTCAGGGAGTAGAAGGGGAGAGAATAACGGTCTATTTCATTAAATATTTAGATGTCTTGTGCCTTCCTTGACCAGTCCTTAAGTTATCACATACTATGTGCACATTGTGTGCAGAGTACTTTGTTAGGCAGTTTCTAAGTGATAGAAAGTAGTACTTTGTTTAGAGCATTCCATTACTAAACTAAGGAGCTAAGAAATACAAAGCCCATTGTAGTATGTTATTGTTAACTGAGAGGAACAGAAAAATGCTATAGGAATTCAAGAGGAGGAGAGATGATTGTTAGCTTAGATGGTCAAAAGAGAAACTTGAGAGAAAAGTAAGAACTTGGGTGGATCCTTGAAAAATGAGTAGGATTAAAGTGGAAGGGGATGTAAGAGAAATATCATTAGCTAAGTTTAAGGAATACATAGGGTGTGTTCAGGTGGCAGAAGTTAAATGGGCTCTTTTAGAGTGGAGGAATTATGCAGGAAAATAGTGGGAGATAATTTTATCAGACATGAGTATGTTAAGCAGCTTCTTTAGCATTGGTGCCCCATTGGATTTGTGAGATTTAAGTAAACCACTCGTGGTTTGACCATATATCACCTATTTTTTTTCATCAAAGTATTTCTTATATTTACATAGTATCTATTGTGAGGATGTGGAAACGGGTAATTAAAGAGAGAGATCACATAGTTACTAAATAACAGCTGAAACTTAAAGCCTTTCCCACTTCATTCCAAAGTCTCCATGTACTTACCTATTTAGCCAGCCACTTATTTTGGATGCATTTGATTGGAGGAGCCTTAGATGATTTAATCAGCTGCCTCTTGAGCCAAGGCTCCATGTATTCTGGGTATTTTGCTGTTCAGGTGCCCTTGAGAATATGTGCTAAAATTTATCATAACTTTTCCTATGTGAAACATTCAAATTACTCTGTGTCTTTAGAGTCATGACAGTTCCAGGAGGTGGGAGGATATTAAAAGGGAATAAGCTGACTAATTGTGGAATGCAAAGCTATACCTGATGAGCTGACCATAGTCTACCAAATGAAATTTTATTGGTAGTAGTATCTGAAAATTCCTTTCCCCACTTCCCTGTTTCAGTCACCAAGTTTTGGTGATTTGCCTCAAAAATGTCTTTCTCATCTATCTTCCTCATCTCCATTGTCACTGACCTAGTTACAGTACTCTGTATTTTCCCCTGATCTTTGCAGTTTGGTACTTACAGTTTGGTATTATGCTAATACATAGCACACATAATTTTGAGGTGCTATGGAGACAATTGGGAAAAAGACTCATGAGGTTCCTGCTCTAAAATAGAGCCAACATTCTGGATTCCAGTGGGAAGAGACAGGTGAATAAGTGAATGAATGAATGAATTTCAGATAATTAGTTTAATGAAGAAAATAAAATGGATTTTAAAAAAATAGAGGAGGATAGGGTGGGTGGGATAGTGGGAAGTAGAATGTAACCTTTTCTAATTATTGCCAAAGTCATTTTTCTGTAGCACATCCTTAATCTTACTCTATTTAGAATTAGCACATCCTAATTCTAATATCTTAGAAAAAAATAGATAAAGAAGAGATAAAGCATTGGTTAACTACTGACTATTCTTTTCTTGATCTCTTCCTTTGGCCTTCTCTGCTTCTTAAGTAATGGCTTTTCTTAAGATTCTGCCCTAGATCACTTCTCATTCTGTACATCTCCCTGGAAATTTTATCTAATTTCTGGGCTCCATTACCATCTTCACACTAACTCCAAATTCTCATCTATAACATAGATTTTTTCTTAGATACCGTCTGCCTATTAGATAATTCCATTTGCTATCCCATCAGTACCTTAAATTCTCCATACCGAAAATTTAATTCATTAACTCCTTCCTGTAATCTTTCCCTTTGTTCCTTTTTTCTTTAATTTTTACCATCTTTCACTCATCTAAACAAGCCAGTACTTTGGAAATCAACTTTGACCCCCCATCAATTTCCTCTCAAAGTCAGTTAATTACCCTCAAAGTCAGTTAATTACCAAGTCATGCTGATATTTCCTCAATATTTCTTACTTTGATTCTTTTCTTTGAGCTGGTGTCGTAGTTAACCTACAGCTGACAGTAGATCACAGCAGCAGGTTCTAATCCATTCTCCACACTGCAGCTGGTATCTTCGTAAGTACAGGTGTGACTGTTTGACTCCCTTGTTTAAATACCTTTGCTTTTTCCATTCCTCTTGGCATGAAGTTCCTTAAGCTGATTTTTTAGGGCCATCTGTAATCTGGCTCCTTGTTTAAATATCTGCCCTCATCCCTTGCCATTTTTCTTTTGAATTGTATGTTCGAGACATAGTGATTTTCTGCTCTTGGTTCCTCAGATATGTCGTGTTCATTCTTGTCTCTGGACTTTTGCACATGTTTATTTGTTGAGCTGTGGAACACTTCCCCTCTGCCCACCCACTGTGATGCACCTCTACCACCCCTAACCTTCCTCTGGCCCCAGCTTTCCTGAACAAGTCCTATTCAAAAGGGATAAAAAAGCTTAGAGGTTACCTCTGGGAAGACTTCCTTAATCTGCTAAGTCAAGTAGGTCCTCCTACGAGATATTCTGATAGCATCTTTACTTTCCTTCATCATTACACTTAATGGTGCATCATAACTCATTAGTAATAATCCCTCTCTCCACACCAAAATTAAAAAGTTTCATGAGGTAAGGACTCAATCAGTCCTTCCATTAATAATCTCCAGGACCTAGCACAGTGCCTGTACACAGTAGGGTTCATGAATGATGAAACCATCCCACTGTTAGGAGCTTCCCATTGCTTGCATTGTGAATTTCATGGCTCCCAAGATATCTTGATCTGTGTGCATCTTTCTTTCCTGACAAATTCCCTTACTTCTTGCTCTTACAACTCTTGACCTCACCTTCCATCCTCATACCACCTGCCATCTTAAATTGGATTTTTTTTTTTTTTTGAGAGGGCATCTCTCATATTTATTGATCATATGGTTCTGTATAGGGGACTCAATGCACAATCGTTAATCAACCCCAAGCCTAATTCTCAACAGTCTCCAAATTTCTGAAGCATAACGAACAAGTTTTTACATGGTGAACAAGTTCTTACATAGTGAATAAGTTCTTACATGGTGAACAGTGCAAGGGCAGTCATCACAGAAACTTTCAGTTTTGATCACACATCATTAACTATAAACAATCAGGTCAATTATGATTATTTGTTTGATTTTTATACTTGATTTATATGTGAATCCCATATTTCTCCCTTATTATTATTATATATATATATTTTTTAATAAAATGCTGAAGTGGTAGGTAGATGCAAGATAAAGGTAGAAAACATAGTTTAGTGCTGTAAGAGGGCAAATGTACATGATCAGGTGTGTGCCTATAGACCAAGTATTAATCCAAGCTAGACAAGGGCAACAAAACATCCACGGATGCAGAAGATTTCTCTCAAAACAGGGGGGGTGAGGTTGTAAGCCTCACCTCTGTTGATCCCCAGTTTCTCACCTGATGGCCCCCCTGCGACTGTGCCTGTCTTAGGTTGTTCCTCCCTTGAGGAATATTACCCGTCTCTGGCTAACCAGTCATCTTCCGGGGCCATACAGGGAAATGTAAAGTTGGCAAGTGAGAGAGAAGCAATATTGTTTGAAAAGGTTAGCTTTTTACTTCTTTGCAGGTTTATGCCCTGTGGCTTCTATGCCCAGCATTTGTCTTGAGGTATCTTTACCACTTGGAAGAATTATGATACTCGGTAATTTCGATATGAGGCACGAATTCTACTTACGGGTTGTAATTATGAAGGAAGAAGAGAAGATATAGAAGTAGCAGACGGAAGAAAACATGGGAAGATTATTTCTTTGACATATCTTCTCGTAGTGTAACATAAGCTTGTATAGGTTTTAAATTACTAATTAAATTGCGTGCACACATTAACATAATAGGAATACAGCTACATAACCAAAGCAGACCTACAATTACCAGCCATATCCAGTGAAACCAAGAAAACCAGTTAGGCACCCTAGGCATTTGTGAAAACTTATCAATGATATGATGGATATTGTCTAACTGAATTTGAATATTTTGAGAAAAATCAGACAGAACAACACATTCCTGGGAACTGTTCACATCCCATATGTTCTTTTAACAGTAGATAGTCTATAGTCGCAAGATTTTGGAGCGCTGCAACTTGCACTTCTCCTAATTCTTGGTTGAGTTCCGACAGTATAGATCCAGTCAAATTTGTTGTTTTACTGTATGCACAGGCCAGCTTAGATATCTCCTTCTTCATTCCAATGGCAAGTCCAGGAACTGGTGGGATGAATGCAGCTACAACTGCAACAGCACCAGGATCTTTGTTGAGTTTTTTGATGATCATCTTCTGGAATGACTCTTCCAGAGAATGTTGATGTTGGAATTTCTTCTTCATATCGTATCTTAATTCATTTTCTGGGTAGCCAAATTAGGCTTTGATCCTCTGTATAAACATAAACAAACCCTATGCCCACACTTTGATATGCCCTTTATACCATTGTGAGGAACTTACTGGAGATCACCACACAGGAACTGCTTTTTTTTTTTTTAAGAGAAAGGAATATTATCAGAAAAATGTACTTCTATAGCTGATCATCTGACACCCTTTAAAAGATCAAAATTAAGGATATTTAAAGCATGCATTAATTGGTGATTTGCAGTTAGTTTTATCCTATCAGGGAGTAATCCCCCTTTTCTTTCTTTTTTTTTTTATCATTAATCTACAATTATATGAAGAATATTATGTTTACTAGGCTCTCCCCTATACCAGGTTCCCCCCACAAACCCCCTTACAGTCACTGTCCATCAGCATAGCAAAATGTTGTATAATCACTATTTGTCTTCTCTGTGTGGATTATCAAGTCTTTTTTAAATGTTTCTCCATGTCTTTTTAATTATATTCCTATTTTTTCTTTAACCTTTCACTTGACAAAAATCACACTTTGTTAAGGCCTAGCTCAAGCCCTTCTCAACTCTGAGGCAGAATTATTTAGTCCCCAGTACATTTTTTGTATTCTGATTAGTTGTGGATAAGGTCTGTGTTCTACTCATCTTTATATAACTCAGTGTTAATGAATGTAGTTTGGTTAAATGTGCATAGTCAACATTAATGGATTAATGAATTTTTACATTGCTGTGTAACGTGTCTGACAATTTCAGATACTGCACAGAGGCATTGTAGAATAGTGAGAAAAGCACCAAAGTAGAGGCAGTTCCGTGGCATGAGAAGAGCATGGGATCTGAGACTCATGCTGAGTCAATATTTTAGGTGTGCATTTTACTACATTAAATCACTTTGGGGAAAATAATCTTTGAACTAAAGTTTTCTTATCTGTAAAATGGAAATAAATAGCTGCTTTGCCTGCCTTATAGGATTGTGCTAAGAATTCAGTGAAATCATATATATATGAAAATTCTCTACATATTGTAAAATGTTACCAAAATGTTGGTAGCAATTTGATTTTTCCTCATGCATCTAGATGCCCTGTTTTTGTGGTTTTTTTAGACCACGGCACAGCGTGGCAAGTTTAGAAAGCATTGTGAATGAAGCTAAGAACATTCCAGCTTTTCTACCCAATGTGTTGGCCCTGAAAGAAGCCTTACAAAAGGCTCGAGAGTGGACCTCTAAGGTGGAAGCTATTCAGGTAAGAAGGAGCTGTTTAAATTGTCCTGACATTCAGATAATGCTATCTCACATATCAATCTTGTAAACCTTTAGTTCTTCAGAATATATTAGCCATAGTAAAATAATTGTAGTACTTAAAATTCACTTCTTCTATCTGATTTTATAATTCAAAATAAATATTACCTATTTAAATATTACTTGTTTCTATTGACTCCCTACTATGAAAGATGATGGGATTAGCTATTTATTTAACTCTCAGTGGTAGTAGGAATTTTTTTTCCCTGCTATATTCCTTGAGTCTTTTCCATATGCATGAATTACTTTTAAAATGAGGCAGAAAAAGAAAATGAAATGAACATTTACTGAACACCACAATACCCATGGTACTATCTAGTTGTTTGGGATCATAAGTGTAAAGGAAATATGTAAAGATAGAGCTCAGGCCCTTAAAATAGCATATTCTGTAGTTGAAATAATTTAATTCAAAATAGACTGAAATAAGTATTAGAGTCTAAGTATACTTAAATACATAGTATTTCTTCTGAATTATAAAGACCATTAAGCAGCATTTTATAGTATTCAGTATATAAATACTCTTTATTATAGAACCATACCCAAAGGAAAAGGAAATCCAGCTCTCTCCCTAACTGCTGTCCCAGAAAGAATATATCCTGGATGGCAAGTTCTAGTGACTTCTGTTTAACTTTTTTGTCAGTTGACTTTTTATGGGACCTGCTTAACTGCCATCTATCTATGGTAGATTTTTAAAAATTATCTCTTTTTATCAGGAAACCCCTGTTTGTTTCATCTGTGACCTATTTCAGGCAGTTGGTTGTCCTTAAATGTCTAATAATCCTTATTTGGATATTTATTTATGATTGAAGGACTAAGTTGGCAAGTATGGATAGTTGTCATATGTTTTCTCTGTAATTTTGAGGGACTTTTTCTCCACCAAGCCCTTCCCTTTAGTGGGAGGACTGACTCGCAGGCTGTAAGTAAGTGGACAGTTTCTGTGGACAGGCTAACACTTATTTAGGATATATACCTTTGGGGCAGGCTACATCTGGGCTTAGCCAGCAAGTATTCTGTAGTTACATGGCTATAGTTGGGCACAAGAGGGAGTAGTAGTAAATAGGGGATTTCTTGACTCCATCTGTATTTGAGTTCTCTTTCCTCTTCCAATTAGCTGTCTATTCTTATCCTAGTACCATAGGGATTTAATTAGACCATTATAATACTTACAGGGCTAGAGTCTTTCTGTTACTCTTTTTAAAAATTCACTTGTTTCTTGCCTATTTATTTTCCCACATGTTTCAATGTAACTTTGAAAATAAATTTCTAGGCAGGTGGGTGAATGAATATATGGGAAAAACCTTTTATGGGCACACCTCGTTTTATTATGCTTCCTGTTGTTGCACTGTAGTTTTTACAGATGGAAGGTCTGTGGTGATCCTACATTGAACAAGTCTCCTGGTGTCTTTTTCCAACAGCATTTGCTCACTTAGTGTTTCTGTGTCACATTTTGGTAATTCTTGAACCTTTTCACTGTATTTGTTAATGGTGATCCGTGATCTATGATTGCTTACTTTACTATTGCAGTTGCTTTGGGGCACCACAAACTGCACCTATATAAGACAGTGAACTTGATTAATAAATATTGTGTGTGTTCTGACTGCTGCACTGACAGGCTGTTCCCCCCATCTCTCACCCTTGGCCTCCCTGTTCTCAGACAACGATACTGAAATTAGGCCAGTTAATAACCCTATGATGGCCTGTAAATGTTCAGGTGAAAGAAGAGTCACATGTCTCTCACTTTAAATCAAAAGCAAAAATGATGTAGCTCGGTGAGGAAGACATGTCAAAAGCCTAGAGAAGCTTAAAGCTAGGCCTCTTGCTACTGTTAGCCAACCTGTGAATGCAAAGGAAAAGTTCTTGAAGGAAATTTAAAGTGCTACTCCAGCGAACATATGAATGATAAGAAAGCAAATCAGCCTTACTGCTGATAAAAAGTTTTAGTGTCTGGATAGATGAAAACAGCTACAACATTTCCATCAGTCAAAGCCTAATCTGGAGCAAGGCCCTAATTCTATTCAATTCTGTGAAGGCCAAGAGAGGTGAGGAAGCTGCAGAAAAAAAGTTTGAAGCTAGCAGAGGCTAGTTGGTGAGGTTTAAGAAAAGAAACCATCTTTATAACCTGGAAGTACATGAAGCAGCAGTTGATGTAGAAGCCACAGCAAGTCATCTACAAGATCTAGCTAAGTTAAGTAATGAAGGTGGCTACACTGAACAACAGATTTTCCGTGTAGATGAAACAGACTTCCATTGGAAGAAGATGCCATCTACATCAATGACTGGCTTCAAAGGACTGTCACACTCTCTTGTTTGGGGCTAATGTAGCTGGTGACATTAGGTTAAAGTCAGTGTTTGTCATTCTGGGAATCCTAGGGCCCTTAAAAATTATGCTGAATCTACTCTGTTTGTGCTCTGTAAATGAAACAATGCTTGGATGACAGCACATTTGTTTACAACATGGTTTACTGAATATTTGAAGCACCCACTATTGAGGTCTATTGCTCAGAAAAAAAGATTCCTTTAAAAATGCTACTTCTCATTAACAGTGTACCTGGTCACCCAAGAGCTCTGATGGCGATGTACAATCAGATTAATGTTTTAATGCCTTCTCACACAACATCTGTTCTTCTAGGCTATGGATCAAGGAGTAATTTCAACTTTCAAGATTATTTAAGAACTACATTTCATAAGGGTATAACTGCTATAGATAGTGATTCCCCTGATGGATCTGGGCAAAGTCAATTGAAGATTTTCTAGAAAGGACTCACCATTCTAGATGCTACGAAACATATTTGTGATTCATGGGAAGATGTCACAATATTAACATTAACAACTTTAGAAGAAGTTGACTCCAGCCCTCACGGATGACTTTGAGGGGTTCAAGACTTCCATGGAGGAAGTGACTGCAGATGTGATGGAAATAGCAAGAGAACCAGAATTAGAAGTGGAGCCTGGAGATGTGACTTAATTGTTGCAATCTCATGATAAATCTTGAACAGATGAGTTGCTTCTTATGGACGAACAAAGAAAGTTTCTTGAGATGGAAGCTACTGGTGAAGATGCTGTGAAGATTGTTGACAAGAAAGGAGTTAGAATATGACATAACTTAGTTGACAAAGCAGTGGCAGGGTTTGAGAGGATTGATTCCAATTTTGAAAGAAGTGCTTTGGTTTAAGTGGTATCAAACAGCATTGCATGCTACCAAGAAATTATTCATGAAAAGAAGAGTCAGTTCAAGAAATAAATGCTGGTGAGGATGTGGAGAAATGGGAACTCTCTTACACTGTTGGTAGGAATGTAAATTGGTGCAACCACTGTGGAAAGCAATATGGAGGTTCTTCATAAAGTCAAAAATAGAAATATAATTTGACCTAGTAATTCCACTCCTAGGAATTCACCCAAAGAAAACAAGATCCCAGATTCAAAAAGACATGTGCATCCCTATATTTATCACTACACTATTTGCAAGAGCAAGATGTGGAATCAACCTAAGTGTTCATCAGTAGATGAATGAATAAAGAAGAAGTGGTACATATACACAATGGATTATTATTCAGCCATAAAAAGAAAAGAAATCCTCCCATTTGCAACAACCTATATGGAACTGGAGGATATTATGCTCAGTGAAATAAGCTAAGCAGAGAAAGACAAATACCAAATGATTTCACTTATTTGTGGAGTATAAAAAACAAAGCAAAACAGAAGTAACAGAATAGACACTGAGAAGGGACTAGTGGTTACCAAAGGGAAGGGTTTGGGGAGGGTGTTGGAGAACAGGGAAGAGAATAAAGGGGCACAATAATAAATAATCACAATATACGTTGGTTATGGGAAAAGTAGTACAGCCTGGAAAATACAGTTAATGATTCTGTAACATCTTACTATGCTGATGGACAGTGACTGCACTGGAAGGGGTGAGAACTTGATAATATGGCTAAATGTTGACTTATTGTATAGTAGCATTTTTAGAATAAATGTTAAGTTATGTACATTGTTTTTTTTTCTTGGTTATCATTTAATTACATGAGGAACATTATGTTTACTAGGCTCTCCCATTACGAAATCCCCCCCACATACCCCATTACAGTCACTGTCCATCAACATAGTAATGCTATAGAATCACTACTTGTCTTTTCTGTGTTGTACAACCCTCCCCGTGCCCCCCACCCTACATTATGTCTGGTATTAGTAATGCCCCTTTTTTCTTTCCCCTTATCCCTCCCTCCCTTCCCACCCATCCTCCCCAGTCTCTTTCCCTTTGGTAACTGTTAGTACATTCTTGGGTTCTGTGATTCTGCTGATGTTTTGTTCCTTCAGTTTTTTTCTTTGTTCTTACACTCCACAGATGAGTGAAATCATTTGATACTTGTCTTTCTCCACCTGGCTTATTTTACTGAGCATAATACCCTTTAGCTCCATCCATGTTGTTGCAAATGGTAGGACTGGTTTTCTTCTTATGGCTGAATAGTATTCCATTGTGTATATGTACCACATCTTCTTTATCCATTCATCTATTGATGGACACTTAGGTTGCTTCCATTTCTTGGTTATTGTAAATAGTGCTGCGATAAACATAGGGGTGCATATGTCTTCTGCAAACTGGGCTCCTGCATTCGTAGGGTAAATTCCTAGGAGTGGAATTCCTGGGTCAAATGGTATTTGTATTTTGAGTTTTTTGAAGAACCTCCATATTGCTTTCCACAATGGTTGAACTAGTTTACATTCTCACCAGCAGTGTAGGAGGGTTCCCCTTTCTCCACACATCCTCGCCAACATTTGTTGTTTGTCTTTTGGATGGTGGCTATCCTAACTGGTGTGAGGTGCTATCTCATTGTGGTTTTAATTTGCATTTCTCTGATGACAAGCAATGTGGAGCATCTTTTCATGTGTCTGTTGGCCATCTGAATTTCTTCTTTGGAGAACTGTCTGTTCAGATCCTCTGCCCATTTTTTAATTGGATCATTTGCTTTTTGTTTGTTGAGGTGCATGAGCTCTTTATATATTTTGGATGTCAACCCTTTATCGGATCTGTCATTTATGAATATATTCTCCCATACTATAGGATGCCTTTTTGTTCTATTGATGGTGTCCTTTGCTGTACAGAAGTTTTTCAGCTTGATATAATCCCACTTGTTCATTTTTGCTTTTGTTTCCCTTGCCTGGGGAGATATGTTCATGAAGAAGTTGCTCATATTTATGTCCAAGAGATTTTTGCCTATGTTTTTTTCTAAGAGTTTTATGGTCATTGTTTTTTAATGTAATGCTGTTGCACACCTCACATACTACAGTATAGTATAAACTTACCTTTTATATATACTGGGAAACCAAAAAATTCATTTGACTTAACTTTATTGCAATACTTGCTTTATTGCAGTGGTCTGGAACTAAACTTGAAATGTCTGTGACATATGCCTGTCTTGGAATGTCAATATTTAGCCGAGAACACTATCTATGCCTTTTCTTCAGAACCTCTAAATAACAGTGTCATGTGGATATATATAGTTTCTTATAGGAATGGTTATGTGTTCCGTCTGCTAGGTTTATTTAAGGTGTCACTCTGAATTAATTGTCTACAGGACGCCAACAGACTTCATGTGTTGTTGACAAATTTTGGATGGATTACTTGTTAACTGTTTTACCTCCTGCAATGATTGAATTACTTAGTAAATTTAAAGCAAGATATAAGTTATCCAAACAATGTCTTCATTACACAGATACTGAAACATTGTGACTTAGAAGGAAAATACACATTCTCATTAGTGTTTGTATAACATTAGATGGAGGTGGTTGTCAACTAAAATGCTGCTTTGTAGTTGCAAAGATTGTGAAAGACTTTGAAACAGGTAAAAGAGATTATTATAATTGTATGTCCTTTCAATGAAATTCACGTTATCTAGTAAGCCCTCCAGCATATTCTGATTCAATGAGTGTATGCCTTAGGTTTTATTTTTTCTTTTTTATTAAGGTATCATTGATATATACTCTTATAAAGGTTTCACATGAAAAACACTGGTTACTGCATTCACCCATATTATCAAGTTCTCCCCATACCCCACTGAGTCACTGTCCATCAGTGTAGTAAGATGCCACAGAATCACTACTTCTCTTCTCTGTGCTACCCTTTCTTCCCTGTGACCCCCCCTCCACCATGTGTACCAATCATAATACCCCTCAGTTCCCTTCTCCCTCCCTCCCCAACCCCTCCCCTTTGGTAACTGCTAGTCCCTTCTTGGAGTCTGTGAATCTGCTGCTATTGTGTTCCTTCAGTATTCCTTCGTTGTTATACTCCACAAATGAGGGAAATCGTTTGGTACTTGTCTTTCTCCAACTGGCTTATTTCACTGAGCATAATACCCTCTAGTTCCATCCATGTTGTTGCAAATGGTAGGATTCGTTTTCTTCTTATGGCTGAATAATACTCCATTGTGTATATGTACCATACCTTCTTTATCCATTCATCTCTGATGGACACTTAGCTTCCATAACTTGGCTACTGTAAATAGTGCTGCAATAAACATAGAGGTGCATATGTCTTTTTGAATCAGGGATCTTGCTTTCTTCGGGTAAATTACTAGAAGTGGAATTCCTGGATCAAATGTTACTTCTATTTTGAGTTTTTTGAGGAACCTCCATACTGCTTTCCGCAATGGTAGAACTAATTTACATTCCCATCTTTTCTTTGATTAAGCTATTTTGTAACTCTGTCAATTAAAGTAATTGAAGGATGAATGTAATATTCATGAGTAAAATAATGAATGATTTCATTCATTTATTCAAATGAATAAAATAGTAATACAAATGAATTATGTCCAAAGAAAAGCAAATAATTACTCTGTAATGGAACAATTGATTTTTACCCTATAGAAAAGATGATTCCATTGTCCTGTATGATACTCAACATGTGTTTACATCTATTAGTAAGTTCCTCTCCTCATTCCTAATTGCATTTGTATATGCCTGTTCTTTAGATTGTTCTTTGAACTGGTTTTTACATCTTACTGGGTTCCTCATTAATAAAGTAAAAATCTTTGACAACATGAATTTATACAAACTCTTTGTAAAGGCTACTGTAAGCTCTATTAATTCAAAAGATACAGTTAGTTTTAAAGAATAATTTAAAAAATTAACACTAAACTCTTCGTAAGATCTTCTGACAACAGATTGTTAAACTCCATAAGAGAATGCAAATTGTGTGAGAAAGTACTTTGGTTTTTCAGAGTGGCAGCAACTATGCTTACTTGGAGCAGCTGGAGAGCTTATCTGCTAAAGGGCGCCCTATCCCTGTGCGTCTTGATGCATTGCCCCAAGTGGAATCACAGGTAGCAGCGGCCAGAGCATGGAGAGAGCGAACTGGGCGGACCTTTCTTAAGAAGAATTCCAACCATACTTTGTTACAGGTAAAGAGTAGTTTATTTATACACATACGTC
The DNA here is from genome assembly GCF_040802235.1 of Manis javanica. Classification (NCBI taxonomy): domain Eukaryota; kingdom Metazoa; phylum Chordata; class Mammalia; order Pholidota; family Manidae; genus Manis; species Manis javanica. Next base: position 30,027,079 of record NC_133170.1, on the reverse strand, counting down.
CACACCCTCATTAAATATCTAATTTAACACCTACAGATAGCAGTAGTAGTATTGGTGAGGGCTGTTTTCAGTTTACCTGGTCATAGTTATTCATGTGATTTCTAGGGTAATATCAAGTGTTGACCAGAAATCTGGAGCCTTAGGCAGACATATTTCTGGTTCATCTTTGCTGTGTCCAAAAAAAGCAGTCGGCCTAGATCTTATCTCTGTTTTTAATGGACTCTGTCACTGAAAGATACTATTTCTCAGAAGCACAAATTTAAATACTTATTGTTACCCATTTTATGTTGAGTAGTTGAAAGCATAGGCTTTGGAATAAGATAGATTCATGTTTGAGGACTGGCTCCCCAATTGCTAACCCTGTGTCCTTGGGTAAGTTGTTTAATTTCTGAGCCTCAGTTTCCCTTGTTTGTAAAATATGGATAGTACTACCTACTTCAGAGGTTTTTTTGTGAGGATTAAATTAGATGATGTGTATAAAGTCTGTAAGAAAGTGCCTAGGACATGGTGGTTGATCAATAAATGTTTCTTATACTATTGTCAGTTTTAAGGTTTTTTTTAAAACCAGAGCTCTTCTTGGTTTTATTTTTATAGGTCCTGAGTCCCCGGACTGACATTGGTATATATGGAAGTGGTAAAAATAGAAGGAAAAAAGTAAAAGAACTAATAGAAAAAGAAAAAGAAAAGGAGCTGGACCTTGAGCCTCTGAGTGATCTGGAGGAAGGATTGGAGGAAACTAGAGACACAGCCATGGTGGTAAGAAATTATTTGTCTTCAATTTGCTTGGCAAATATAAAACTCTTTGAAGATACTAGCAGATTCACTTTTTACATTGTTAACTAAACTTTTTGTTTTTTGTATACTCTATCATTGGCTGTGTGGTTTTATGTATTTCACATTTAAAAAATATTTAAAGTATGTAATAAGTATGTAATTTTCTGCTCTTGATGTAAAATTGTTTTTTCTATATCTCTTGTTCTTTATTATTGTTTTAATGTTGTCTGATATTCCATCAGATTGTCCATAATTTGCTGAACACTTTTCTGAAATACTGAACATTTGAGTTGTTCCTAAATATTCACTATTATTGATGATAATGACGAATTGAACTTCTTTGCATAGGCTTTTCCTTTTATCAAAGTTTTTTCCTACATTTGACATTTAGGAATGGGATCAGTAACTGGGTTACAATTTAGTAGCATTTTGTGATGCTTAATATTGTTCTTTCCAAGGGAATTGTATCAGCTAACTAGTAACAGCTATAATTTAAAGTATCTCCCTTTTCTTAGTAGCTACCATTCAATAGTATAGTTAGTGATCAGTAAAATATTTGTAGCTAAGGAGAATTATGGGTTTTTTATTTGGAGCATTGAAGATCTGTTAAGATCACTAGGATCCTGACTGAGGAAGTAGAGAGAAAATAAAGATGAGTTTGGGCAGTATGCAGTAGTATGGAGTAGTATTAAGTAACTTGATATGGCTGTTTCTGCCTACAAATAATCTTTTAGTTTGAGGACAAATGGAAATGATGTCTGATAAGAGAGCCTGCCTAACAAGTCAGTTTTGCCTGGAAATTATTTCACAATTATTTCAAAGCTACCAGAGTTTAAAAAGAAAATGTACTGACACTACTCATGATAATTAAATTTTGCTTGCTTTTATTTACTTTTGAATGAGTTACATAAAACCTTGTCATAATTGGTCATCAGGCTTTATTACTCTACTTCTATACAAATTGGAGAGGCATTCTAGAAAGAAAGAAAAATTGGTTTATATAGAACTTACCCAGGGAATGAATTACAAGGGGATGAGGACCTAATATTATTGAGTGTTACCTTGCACCAGGCACCAAGTTAGGCACTTTCAAGTATTACATAATCCTAAAAATGAAGTGAGTTTTCAGAAAACTTGTGCCCCACATTGAAGGTCTGTAAGTACAAGAGCCAGGCTTCAACCCATGTTGCTTGACTTCAGTGCATACTCTTTCTACTGCACCTTACCTAAGAATTCCAAGTGCTCTGATAATGTAAATTGTTAAGCATGATAGCACTTAGCCCATTTCATAGATGAGGAATGTTTTCATGGAAACCGTCAGCCTTTCCAAAAGGGGGGGGATTTTGTGTGTGTGTGTGTGTGTGTCCACACCTCACAGATGGATTTGGTATTTTTGAAGTATTTTTCAGTAACTCCTTTCAATTACATGTTTGTTATGTATAGGTGGCAGTTTTCAAAGAACGGGAACAAAAAGAGATTGAAGCCATGCATTCCCTCAGAGCAGCCAACTTGGCCAAGATGACAATGTTGGACCGCATAGAGGAAGTAAAATTTTGCATTTGCCGCAAGACAGCCAGTGGATTTATGCTACAGTGTGAGCTCTGCAAAGACTGGTTCCATAACAGCTGTGTTCCCCTTCCTAAATCAAGTTCCCAGAAAAAAGGGTCCAGCTGGCAGGCTAAAGAAGTAAAATTCCTTTGCCCTCTTTGCATGCGATCTCGAAGGCCAAGGCTAGAGACTATTCTGTCACTTCTGGTATCCCTTCAGAAGTTGCCTGTACGGTTGCCCGAAGGAGAAGCCCTACAGTGTTTGACAGAACGTGCTATGAGTTGGCAAGATAGAGCACGGCAGGCACTAGCCACAGATGAACTGTCTTCTGCTCTGGCCAAATTGTCTGTGTTGAGTCAGCGTATGGTGGAGCAGGCAGCTCGAGAAAAAACTGAAAAGATCATCAGTGCAGAACTGCAAAAAGCAGCTGCCAATCCAGACTTACAGGCAAGTTTAGGATTTTCTTTCTTTTTCTCTTTCATTGGATGATATTTGTCAGTGTATAAATAGTAAATCAAATCTATCTTAATACTAGTTGATTAGGAAAACAACAGTAACTTTCTAGCAACTGTTTATCCATAATGTCATCTTCATAAACACACAGGATTTTCTTTGGATAAATACATAGATCATTTTAGTGAAATACTACCTGGAAATATCATTCAGGTGGACTTAGCATCATAATCAAATAACCTGATCTGTACTAACTGTTGAACTCTGTTAGCCACTCTGCAAGTTCATTACATTTTGATGGCCTTAAGTACATATTATTTACTATTATTTAGTATGTCTCTGTTCATCTTGGAATTGTTTGTTGTTTTAGGGACATTTACCTAGTTTCCAACAGTCTGCTTTTAACCGGGTGGCAAGCAGTGTATCTTCTTCTCCTCGACAAACAATGGATTATGATGATGAAGAAACAGATTCTGATGAAGACATCCGGGAGACATATGGCTATGACATGAAGGTGATTACACGGACAGGCTGTGTGGGTACATACTTGATTACTTTGGTTTGTTTAAAAAGCTGCTGAACACTTATGTTTGAGGCCTGAAGGTGAAAGAGACAGCTAGTCATCTATATATCCTGCGTTTATGGTGACAGCATTTTTTCAAAGCTCAAAAAAAAAAAAATATTGATAAAAAAATTGTATTTTAAAAGATGGAATTTAAAAAAATGTTTAGTTTCCTTACCATACTGTAACTCCTCATGGCTTAGAGGGACTAGGAGAAATATCCATTTAGGTCACTGAAAGCTTTGGTGGCTGTTTTCAGAACTTTTTCTATGGTTGTTAAAAATCTGTATAATTTCGTTAATCCCATTCTAGCTGTGCTTTGAGTCTTCTGCTCTACTCTCTCGTCTGGATGGTGCTTGGTAGAATGTCATACTCAGAGATGGATAATACTTGGGCCCATCGTTTGAATTTGCAGAGTTAAAGCTGCAGTTAGAACAATTATTTGCCCTCAAAATGATTATTTTGATACTGACACTACACTGGTGATGAAGAGAATGTTTTGGCAAGTTTGTTTTGCATTGGATCCTGTTAGTCTTTTAGTATTTCTTGTCAGGCCCAAATCCTTTGTCTTTTACCTTGTAATAACATCATGGTCCAGGCAGGGACTGCCAGGTTATAGTTAAGCCATTTATGTGTTATTCTGTTTTATGTTACTTTTTGTTGATTTTTTGTTTGTTTAGAATCTGTGCTTGTAACCAGGAAATTTGTATTTTGATGTATGAGAAATTGGGAGTGTGTTTTTTTCCCCTATCCCTTAACTATTTTTTGTCTTTTTAATGCACAGATCAGATAGGGAAGCTCATCTTTAGAGCATGAATACAATCAGCATTAAAACTCCCAGAGTATAAAATTAAACCATCCATCATAGATGCTTGTAAGTTATCTGTTGGAAAATAATTTCCTCCAGATAAAAGTGGATCTGGGGTATGTGTTAATGAGGGAATTCTTAGTTATTACGAACTAAAGACTGGAGAAAAGTTGAAACTTGTATTAGCCTGTTAAAATAAGGTTCTGAGCACCTTGTTGCCCCAAAATTAATGATCACTTTTGTTTATAAAGTTGTATAGGAAGAATGACTAGGAGCAGTGAAAGGGAATGCAGCCTATGCCACGTGTAAATTAGCTAATACTAGAACTGCTTATTTACGGTAGCATAGAGGCCTCTGATACTTGTGTTACATTGCTAGTACATTAAGTGTACTATTCTAAACTTGCTAAACAGGATAGACTTTGCTTGGAAGCGGATTGATAACCTGTGAAAACAAAGCATCACAACTATTATACGATCTCAAGGCTAGGGTTCAGATGTGGTTTAATATGGTTGTATGGAGTAGTCCTTTTTGGAAAATGTATTTGGGAGTGTAGTTTACATTCTCTTATTTGGTAAGAGGTATTGGCAGGATAGAAATGTAAAATTAAGGATTTTATCATTTTAATAATATATTTGAGAGCTCAGAAGAGTAGAAGAATGGTGACAAGACTTAATGGAAATTTAAGGTCAAAGTTACCTTGATGTAGGTATCTTTCTTTGCATTAAAAAAAATTATACTAGATCATTTCCCAATAGAGCGAGCCACTTACTGTGTAATTTTTATTTGCCAGTTTATCTGCAGTTGGCTTGGTGATTTTTCCCTTTGCATACTGTCCTCTGATTATTACCATTAATTAATCCATCCTTAAAACAGTGCATTTAATATCTTTGCTTGAGGAAGAGGTTTCTGTTGGTTTAGGAAGAAGAGTAGGTAGTCACATAGAAAAATTAAGTCAGTCATTTGATCATAGTTATAGCATTTACATGTTTAAAACAAATGGTTTGTGCTTTGTATTGTTTACTTCATTTTACATATAATATCCTGTCATCAGTTGTCTAACCCCATACACAAAAGTAAATTCAAAATGGATCAAACACCTGAATGTAAGTCATGAAGCCATAAAACCCTTAGAAAAAAACATAGGCAAAAATCTCTTGGACATAAACATTATCAACTTCTTCATGAACATATCTGTCCAGGCAAGGGAAACAAAAGCAAAAATGAACAAGTGGGACTATATCAAAGTAAAAAGCTTCTGTACAACAAAGGACACCATTAGTAGAACAAAAAAACTACCTACAGTATGGGGGAATATATTCATAAATGACAGATCTGATAAAGGGTTGACATCCAAAATACATAAAGAGCTCATGCACCTCAACAAACAAAAAGCAAATGATCCAATTAAAAAATGGGCAGAGGATCTGAACAGACAGTTCTCCAAAGAAGAAATTCGGATGGCCAACAGGCACATGAAAAGATGCTCCACATCGCTAATCATCAGAGAAATACAAATTAAAACCACAATGAGATATCACCTCACACCAGTTAGGATGGCCACCATCCAAAAGACAAACAACAACAAATGTTGGTGAGGATTTGGACAAAGGGCAACCCTCTTACACTGCTAGAATGTAAATTAGCTCAACCGTTTTGGAAAGCACTATGGAGGTTCCTCAAAAAACTCAAAATAGAAATACCATTTGACCAGGAATTCCACTCCTAGGAATTTACCCTAAGAATGCAACAGCCCTGTTTTTTTTATATTAAGATACACTCTTATGAAGATTTCACATGAAAAAACAATGTGATTACTACATTCACCCATATCATTAATTCCCCACCCATACCCCAATGCATTCACTGTCCATCAGTGTAGTAAGATGCCATAGATCAATTATTTGCCTTCTCTGTGCTACACTGTTCTCCCCATGATCCCCTGCACCATGTGTGCTAAACATAATACCTCTCAATCCCCTTCTCCCTCCCTCCCCACCCACCCTCCCACACCCCTCCCCTTTGGTAACCACTAGTTCATTCTTGGAGTCTCCAAGTCTGCTGCTATTTTGTTCCTTCCGTTTTGCCTCATTGTTATACCCCACAAATGAGGGAAATCATTTGGCATTTGTCTTTCTCCACCTGGCTTATTTCACTGAGCATAAGGTCTTCCAGCTCCATCCATGTTTTTGCAAATGGTAGGATTTGTTTCTTTCTTTGTGTGTTTATTCCATTGTGTATATGTACCACATCTTCTTTGTCCATTCATCTACTGATGGACACTTAGGTTGCTTCCATATCTTGGCTATTGTAAAAAGTGTGCAGCAGCCCAGTTTGCAAAAGACATATGCACTTCTATGTTTATCGCAGCACTATTGTATACATAAAGGCAAGTTGGGCACTTAGATTCTTTCTTTTTTTTTCCTTCTCCCATTAGTACTTAGGTCGCTTGAGCTTTGGTGGAAATAGACATTTTATCTGAGATATTAGTCCCATCTAATACAAAATAACATGGAGTGACACATCTGTATATAAAACCCTTCCTCCCTGAACAGTCGTTCTGCCCTTTCCTGCATTCTTGCTATTAGTGGGACTGAACTGTAATTTCCTTCTTAAGGAGAATAGTTTGTTTAAGCTTGCCATTTACTGGTCTTTTTTTTTAACAGACTTTCAAATGCTCTGTGTCTTTACATTTAAGATGTGTCTTTTATAGACAGCATATATAGTAGGGTCCTTTCTGTGCAGCGGGAAAGCAGGAAAGAGCTCTTTCCTCCTGGCAGGCACCAGCACTGCTAGCCTGTGACTCCTGCCATCACTACAGGGGCCGAGCAGCTCTAGAGAGTAGAGCTGCTGGGCACTAGAAGGTGCTACGTACACCAAGTTAAATATGAAATGTCAAAAGAACCTGGTACAAACCAAAATCCCACAAACACCAGAAAGAGGGCCAAGGGAAACTGAACTCACCAATCTTCCTGAAAAAGATTTCAAAATAAAAATCATAAACATGCTCACAGAACTACAGAAAAATATTCAAGATCTCAGGGAGTAATTGAAGAAACATAGAAACTTTGAAAAAATACAGTATCTGAAATGAAACATACAATGGAGGGATTTAAAAGCAGATTAGATGAAGTAGAGGATAGGAAAAATGAACTAGAAACTGTAGAACAGAAATACAAAGAAGCTGAGGCACAGAGAGAAGAAAGGATGTATAGGAATGGAAGACTATTAAGAGAACTGTGTGACCAATCCAAACAGAACAATATTCACATTATAGGTGTACCAAGAGAAGAAGAGAGAGAAAAAGGGATACAAAGTGTCTCTGAGGAGGTAATTGCTGAAAACTTCCCCAGTGTGGGGAAGGAGATAGTCTCTCAGGCCATGGAAGTGCACACATCTTCCAACACAAGGGACCCAAGGAAGACAACACCAAGACATATAATATTTAAAATGGCAAAGATCAAGGATAAGGGCAGACTATTAAAAGCAGCCAGAGAGAAAAAGATCACATACAAAGGAAAACCTATCCGGCCATCATCAGACTTCTCAGGAGAAACCTTACAGGCCAGAAAGGAGTGGCATGATATATTTAATGCAGTCAAGCAGAAGGGCCTTGAACGAAGAATACTCTTCCCAGCAAGATTATCATTTAAATTTGAGGGAGGGATTAAACAATTCCCAGATAAGCAAAAATTGAGAGAATTTACCTCCCACAAACTGTCTCTATAGTGTATTTCAGAGGGACTCCTGTAGATGGAAGTGTTCCTAAGGCTAAATAGCTATCACCAGAGAAAATAAAACCACAGTAAAGGAAGTAGACCAATTAATTACTAAGCAAATACAAAATTAAATCAACTACCCCTGAAGTCAGTCAAGGGGTAGACTAAGAGTACAGAATATGATACCTAGTTTATAAAGAATGGAGGAGGAAGAAAAAGGAAGAAAAAAAAACTTTAGGTTGTGATAATAGCTTACTGAGTGAGTTAAGTTGGACTGTCAGATAGTAAAGAAGCTACCCTTGAACCTTTGGTAACCATGAATTGAAAGCCTGCAATGGGAATAAGTACATAGCTATCGATAATCACCCTAAATGTAAATGGTCTGAATGCACCAATCAAAAGGCATAGAGTCACTGAATGGATAAAAAAAACAAGAGCCTCTACATGAAACTCACTTCAAACCTAAAGACATACCTGGACTAAAAGAAGGGATGGAAAAAGGTATTTCATTGCAACCAACTAATAGGGAGAAAAAAGCAGGAGTTGCAGTATTTGTATCAGACAAAACAGACTTAAGAACAATAAAGTAACAAGAGACAAAGAAAGACATTACATAATGATAAAGGGTCACTCCAACAAGAGGATATAACCATTATAAATATCTATGCGCCCAACACAGGAGCACTTACATATGTGAAATAAATACTAACACAATTAAAGGGGGAAATAGAATGGAATGCATTCCTTTTAGGAGACTTCTACACATCACTCACTCCAAAGGACAGATCAACCAGACAGAAAATAAGTAAGGAGACAGAAGCACTGAACAACACATTAGAGCAGATAGACCTAACAGACATCTACAGAACACTCCCCCCAAAAGCAATGGGATACACATTCTTCTCAAGTGCCCATGGAGTATTTTCAAGAATAGATCATATACTAGGCCACAAAAAGAGCTTCAGTAAATTCAGAAGGATTGAAATTGTACCAACCAGCTTCTCAGACCACAAAGGTATGAAACTACAAATAATTTACTCAAAGAAAATAAAAAAGCCCAAAACACATGGAGGCTTAACAACATGCTCCCAAATAATCAAGGATCAATGACCAAATAAAAACAGATCAAACAATGTGTGGAGGCAAATGAAAACAATAACTCAACACCACAAAATTTGGTACACAGCAAAGGCCATACTAAGAGGGAAGTACATTGCAATACAGGCTTAACTCAGGAAAGAAGAACAATCCCATATGATCAGTCTAAACTCACAATTGATGAAACTATAAAGAGAAGAACAAAAGAGGCCCAGAGTCAGTAGAAGGAGGGACATAATACAGAGCAAAGCATAAATAAATAAAATCGAGAAGAATAAAACAATAGGAAGAATCAATGAAAACAGGAGCTGGTTCTTTGAGAAAATAAACAAAATAGATAAACCTCCTAGGCAGACTTACCAGGAAAAAAAAGAGTCTACACACATAAACAGAATCAGAAATGAGAACGGAATAATCACTATGGACACCACAGAAATACAAAGAATTATTAGAGAATACAATGAAAAATTATATGCTAACAAAGTGGATAACCAAGAAGAAATGGACAACTTTCTAGAAAAATACAACCTTCCAAGACTGATCCAGAAGCAAACAGAAAATCTAAACAGACCAATTACCAACAACAAAACTGAATTGATAATCAAAAAACTACCTAAGAACAAAAGCCCTGAACCAGATGGCTTCACCACTGAATTTCATCAAACATAGTGAAGACCTACTATCCATCCTCTTGAAAGTTTTCCAAAAAGTAGAAGAGGAGGGAATACTTCCAAACTCATTCTATGAGGTCAGTATCACCCTAATATCAAAACCAGGCAAAGACACCACAAAAAAAGAAAACTACAGACCAATATCCCTGATGAACATAGATGCAAAAATACTCAAAAATAGCAAACCGAATTCAAAAATACATCAAAAAGATCATCCATCATGATCAAGTAGGATTTATTCCAGGGATGCAAGGATGGTATGATATTAGAAAATCCATCATCATTATCCACCACATCAACAAAAAGAAGGACAAAAACAACATGATCATCTCCACAGATGCTGGAAAGGCATTTGACAAAATTCAACATCCATTCATGATAAAATCTCAACAAAATAGGGATAGAGGGCAATTACCTCAATATAATAAAGGCCATATATGACAAACCCACAGCCAACATCATACTTAACAGCGAAAAGGTGAAAACTTTCCTTCAAGATCAGGAACAAGACAAGGATGCCCACTCACCCCACTTTGTTCAGCATAGTTCTGGAGTTCCTAGCAATGGCAATCAGAAAACACAAAGAAATAAAAAGCGTTCAGATTGGAAAGGAAGAAGTTAAATTTTCACTGTTTGCAGATAACATGATAGTGTACATAAAAACCCTAGAGAATCCACCAAAAAACTGCTAGTACTAATAACTGAATTCAGCAAAGTTGCAGGATACCAAATCGATACACAGAAATCTGTTGCATTTTTGTGTACTAATGATGAACTAGTCAGGAAAACAATTCCATTCACAATTGCATCAAGAATAAAATAACTAGGAATAAACCTAACCAAGGAAGTAAAAGACCTATACCCTGAAAATTACAAGACACTCATCAGAAAAATTAAAGAAATAAATGGAAATACATCCTGTGCTCATGGATAGGAAGAATTTATATTGTCAAAATAGCCATACTGCCTAAAGTAATCTACAGATTCAGTTCCTATCAAAATACCAACGGCATTCTTCAGTGAACTAGAGCAAATAGTTCTAAAATTCATATGAAACCACAAAAGACCTCGAATAGCCAAAGCAATCCTGAGAAGGAAGAATAAAGCTGTGGGGATTACACTCCCCAACTTCAAGCTCTCCTGCAAAGCCACAATAATCAAGACAATTTGGTACTGGCACAAAAATGGACCCTTAGGATGAATGGAACAAAATAGCCTGGATATAAATCCAAGCATGATTGGTCAATTAATATACGATATAGGACCCATGGATATACAATGGGGAAATAATAGCCTCTTCAACAGCTGGTGTTGGCAAAACTAGACAGGTACATGTAAGCAAATGAAACTGGATTATTGTCTATCCCCATACACAAAAGTAAACTTGAAATGGATCAATGACCTGAATGTAAGTCATGAAACCATAAAATTCTTAGAAGAAAACATAGGCAAAATTATTTTGAATATAAACATGAACAACTTTTTCATCTCCTCAGGCAAGGGAAACAAAAGCAAAAATGAACAGATGGGACTACATCCAGCTAAATAGCTGATGTACAGCAAAGGACACCATCAGATCAAAATGACATCCTACAGTATGGAAGAATATATTTTTAAACAACATATCCAACAAGGGGTTAACATCTAAACTATATAGAGAACTCACACACCTCAACACCCAAAAAGCAAATAACCTGATTAAAAAATGGGTGGAAGATCTTAACAGACACTTCTGCTAAGAAGAAATTCAGATGGCCAACAGGCACATGAAAAGATGCTCCACATCACAAATTAGCAGAGAAATGCAAATTAGAACCACAGTGAGATAATCACCTCACACCAGTTAGGATGGCCAACATCCAAAAGACAACGAACAACAAATGTTGGCGAGGTTGTGGAGAAAGGGAACCCTCCTACACTGCTGGTGGGAAGGTAAACTAGTTCAACCATTGTGGAAAGCAGAGTGGAGGTTCCTCAAAATGCTCAAAATAGAAATACCATTTGACCCAGGAATTCCACTTTCAGGAATTTACCCCAAGAATGCAGCACTCCAGTTTGAAAAAGACAGATGCACCCCTATGTTTATTGCTGCACTGTTTACAATAGCCAAGATATGGAAGCAACCTAAATGTCCATCAGTAGTAGATGAATGGATAAAGAAGATGTGGTACATATGCACAATGGAATATTATTCAGCCATGAGAAGAAAACAAATTCTACCATTTGCAACAACATGGATGGAGGTAGAGGGTATTATGCTCAGTGAAATAAGCCAGGCAGAGAAAGACAAGTACCAAATGATTTCCCTCATTTGTGGAGTATAACAGCAAAGGAAAAACTGAAGGAACAAAATAGCAGCAGACTCACAGACTCCAAGAAGGGACTAGAGTTACCAAAGGGGAGGGGTGGCGGAAGGTGGGAGGAAAGACGAAGAAGTTGATTGAGGGGTATTATGATTGGTACACATGGTTTTGGGGAGAAGACAGTGTAGCACAGAGCAGTAGTGACTCTGTGGTATCTTACTATGCTGATGGACAGTGACTGCAATGGGTGTGGGGCGGACCTGGTAATATGATGGGTTAATGTAGTAACCACAATGTTTTTCTTGTGAAACCTTCGTAAGAATGCATATCGATGATACCTTAATAAAATAATATTAGGGTCCTTTCTGATCTATTTTATGTATTTACGTGCTTGTAAAATATGTTGAGTATTGTTTTTCTATTTTAATTAATATTAACTGACCATTTCAATTTAATGTTACTGCTGACATGGGTGGGTTTAAGGTGATTATCTTGCTATTTTTCATTAACCTTTTGTTTTGTGTTCCTCTGTTCCTTTTTTCCTTCCTTCTTTTGGGTTAACTGAAAAAATTTTTATTGTTTCCTTTATTGGTGTGTTACCTATACCTCTTTTTCTTTTTATTTTTTTCCATGACTGCTTTAGAGCTAACAGTGAATCTTTAACTTACGAAAGTCAATGCCATACCTCCTCACATTTCATAGTTACCCTTGGGGAAGTAATTTTATAAGATATATATTTTTTTTACCTATCACTGTCCTTTTCATTTTTAAAAGCTTAGCAGAAAGTTTCCTGTGTGAGTTAGAATGAAATATGTAGAGTCAAGGGCAGAAAAGACAATTCCAGTCAGAGAGAAGTATCTGGGAGCTGCTGGAGAGGGTAAAGTACTCTAGGGTGTGTTGCTTTTTGACTTAAATTCTTGAATAGGGAAGAAGACCTGCTTGCTATTCCTAAATTTGCACTGAGTTGCATTGTCTTCTAGAATCCTCTTAGAGCACCTTTTAAGTATTCTGTTTAGTTAAGGGTAGTTTCATGATAGCAGTAGGCCTTGCTGTCTTGCACCCTACAAGGAGAATCAGGAGTTGATTAATCATTACTCTATTAGTTCTCATCTCCCAACCCACTCTTTTTCACTCTGCTTTGTGATGATCAAGCAGGGACTCTACACCAGGGGTTGGTAAACATTTTCTGTAAAGCAATATATAGTAATGTGTATTAATATTAATGTGTAGTAAATATTTTAGGCTTTGCAAGCCACATATGGTCTGTACTGTACATGTATATATGTATATAAATATTTTTTAAATTTTATTTTGGTATCATTAATCTACAGTTACAGAAGGACATTATGTTTACTAGGCTCCCCCCTTCACCAAGTCGCCCCCACATCCCCGTTCACAGTCACTGTCCATCAACATAGTAAGATGCTGTAAAATCACTACTTGTCTTCTCTGTGTTGCACAGCCCTCCCTGTGCCCCAACACACACTATACATGCTAATCGTAATGCCCCCTTTCTTTTTTTCCCACCCTTATCCCTCCCTTCCCACCCGTCCTCCCCAGTCCCTTTCCCTTTGGTAACTATTAGTCCATTCTTGGGTTCTGTGCTTCTGCTGCTGTTTTGTTCTTATACTCCACATATGAGTGAGATCATTTGGTACTTGTCTTTCTCCGCCTGGCTTATTTCACTGAGCATAATACCCTCTAGCTCCATCCATGTTGTTGCAAATGGTAGGATTTGTTTTTTTCTTATGGCTGAGTAATATTCCATTGTGTATATGTACCACCTCTTCTTTATCCATTCATCTACTGATGGACATTTAGGTTGCTTCCATATCTTGGCTATTGTAAATAGTGCAGCGATAAACATAGGGCTGCATCTGTCTTTTTCAACCTGGCGTGCTGCATTCTTGGGGTAAATTCCTGGAAGTGGAATTCCTGGGTCAAATGGTATTTCTATTTTGAGCATTTTCAGGAACCTCCACTCTGCTTTCCACAATGGTTGAACTAATTTACATTCCCACCAGCAGTATAGGAGGGTTCCCCTTTCTCCACAACCTCGCCAACATTCGTTGTTCCTTGTCTTTTGGATGTTGGCCATCCTAACTGATGTGAGATGATATCTCATTGTGGTTTAATTTGCATTTCTCTGATGACAAGTGATGTGGAGCATCTTTTCATGTGTCTGTTGGCCATCTGAATTTCTCTTTAGAGAACTGTCTGTTCAGCTCCTCTGCCCATTTTTTAATTGGATTATTTGCTTTTTATTTGTTGAGGCGTGTGAACTCTTTATATATTTTGGATGTCAACCCTTTATCAGATCTGTCATTTATGAATATATTCTCCCATACTGTAGGATACCTTTTTGTTCTATTGATGGTGTCCTTTGCTGTACAGAAGCTTTTCAGCTTGATATAGTCCCATTTGTTCATTTTTGCATTTGTTTCCCTTGCCTGGGGAGATATGTTCAAGAAGAGGTCACTCATGTTTATGTCTAAGAGATTTTTGCCTATGTTTCTTTCTAAGAGTTATATGGTTTCATGACTTACATTCAAGTCTTTGATCCATTTCAAATTTACTTTTGTATATGGGGTTAGACAGTGATCCAGTTTGATTCTCTTACATGTAGCTGTCCAGTTTGCCAGCACCATCTGTTGAAGAGACTGTCATTTCCCCATTGTATGTTCATGGCCCCTTTATCGAATATTAGTTGACCGTATATGTTTGGGTTAATGTTTGGAGTCTCTATTCTGTTCCATTGGTCTGTGGCTCTGTTCTTGTGCCAATACCAAATTGTCTTGATTACTGTGGCTTTGTAGTAAAGCTTGAAGTTGGGGAGTGAGATCCCCCCTCCCACTTTATTCTTCCTTCTCAGGATTGCTTTAGCTATTTGGGGTCTTTGGTGTTTCCATATGAATTTTTGAACTATTTGTTCCAGTTCATTGAAGAATGCTGTTGGTAGTTTGATAGGGATTGCATCGAATCTGTATATTGCTTTGGGCAGGATGGCCATTTTGATTATATTAATTCTTCCTAGCCAGGAGCATGGGGTGAGTTACCATTTGTTAGTGACCTCTTTAATTTCTCTTAAGAGTGTCTTATAGTTTTCAGGGTATAGGTCTTTCACTTCCTTGGTTAGGTTTATTCGTAGGTATTTTATTCTTTTTGATGGTATTGTGAATGGAATTGTCTTCCTGATATCTCTTTCTATTAGTTTTTTGTTAGTGTATAGGAAAGCCACAGATTTCTGTGTGTTAATTTTATATTCTGCAACTTTGCTGAATTCCGATATTAGCTCTAGTAGTTTTGGAGTGGAGTCTTTAGGATTTTTTATGTACAATATCATGTCATCTGCAAATAGTGACAGTTTAACTTGTTTACCAATCAGGATTCCTTGTATTTCTTTGTTTTGTCCAATTGCTGTGGCTAGGACCTCCAGTACTATGTTGAAAAACAGTGGGGAGAGTGGGCATCCCTGTCTTGTTCCCGATCTCAGAGGAAAAGCTTTCAGCTTCTCGCTGTTCAGTGTGATGTTGGTGTGGGTTTATCATATATGGCCTTTATTATGTTGAGGTACTTGCCCTCTATACCCATTTTGTTGAGAGTTTTTATCATGAATGGATGTTGAATTTAATCGAATGCTTTTTCAGCATCTGTGGAGATGATCATGCGGTTTTTGTCTTTCTTTTTGGTTTCATTGATTTTTGCTATTGTTTTATTCTTCTCAATTTTATTTATTTCTTCTCTGATCTGGATCTCCATTTTGATTTGGTCATTGATCCATTGATTATTTAGGAGCGTGTTGTTAAGCCTCCTTGTGTTTGTGAGCCTTTTTGCTTTCTTTGTACAATTTATTTCTAGTTTTATGCCTTTGTGGTCTGAAAAGTTGGTTGGTAGGATTTCAGTCTTTTGGAATTTACTGAGGCTCTTTTTGTGTCCTAGTATGTGTTGTATTCTGGAGAATGTTCCATGTGCACTTGAGAAGAATGTGTATCCTGTTGCTTTTGGATGTAGAGTTCTGTAGATGTCTATTAGGTCCATCTGTTCTAGTGTGTTGTTCAGTGCCTCTGTCCTTACTTATTTTCTGTCTGGTGGATCTGTCCTTTGGAGTGAGTGGTGTGTTGAAGTCTCCCAAAATGAATGCATTGCCTCCTATTTCCTCCTTTAATTCTGTTGTATTTGTTTCACATAAGTTGGTGCTCCTGTATTGGGTGCATATATATTTATAATGGTTATATCCTCTTGTTGGACTGAGCGCTTTATCATTATGTGATGTCCTTCTTTATCTTTTGTTACTTTCTTTATTTTGAAGTCTATTTTGTCTGATACTAGTATTGCAACACCTGCTTTTTTCTCTCTGTTGTTTACATGAAATATCTTTTTCCATCCCTTGACTTTTAAGTCTGTGTATGTCTTTGGGTTTGAGATGAATCTCTTGTAAGCAGCATATGGATGGGTCTTGCTTTTTTATCCATTCTATTACTCTGTGTCTTTTGATTGGTACATTCAGTCCATTTACATTTAGGGTGATTATTGAAAGATATGTACTTATTGCCATTGCAGGCTTTAAGTTTGTGGTTACCAAACGTTCAAGGTTAGCTTTTTTACTATCTTACTGTCTAAACTCGCTTATTGAGCTATTATAAACACAGTCTGATGATTCTTTATTTCTCTCCTTTCTTATTCCTCCTCCTCCCTTCTTCATATGTTGGGTGTTTTGTTCTGTGCTCTTTTTCAGAGTGCTCCCATCTAGAGCAGTCCCTGTAAGATGCCCTGTAGAGGTGGTTTGTGGGAGGCAAATTCCCTCAGCTTTTGCTTGTCTGGGAATTGTTTAATCCCTCCTTTGTATTTAAATGATAATCGTGCTGGATACAGTATTCTTGGTTCGAGGCCCTTCTGTTTCATTGCATTAAGTATATCATGCCATGCTCTTCTGGCCTGTAAGGGTTTCTGTTGAGAAGTGTGATTATAGCCTGATGGGTTTTCCTTTGTAGGTGACCTTTTTTTTCTCTCTTGCTGCCTTTAATACTTTGTCCTTGTCTTTGATCTTTGCCATTTTAATTATTATGTGTCTTGGTGTTGCCCTCCTTGGATCCCTTGTCATGGGAGTTCTGTGTACCTCTGTGGTCTGAGAGGCCATTTCCTCCCCTAGTTTGGGGAAGTTTTCAGCAATTATTTCTTCAAAGACACTTTCTATCCCTTTTTCTCTCTCTTCTTCTTCTGGTACCCCTATAATGCGGATGTTGTTCCATTTCAGTTGGTCACACAGTTCTCTTAAAATTCTTTCATTCCTGGAGATCCTTTTCTCTCTCTCTGCATCAGCTTCTCTGCGTTCCTGTTCTGTGTTTTCTAGTCCATTAATGGTCTCTTGCATCTCGTCCATTCTGTTTTGACGTCCTTCCAGATCTTGTTTTATTTCTGTTTTCTCCCTCCTGAGTTCTTGCATATTTCTCTGCAAGTCCATCAGCATGGTTATGACTTTTTTTGAATTCTTTTTCAGGGAGACTGGTTAAATCTATCTTGCCAGGTTCTTTCTCAGGGGAAGATGTTGAAGATGTCAAAGCTGTCTGGGTTAGTCTTGTCCGGATCAAATTTTTTTGCCTTTTCATGTTGATAGGTGCAGTGGTGAGCTATTCACTCGTTTGTCAGCTGGGAGAGCCAAGACTTTCCACTTGCTCCTGGCCTTTCTTTACTGGGACAACTGCGACCCCTAGTGGCTTGTGTTGGGCAATTGCGTGTAGACTGGGTCTCTGTATCTTGCCCGGCGGGTATGGAGGAAGCTCCCTTGCTGTGGGTGTGGCCAGCCTCAGGCAGCTGCTATGCTGTAGCAGGGCCCCAGAGTGGTAATGGACCGGGGGCTGTTTGTCTGTTTACCTCCGTGAGGGGTCTCAGAGCTGTTGTCCCGGGGGTTAGTGCGCCCGGAGTTCCCAGAAATTTCCAGCAGCTGTTCTGTGACCCAGGATGCTTCCGTCCAGCTGTGAAGTCCCTGTCCCTTTAAGACTTTCAAAAAGCACTTGCTTTTCTTTGTCACAGGGGTGCCGGCTTCGGGACCTGCTCAAAGGTCTTACTGTTCTGTTTCCGTAGTATCCAGGACCCCACGTATACACTGTGTGTGCGCTCTGGTGCAGATGGCCGGGGCTGGGTGTTTACCAGTCCTGGGCTCCCTCTCCCTCCCTGCTCTGACTCCTTTCCTCCCGCCGGGAGCTGGGGTGAGGGGCCTCGGGTCCTGCCAGGCTGCGGCTTGTATCTTACCCCTTTCACCAAGCTCTGGGTTCTCGCAGGTGTGGATGTAGTCTGGCTGTTGTCCTGTGTCTTCTGGTCTCTCTTTTAGGATTAGTTGTATTTGTTGTATTTTTCAAAAATATATATGTTTTTGGGAGGAGATTCTCACTGTCGTACTCACGCCGCCATCTTGGCTCCAACCCCACATGTATATATTTTTAACAACTCTGTAAAAATGTAAAATCTATTCTTACTTCATACCATGCAAAAACAGGCTGGCAGCTGGGTTTGGCTCTATACGATGTTATTTGCCAAATCCTGTCTTTTGCCTGTTGCCTGCTGTCTGCCAATAGAGATCATTAGAGAAAATTTAATTGCTTAAACAGTGAAAAGGGGCTTGATCTTAATGCTTATTTTCCATTCCTATCTTCTTCATCTGACCTGCATGCTTTTTTTTTTAACACTTGCAGCAACTTGTTCTAGATTCTAGTTGTTCCTTTCATACCCCTGAATCCAACCACATTGTGTTCCAGTAGAAAACTAATTAGCAGAACTAACTGGCCAGTGTCTCCCATCAGAAATCTGGGTCCCAAGCTCTGTAGGGCTCCTTCCTCAACTTTTAGGTCCTAATAACCTGACTGACTGCTCCTCACGCTGTAGGGATGACAGCTCCTTCTTGCAGTTATCTTGGTGTTACCTTGGAGTTTCCTTTTTGCCTTTTCATGTCTTTAATACACATTTAAGCAGTTCACCTAATTCTCCTTGTTGAACTACTGTAATTTCTGGTCTTCCTAATGCAATCTGACCATTAAAGCTGTACATGTGAACTTACAGAAACTAACTACACAGGATAATCATCTGAAACCTAATTAGACTGTCAGTATTGTATAATTTGCATATTGTCAGTCAGGCTCTTCATTGTGAGAAATAAGAGCAATTGGTAAGCTTCTAGGTTTGAAAACCTTTAGAGGAGATAAAATTATTTGTATCCTTAAGATGTCACATCTAAACCTTTTTTCTCCTCCTAAGTCCATTTTTTTTTTTAAGGGCAAAGATTCCTTAAATTGTGTTTTTATGAGTTGTGGACTTAATAATAATTTTCTTACAGGCTTATTATCTCTGCCAGTTTACCCTTGAACAAGAGGTTTGTACTGTGTGATCCACTTATATTCAGATATTTTTCAATACATATATTGGAAAATTTTTTGTCTATTTGTGACAATTTGAAGAACTTTAAGGTGAGCGGTGTTGTCCAGATATATCCAAGAAATTTTTAAAAAGCTATGATATGACTGCATGAAATATATATAGGTACTAGTCTATTTTATAATTTACTACCATGAAATATACAGAACTCTGTTATAAAGAGTTAAAATTGATCAAAACTTAGGTACACACACACGTACATAGCTAGGAGTAATGTAAACAATACATATTCCATACAAAATATTTGTCATTCAACTGTTTATGTTATTGGTAGGGTATTTGGTCAACAGTAGGCTATTAGTAATTAAGTCTTTAGGTAATCAGAAGTGATACCAGACTCAAATATGTCAGGAGATTGACAATCCTAACCCCCAGGTTGTTCAAGGGTCAACTGTTTTTAATTCTGGGTCCTATTTTTAGTATGTTACGTTACATGTTTTAACCTGACCGCCTGCATTTAGATCCTTGTCATAGGATAGTTTAAATGGTTCTAATTCTGAGTACGCTTCTTTGCTTCTGCTTCAGGATACAGCCAGTGTGAAGTCCTCCAGCAGTCTGGAACCCAATCTCTTTTGTGATGAAGAGATTCCCATCAAGTCTGAGGAGGTGGTCACTCACATGTGGACAGCACCTTCATTCTGTGCAGAACATGCTTACTCTTCTGCTTCTAAGAGTTGTTCTCAAGGTATTACCCTTTAAAATGATGTGGAGAAGATAAGCTTGAAACCAGTGAGAAAAAAATACTGTATTAATTAAGACTTAGTCTGTCTTAAATACAAATCCTGGCTATGCGATTCTAATAGATTCTGAAAATACAATTTAAGTTAGGCAAAGCCAGTCCCTATTTGCATTTTCAGTCCACATTACTGAATCCTTATTAGAAGAACTTTAGAGGCCACCTGGTCCCATCATTCAATTATGTAAAATCCCTGATAGGTAGTTGTGTAGCCTCTATATTTTCATTATGAGTTGTTGAGGAACTTGTTTGTTTTTAAGAATACTCATTCTGGTTTTATAAAGCTTTAATAAGGTTAGAAACTTCTTCCTTTCTTTGGCAGATGATTTATCTTATGTTCACATTGTTTTAGGTCACATGTTTGGAAAATGGAGGGTGTTACTCTGTAGTAAAATCCAGGAGTTTAGGGAACAGTATGTTGTCTGTTCATTAGGAAGATAACATTTATTTATTACTGGACAGCCACATGTTTAATCTTTTGGTACTCTCTAAAATGGAGAGAGAATGGAATAGGAGATTCTTTCCCCTCTAAGGAATAGGATAAAGAATCAATAAGGAATCAGAGTTTATTCTAAACCAATTTTTTAGACTGGGCATTACAGTCCTAGATCTTTTTCTTCTGTATTTTTTTAAATTTCATTTTCACTTTTGTATTGATGCAGTAAATATATCTCAAGTATTGGGTAGGAGGGATTATTCCCCTAAATATTTACTTGCAAAACATTTCAATTTTTTCTGTAGTTACCGTTTTTTTGTTCTAATATTTTTGGAAAGGTTCAAGCACCCCGAGGAAACAACCTCGGAAGAGCCCTTTGGTGCCCCGAAGTTTGGAACCTCCAGTGCTGGAGTTGTCTACTGGTGCTAAAGCCCAGCTGGAAGAGCTTATGATGGTTGGAGATCTCTTGGAAGTATCTCTGGATGAGACTCAACACATATGGCGGATATTGCAGGCCACACATCCACCCTCTGAAGACAGATTCCTGCATATCATGGAGGTGTGTATGGATTTAAAGCGTACTCAAACAGTGGTTTTAAAACTGCTTAAAATGCCCAGGTTTCTTGGGGCCACCACAAATGCTGACAAGGGGATGGCTGAGTGGGTAGAACTCTCCCTGTTCTACTTTTCTGTTAAGTTCATGTAACTCTATTTTGTTGTTGTCTTTACTGAGACTTTATGTAAATATTGCATAATTTGGTGGGGTGTGGTAAATAAAAGAAGACCATTTCTGCTAAAAAGAAAGGGGGATACTGAAAGCCACCTGTTTAGAACAACTTTCTTAGCCCTGACTCCCACTATTAAAAGGTCAGGCAGGGGAAAATACAGTGGTTTAAAAAAAGAACCAAGGTAATGGCTAAATAGGAACAGATGGGTGGGAGGGAGAGTCCACATTGGTATTCTGTGCTTGCATAGATAGCAGTTTGGAATTTGTACAGTGTTTCTGTATCCGTGATCTAATTTGATCCTCACCATAATCCTGAATGGGAGAGGGGAAAGGATTGACAGGTTCAGTATTTAGCCCATTCTGCATATGAAGAAATTAAGGATCAGAAAAGTGGAAATTTACCCAAGGTCACATATCTGCTAAAAATAGAGACCTGGGTTCTAACTGGGCATTTAACTCAGTGTTCTTGCTTGTCCATAATGGAATGTCGTACAGTGTTACCAACAGTTGAGAGAGAGATACACTTGGCAAACTACAGTTTGTTTTTGGTTTCGAAGTTACATTGAAGATAGCCTACTTTAGGTAGTGTTTTCCAGTCTGAAAGCATTTTCTTAACATCCATTATCTTATCTGATCCTCCTTATTTTACATGTAAGGAAGTAATGGGAGCTTAAATATCTTGTTGAAGATGTGATAGACTTAAGATTTTTTTAAAATTTACCAATGTTTTTATTTAATATGCAAATTAAAGTGTTAATATGAAAAACTTCATAGAAAATCATAAAAACACAGAGCCCAAGAGGTGAATGAGAGGATATGAACAAAAAATTCACAAATGAGTAATATGAAGATTCTAATATATTTCAATAGCTAATGTAAATTTTTTAAAGATTTGTAACAAAATATTTGTAATACATATGGCACATTGTTAAAGTGTTGAAACATTTGACTCAATCTCATTTTTAGAATCTATCCCAAAGTAAAAATTTTTTAAAGAAAAAAAGATTTATACACATCACAATATTATTGGTAAAACTGAAGTTTTAAGTTGATTCAAATAGAAGTCAACCTGAATAAACCAACGTAGGAGACATGTTAAATAAATTGTAATAGAATATTGTGTAACTCTTAAAATGAGCATTAGAAAGAGTTTTTAGTAAATCTTTAATTAGTTAAGTAATATGGAAATTATGGAAGTATTGATAAAATAATAGCCCAGGTAAAAGTTGGAAGATTTATGTATCAATAACTCAATTCCACAAAAAGACAGGAAGAAAATACCTACCAAATATAACAGATAATATTGTCAAACACTGTAATTATGAGTGAGTGGTAATTTCTTTTTTATGCTTCTCCAAACTTTCAAAATGTACATTTATTACTTCTACAATCAGAAAATTTGAATATTCTTGACTTTCTACCACACAACTCTACACATAGGTATTATCAGAGTTAAAAGCTATTCAACTAAAGATTCCATAGAACTATATTCTACTGACCATTCTCTTTTTAGAGTTTTAAAGGAAATTTCAGAAAATTTTACAATGGATTTTCTACTTTTACATTCCTAAGAATCTTCTTTACATTAAATTAATAAACAGTTGTTTTTATCATTAAAATCCTCCCCTTTTTTTTCTCTAAACTATTTGAACTCCCATTAAAATAGTGTTAATTACCATCTTCCTTACTGAGATATAAAATTTGAATGTTTTGCTTTGTGTGTCAAAGTGGGTATCTCAGAACACCCAGCATTTTAATACCCTGTGACAAATAGTATTTAAATCCATCTATATTCATATATGGGATATGAAATGTGTGTTTATTCACTGACCCCATCAGTATTTATCACATTGTTTTAAAGCAGTTCAAATAACTATATTTGTATCTTTTTCTTATTGGTCTTCCAAGAAAAGAACAATTCTTAAGTTTCGAAAGTTTGTGTGTAAAACCTCTAGAATTCATCAACAATCCACAGAGGCAATCTACAGACAACCAGAGGGTGGGTGGGAAGAGACAAAAATATTTTCAAAATGGTGTTTCCAGAACTTTTAATAACCAATATATATCTTTGGTATTAGTTCTAAGACTTCTTGCATGACACTGAAAGCAGTAAGAATTTCAAAGTTTAGAATAATTCATAGCTAAGTGCAATCTCAAGGATAGGTATCTTTTATACAATATAATGTGGTTATTAAGATCATACATACAAATCGAAGTTTTGGAAACTGCAGAACATAGAAAAAATAATTTGGTGAGATGTTACTGGTTGCACTAATGCAATGAAAAGGTGTTTTCTCTTGCTCAGTTAAAGTGAAGTAAAATTTGTTCTTAATTGCAAGACAAGCTTTTAATAAGCTAATGTACATCCTAAATCTTTCCTAAACTCAACACATTATCCTCATTGAAAACCCTCATCTTAAGATCTTAAGAACTGCTTAAATGTGTACCCCTACTTATATCCTGACAATTTTTTTATTAAGGTATTATTGATATACACTCTTATGAAGGTTTCACATGAAAAAATATGGTTATTACATTCACCCATATTACCGTGTCTCCCCATACCCCATTGCAGTAACTGCCCATCAGTAGTAAGATGCCACAGAGTCACTATTTGCCTTCTCTGTGCTACACTGTCTTCCCTGTGATCCCCCCACACCATGTGTACCAAGCATAATACCTCTCAATCCCCATCTCCCTCCTTCTCCACCTGTCCTCCCCCACCCCTCCCCTTTTGGTAACCGCTAGTCCCTTCTTGGAGTCTGTGAGTCTGTTGCTGTTTTGTTGCTTCAGTTTTGCTTCGTTGTTATACTCCACAAATGAGGGAAATCATTTGGTACTTGTCTTTCTCCGCCTGGCTTATATCACTGAGTATAATATCCTCCAGCTCCATCCATGTTGTTGCAAATGGTAGGATTTGTTTCTTATGACTGAATAGTATTTCATTGTGTATATGTACCACATCTTCTTTATCCATTCATCTACTGATGGACACTTAGGTTGCTTCCACATCTTGGCTATTGTAAATAGTGCTGCAGTAAACATAGGGGTGCATATGTCTTCTTGAATCTGAGAAGTTGTTTTCTTTGGATAAATTCCTAGGAGTGGAATTCCTGGGTCAAATGGTATTTCTATTTTGAGTTTTTTGAGGAACCTCCGTACTGCTTTCCACAATGGTTGCACCAATTTACATTCCCACCAGCATTGTAAGAGGGTTCCCCTTTCTCTGCATCCTTGCCAACATTTATTATTCTTACCTTAGTCTTTTTGATACTGGCCATCCTAACTGTTGGTTAACCCCCTGTTGGATATGTTGTTTACAAGTATATTCTCCCATACTATAGGGTGCCTTTTTGTTCTGTTCCTGGTTTCCTTTGCTGTACAGAAGCTTTTTTAATGTAGTTCATTTTTGCTTTTGTTTCCCTTGCTTGAGAAGATGAGTTCAGGAAAAAGTTGCTCATGTTTATATTCAGTAGATTTTTGCCTATGTTGTCTTCAAAGTGTCTTATGGTTCATCACTTACATTCAGGTCTTTGATCCATTTTGAGTTTACTTTTGTGTATGGGGATAGACAATAATCCAGTTTCATTCTCTTGCTTATAACTGTCCAGTTTTGCCAGCACCAGTTGTTGAAGAGGCTGTCATTTCCCCATTGTATCTCCGTGGTTCCTTTATCATATATTAATTGACCATATGTGCTTAGGTTTGTATCTGGGCTCTCTATTCTCTTCCATTGGTCTATGGGTCTGTTCTTGTCCCAGTACCAGATTGTCTTGATTACTTTGGCTTTGTAGTAGAGCCTGAAGTCAGGGAGCATAATCCCCCCAGCTTTATTCTTTCTCAGGATTGCTTTGGCTATTCAGCTGTTGTGGTTCCATATGGATTTTAGAACTATTTGCTCTAGTTTGTTGAAGAATGCTGTTGGTATTTTGATAGGGATTGCATTGAATCTGTAGACTGCTTTAGGCAGGATGGCCATTTTGACAATATAAATTCTTCTTATCCATGAGCACAGGATGTGTTCCCATTTATTGGTATCTTCTTAAATTTGTCTCATGATTGTCTTTTAGTTTTCAGAGTGTAGGTCTTTCACTTCTTTGGTTAGATTTATTCCTAGGTATTTTATTCTTTTTGATGGAATTATGAATAGAATTGTTTTTCTGATTTCTCTTTCTGCTAGTTCATCATTAGTGTATAGGAATGCAAAAGATTTCTGTGTATTAATTTTGTACCCTGCAACTTTGCTGAATACAGGTATTAGATCTAGTTTTGAAGTGGATTATTTAGTGGTTTTTATGTACAATATCATGTCATCTGCAAACAGTGACAGTTTTAATTCTTCTTTACCAATCTGGATGCATTCTGTTTCTTTGTGTTGTCTGATTGCCTTGGCAAGGACCTCCAGAACTATGTTAAATAAAAGTGGAGATAGTGGCATCTTTGTCTTGTTTCCGATCTTAAAGGAAAGGCTTTGAGCTTCTTGCTGTTAAGTATGATGTTGGCTGTGTGTTTGTCATATGTGGACTTTATTATGTTGAAGTACTTGCCCTCTATCCCCATTTTGTTGAGAGTCTTTATCATGAATGGATGTTGAATTTTGTCAAATGACTTTTCAGCATCTATGGAGATGGTCATGTGGTTTTTGTCCTTTTTGTTGATGGTGGATGGTGTTAATGGATTTTCTGATATTGCACCATTCTTGCATCCCTAGACTAAATCCTACTTGATCATGATGCATGATCTTTTTGATGTATTTTTGAATTTGGTTTGCTAATATTTTGTTGAGTATTTTTGCATGTAAGTTCATCAGGGATATTGGTCTGTAGTTTTCTTTTTTTGTGGTGTCTTTGCCTGGTTTGGCATTAGGGTGATGCTGACCTCATAGAATGAGTTTGGAAGTATTCCCTCCTCTCCTACTTTTTGGAAAACTTTAAGGAGGATGAATAGTAGGTCTTCACTAAATGATGAAATTCAGTGGTGAAGCCATCTGGTCCAGGGCTTTTGTTGTTAGGTAGTTTTTTGATTACCAATTCAGTTTCGTTGCTGGTAATTGGTCTATTCAGATTTTCTGTTTCTTGCTGGGTCAGCCTTGGAAGGTTGTATTTTTCTAGAAAGTTGTTCATTTCTTCTAGGTTATCCCAGCATATAATTGTTCATAGTATTCTCTAATAATTCTTTGTATTTCTGTGGTGTCCATAGTGATTTTTCCATTCTCATTTCTGATTCTGTTCATGTGTGTAGACTCTCTTTTTTTCTTGATAAGTCTGGCTAGGGGTTTATCTATTTTGTTAATTTTTTGAAGAACCAGCTCCTGCTTTCATTGATTCTTTCTGTTGTTTTATTCTTCTCAATTTTATTTATTTCTGCTCTAATCTTTATTATGTCCCTCCTTCTACTGACTTTGGGCCTCATTCGTTCTTCTTTTCCCAGTTTTGATAATTGTGATGTTAGACTCTTCATTTGGGTTTGTTCTTCCTTCTTCAAGTGTGCCTGGATTGCAATATACTTTCCTCTTAAGACTGCTTTTGCTGTATCCCACAGTAGTTGGGGCTTTGTGTTGTTGTTGTCATTTGTTTCCATATATTACTTGATCTCTATTTTAATTTGGTCATTGATCCATTGATTATTTAGGAGCATATTGTTAAGTCTCCATGTGTTTGTGAGCCTTTTTACTTTCTTTGTACGATTTATTTCTAGTTTTATACCTTTGTGGTCTGTAAAGTTGGTTGGTAGGATTTCAGTCTTTTGGAATTTACTGATGTTCTTTTTGTGGCCTAGTATGTGGTCTATTCTGGAGAATGTTCCATGTGCACTTGAGAAGAATGTGTATTCTGTTGCTTTTGGGTGTAGAGTTCTGTAGATATCTTTTAGGTCCATCTGTTCTAGAATGTTGTTCGGTGCCTCTGTCTCCTTAACTTATTTTCTGTCTGGTTGATCTGTTCTTTGGAGTGAATGGAGTGTTGAAGTCTCCTAGAATGAATGCATTGCATTCTATTTCCCCTTTTAATTCTTCTAGTATTTGTTTCACGTATGTAGGTACTCCTGTGTTGGGTGCATACATACTTATAATGGTTATTGTCTCCTGTTGGATTGACCCCTTTATCATTATGTAATGTCCTTCTTTGTCTCTTGTGACTTTGTTTTGAAGTCTATTTTGTCTGATGCAAATACTGCAACTCCTTCTTTTTTCTCCCTATTAGTTGCATGAAATATCCTTTTCCATCCCTTCACTTTTAGTCTGTGCATGTCTTTGGGTTTGGAGTGAGTCCCTTGTAGGCAGCATATAGTTGGGTCTTGTTTTTTTATGCATTCAGTGACTCTATGTCTTTTAATCAGTGCATTCAGACCATTTACATGTAGGGTGATTATCGATAGGTATGTACTTACTGTGCAGGCTTTAGATTCGTGGTTACCAAAGGTTCAAGGGTAACTTCCTTACTATCTAAGAGTCTAAGTTAACTCACTTAGTATACTATTACAAGCACAATCTAAAGGTTCTTTTTTTTTTTCCTCCTCCTTTTTCTTCCTCCTCCATTCTTTATATATTAGGTATCATATTCTGTACTTTTTGTCTATCCCTTGACTGACTTTGGGGGTACTTGATTTAATTTTGCACTTGCTTAGTAATTAACTGTTCTACTTTCTTTACTGTGTTTTTATTACCTCTGGTGACAGCCATTTAACCTTTGGGGCACTTCCATCTATAGCAGTCCCTCCAAAATACACTGTAGAGACAGTTTGGGAGGTAAATTTTCTCAGCTTTTGCTTATCTGGAAATTGTTTAATCCCTCCTTCAAATTTAAATGATAATCTTGCTGAATAGTGTATTCTTAGTTCAAGGCCCTTCTGTTTCATTTCGTTAAATATATCCTGCTACTCCCTTTTGGCCTGTAACGTTTCTGCAGAGAACTCTGATGATAGCCTGGTAGGTTTTCCTTTGTATGTGATCTTTTTTCTCTCTCTGGCTGCTTTTAATAGTCTGTCCTTATCCTTGATTTTTGCCATTTTAATCATTATATGTCTTGGTTTTTTCTACCTTGGGTCCCTTGTGTTGGGAGATCTGTGTGCCTCCATGGCCTGAGAGACTATCTCCTTCCCCAGATTGGGGAAATTTTCAGCAGTTGCCCTCTCAGACACTTTCGATCCCTTTCTCTCTCTTCTTCTTATTCTGGTATCCCTATACTACAAATATTGTTCCATTTGGATTGGTCACACAGTTCTCTCAATATTCTTTCATTTTGTAGAGATCCTTTTTTCTCTCTGTGCCTCATCTTCTTTGTATTCCTCTTCTCTAATTTCTGTTTCATTTATCATCTCCTCCACCATATCTAATCTGCTTTTAAAACCCTCCATTGTGTTCCTGAATGATTGGATCTCTGCCCTAAATTCGTTCCTGAGTTCTTAAATATTTTTCTGTACCTCCAGGAGCATGTTTATGATTTTTATTTTGAACTCTCTTTCAGGAAGATTGATGAGATCAGTTTCACTTGACTGTTTTTTCTGAGTTTGTGGTATTTTTGGTTGAACCAGGTTCCTTTGATGTTTCATATTTGTATGTGGCGCCCTCTAGTGCCCAGAAGCTCTACTCTCTGGAGCTGCTCAGCCCCTGGAGCATGTCCAGGTCACAGGGGAGCGCTACTGGTGCCTGGGGGGAGGAAAGAGCTGTTTCCTGCTGCCCAGCTGCTATACCTGTCTCCACTGTCAGAACCAGTGGCCCAAACACACAAGTATAAGCCTCTGTGCTTTGCATTTGTAGCTGCTATAAGCAGGGCTTCCCTCTGGCTAGCCTGACGCCAGGGCAGGGTTTGCTGGTTTGCAAGCCAGGTGCGGGCTGGCCAGGAGGAAGGCGCAGCAGGCTGTGTATCAAGGTGAAGAGCCTTGGAGCTGCATAGCCAGCCAGGGGAATGGAGTGCCTGAAGATCATGAAATTTCCCAACTTGCTGGGTAGAATGCGCCCAGACAATCTTGTCTACCTGTCCTTTCTCCTCAGCAGTAAACTCTGTGCAATCCTTGCCCCTTTAGCAGCCCTCTCGCTGTTAGAAAGTCTCTCAGGCTACCCACCCAGAGCACCCAGATATGGGGATCCCTGTTTTCCACAAGCAGCTGGAATCTCATTCATAATAGCAACAATATTAGAAAATTGTCTTAGCTTTCCAACCCCACTAATCACCAGAGCACCATGCATTGCAGGTTCGTGCTCCCAGACCAGATCTCCAGGGCTAGGTGTTCAGCAGTCCCAGGTCTCCACTCCCTTCCCACCCCATTTCCCTTCCTCCCGCCAGTGAATTGTGGTGGGAGAAGGGCTTGGGTCCCACTGGACCATGGCTTTGGTGGGTTACCCTGTTCCATGTCTGTTCTTTTCTCCAGGTGTATGCAATCTAGCGCAGCCTTCTTTCCTGTTGCTTTTTCAGGATTAGTTGTATTAATTATATTTTCATATTGTATGTGGTTTTAGGAGGAGTTCTCTTTCTCAGCACTCGCTCCACCATCTTTAATCTTCTCTCAGACTTTAATGCAGCATTCTTTTGGGTCCTGCAGAGTCTTAGGTTCCTTTCCAAGATTTTCTAGTCTCAATCTGTGGAAAAACAAGTTCTCAAGAGTTACTTCTTAAGTAATTATTAAGCTTCTGTTTTTCAGTATTTCTTTTTCCACCTATCCCCTTGTTCTTTTGGTTACTAGACACGTTTTACTATTAAAGTATTGAATGTTTATTAAGTGGGTACATAATAGCAACAATATTAGAAAATTGAAAAGAAAAATAACAAATTATTTTGGTTTGTCACATCAGTTATTTTTCAACCCTTGCCAAAGTCACTGAATACCCTTTGTACTAAGATTATGGGTGCACTTTTGTATGTTTTGCTGACATTTTTTATAACTTTTTATCCAGTAAGCATTTATTAATTGAGTTAATAAAGAACTTTAGTAGTGGTAAATGAAGGCCAAAAAAAGTTAACTGTGTAAATTAGTGTACATTTAGCTTTCTGTGTATGTTTTAATCTCAGTTAAACAGATGTTGTGTAATGTTCTTTACTCCTTTCAAGTTCCTGGATCCAATCCCAATGTATATGCAGGGAGGAGAGAGGGTCTTCCCACACAAACACCACCAAGCAGTTCTTGAACACCAGTAGGGTGTCCAGAACTCTATATTCTGATGTTTCTCTTGGAGACAGCACTAGATTTCCTAGGTTAAGGGCTGGATCCTACAAGACTGCCCTCCACCCCCAACTCCAGGTGCCAGTCACAGGCCCCAGGCAGTTACCTGTACTTCTGACTACCAGCTACAGATTGGAGGTTCCCACAACCTCCCCCCTAGGTTATATTAATTTGCTATAGCAGCTCTCAAAACTCAGGAAAACACTTGATGTTTACCAGTTTAATAAAGGACCATGAAGAATACAGGTTAACAGCCAAATAAAGAGGCATATAGGGCAAGGTCACAAATAAAGGAGCTTTTGTCATGGTGGAGCTTGGGGACTGGCACGGTGGCACGTTGAGGCATCCTGGTTACACAAGTATAGAAGCTGTTTCCAACAGAAACAGGATCCAAGAAAGCTATAAGTTCTCAGGGGTTTTTGTGAGGGCTTCATTGCATAGTCATGATTGACTAAATTATCAGCCATTGACTGATTCAGCCTCCAGCCCCTGCCCTTCGGTGGGGTCCAAAGTCTCACATTAACATGATGGGACACCCACTTCATCTGTAAGACTCTGAGTGTCTTTAGGAACTGTGAGTGAAGACCAAATACACTTGGGAAATACATATTTTGTCATCTGAATGAGCAAATAGGTATTTCTTAGGACTCATTATCTCACAGAGGTGCTATAAACTATGGTAAATATGCTAGCAATAACCTTTTTGCACCTTTGCACCCTAGTAAGCTAAAAATAGGTATTTAGGGCTTGTCAGTATATTTTACTCTTTAGTTATTTTCGTTGACTACTTTGCCTTCTTAAAATGTCTTAAGTCTTTTTAGAATATTTATTGTGATGTAATGTACACAATGTAAAATTTAACATTTTGACACTTTTAAAGTACACAATTCAGTTGTATTAATTACATTTACATTCACAGTGTTATACAGCTGTCACCACTATCCATTTCCAGAATTTTACTCATTCAAAACAAACTCTGTGTCCATTAAACAATAATGTTATTTCCTCCTCTCTCCAGTCCCTGGTAACCTCTTTTCTGCTTTCTGTCTCTTAATGGATTTGCCTACTCAAGATACTTTATATAAGAGAATAAAACTGTTTTTAAATGTATTTGTTTTAAGATTGTTTCCTAATTGTATATTTTTGAAGGATGACAGCATGGAAGAGAAACCATTAAAAATAAAAGGAAAAGACTCTTCAGAGAAGAAACGGAAACGGAAGCTTGAAAAAGAGCAGCTTTTTGGAGAAGGAAAACAGAAGTCCAAGGAGTTAAAGAAAATGGATAAACCTAAAAAGAAGAAATTAAAATTAAGTACAGAAAAATCAAAGGAACTGAACAAACTGGCTAAGAAACTTGCAAAAGAAGAAGAGAGAAAGAAAAAGAAGGAGAAGGCTGCTGCAGCCAAAGCCGAGCTTGTGAAGGAGAATACCGAGACGAAGAGGGAGAGGAAAGTGCTGGACATCCCCTCAAAGTATGACTGGTCAGGGGCGGAAGAGTCTGACGACGAGAATGCTGTGTGCGCAGCACAGAACTGCCAAAGGCCCTGCAAGGACAAGGTGAGTCCTTGCTGTGTGGTCCCTCGTGAGTGGAGACAGGGGCGGCAGTCATGGAGACATGACGCTTGTCACGATGGGGACCTGGGCCTGGTTCTGGGATTGGAGCTTCTAGCATAATGTGTTTTCTATAATTCCTTTGAACTGTTTTGAATTATGATCTCTTAGCTCACTGTGCTTAATAGAAGAAATGCTGTGTTTTAAAAATCGTATACTTAGTGAACATAATGAGACAGGAGCAGAGAGAAGCTGTGTGATAGCCAGGGCTATCGTGTGTAGTTGGCACCACACATCACACAACAGTCTGTGTCTTCCCTCCAGGAAGACTTTCAGAACCATATACCTTGTCGGCCACGGTGGTCTGAAAAATTTCTGGGCAGTATTCTCAGAGCTCTAGCAAGTTGCGTTGGGATTGATACTAAAGACCTAAAACCTAAGGGGTTAAATGTTCCCTTTTGGTCTGTCAGCTTCATGCAGGCCTATGTGCAGTCTCCTAAATGGAATGTGTTTTTGTTCAGTACTTAATTATTTTATGCGAAAAACAATTACTACCTTTAAAAGTATTATTTAAAAAATTTTAGCCCTAAATTTTAAGTGTAGTAATTATATGATAACCATTCTTTAGGTAATGGTGTTATGAACTTCTGAGAAAGATGGATGGACTTTATGAAATAATTTCAATTCATTAAATGACTGGAGGCATCTGTAATGGTTCCCATCATAACACTAGTAAATTCATAGTTTTAGTTTTATTATGCTTCATTATACCTCTTGACAGACAGTTGAATTTTAATAGCTCCTCAGTTTGAATATAAGAACAAAGTAAAACTGCATCATTACTCCCTTACTTCCCTCCTTAGTCACATCCTTGTTAGAGCCTGAAGAGATCACATTGTCCAGGCTCCTCATTTTACAAATGATAAATTTAGAACACAGTGAAGATAAATGATGTGACCAAAGTCACAGAGCCAATTAGCGGCAAAACTAAGAGTAGAGCCTTGATTCCCTGGCTCCTAGACCAGGTTCTCTCCACTAGTATCCCCACCCACCAAATAACTGAGATATAAGTACAAAAACACATTCCAAAACTAAATACTTCTTATATTTAAATTACACTTATTAAATGAAAATGAATATATAATAAAATAAATATATACCATAGTCTAAACCTCCAAGGGCAACAGCTATAAATATTTTAGTGTGTTCCCTTCTAATTCCTTTTCTATATAATTTTTTTTTTGAGAGGGCATCTCTCATATTTATTGATCAAATGGTTGTTAACAACAATAAAATTCTGTATAGGGGACTCAATGCACAATCATTAATCAACCCCAAGCCTAATTCTCAACAGTCTCCAATCTTCTGAAGCATAATGAACAAGTTCTTACATGGTGAACAGTGCAAGAGCAGTCATACCACAGAAACTTTCAGTTTTGATCACGCATCATGAACTATAAACAATCAAGTCAGATATGATTATTCATTTGATTTTTATACTTGATTCATATGTGAATCCCACATTTCTCCCTTTTTTTTTTAATAAAATGCTGAAGTGGTAGGTAGATGCAAGATAAAGGCAGAAAACATAATTTAGTGCTGTAAGAGAGCACTTTTCTATATAATTTTATATCATGTCATACTATTTATTCCCTTTTGAATCTTTATTAATTTCATGAGCCTTTTTTCTAAATTATAAAACTTTAAAACATTTTAGTAGATATATATGTGTATATTATATTTTGTCTTTCATTTTGAATTTAGTCTCCTCTGAATTTGTTTATTAAGAGACTGATGAAAGGTTACCTGTCTCTCTTTGCGTGCTGAATATGAACAGCTCAGCATTGCAGAACTTTTTTCTTTTCTTTCTCCTTCAACTAATTTTATGGCAGTTTCAGAACTGGCAGCAAGATACAGTGTTTCTTTTTCAAGTTTTCCCATTGTCCTGCCTACAGTGTTTGTTTATATCCATCTTGAACCTTTTACTTTCTATTTTTTTTCCTTTTCACTTAATCACTCTGCTCAGCATTTTAAATATGGTCCAGGTCATCTTTTATCCCTATTATCTTACTGTAGCATGTAAACACCATCTCATCTGCTCTAAAATTGTTAACACAAGCCCTGCTTACTCAGGGTTATGAGAATAAGTTGAGATGATTTATATGAAAGCACTACTAACCAAAAATGCAATATAAGTTTTAAGATGTGATCATTATTTTTAAATGAGTCTTGAAATTACTCCTAACATTATAGGTATTTTTTAAAAACCTAGGAAGTTATCATCTACATTTTGATGTAGCAAAAGGAGATATAGTTGAATAATCAGGGAAAATGTCTATTTTAAACTGTTCAAACACATATAAAGGTGAGCAATATGTACCTTAACCTGTCATTGGTTTACAGTGGAAGAAACTAAGTAAATGTATTTCTATGTGTCTAAGTTTATTATTTATTTATTTTTATTAATCTGTTTATGTATTTTTATTATGATATAATTAATACACAATCACATTAGCAGCATTGTGGTTTCTAGATTACCCCATTATCAGGTCCCCACCACATACCCCATTACAGTCACTGTCCATCAGCATAGTAAGATGCTATAGAGTCCCTACTTGTCTTCTCTGTGCTATACTGCTTTTCCTGTGCCTTCCACACAGACATTATGTGTGCTAATCATAATGCCCCTCAATTCCCTTATCCCTCCCTTCCCACCCACCCTCCCCAGTCCCTTTCCCTTTGGTAACTGTTAGTCCATTCTTGGGTTCTGTGAGTCTGCTGCTATTTTGTTCCTTCAGTTTTTCCTTTGTTCTTATACTCCGCAGATGAGTGAAATCATTTGGTTCTTGTCTTTCTCCACCTGGCTTATTTCCCTGAGCATAATACCCTCTAGCTCCATCCATGTTGTTGCAAATGGTAGGATTTGTTTTCTTCTTGTGGCTGAATAATATTCCATTGTGTATATGCACCACATCTTCTTTATCCATTCATCTACTGATGGACACTTAGGTTGCTTCCATTTCTTGGCTATTATGAACAGTGCTGCAATAAACATAGGGGTGCATATGTCTTTTGCAAACTGGGCTCCTGCATTCTTAGGGTAAATTCCTAGGAGTGGAATTCCTGTGTCAAATTGTATTTCTATTTTGAGTTTTTTGAGGAACCTCCATACTGCTTTCCACAATGGTTGAACTAATTCCCACCAGCAGTGTAGTAGGGTTCCCCTTTCTCCACATCCTCACCAACATTTGTTGTTGTTTGTCTTTTGGATGTTCGCTATCCTAACTGGTGTGAGGTGATATCTCATTGTGGTTTTATTTTGCATTTCTCTAATGATTAGCGATGTGGAGCCTCTTTTCATGTGCCTGTTGGCCATCGCCATCTGTGTTTCTTCTTTGGAGAAGTGTCTGTTCAGATCCTCTGCCCATTTTTTAATCAGATTACTTGCTTTTTGGTTGTTGAGGCACGTGAGTTCTTTACGTATTTTGGATGTCAGCCCCTTATCGGATCTGTCATTTATGAATATATTCTCCCATGCTGTAGGTTGCCTTTTTGTTCTAGTGATGGTGTCCTTTGCTGTATGGAAGCTTTTTAGTTTGATATAGTCCCACTTGTTCGTTTTTGCTTTTGTTTCCCTTGCCTGGGGAGATATGTTCATGAAAAAGTTGCTCGTGTTTATATTCAAGAGAGTTTTGCTTATGTTTTCTTCTAAGAGTTTAATGGTTTCGTGACTTAGATTCAGGTGTTTGATCCATTTTGAGTTTACTTTGTATATGGAGTTAGACAGTAATCCAGTTACATTCTTTTACATGTAGCTGTCCAGTTTTGCCAGCACCAGCTGTTGAAGAGGCTGTCATTTCCCCATTGTATATCCATGGCTCCTTTATAGTATATTAATTGACCATATATACTTGGGTTAATATCTGGACTCTCTATTCTGTTCCATTAATCTATGGGTCTGTTCTTATGCCAGTACCAAATTGTCTTGATTACTGTGGCTTTGTAGTAGAGGTTGAAGTTGGGAAATGTAATCCCCCCTGCTTTATTCTTCCTTCTCAGGATTGCTTTGGCTATTTGGGGTCTTTTGCGATTCCATATGAATATTAGAACTGTTTGTTCCAGTTCGTTGAAGAATGCTGTTGGTATTTTAATAGGGATTGCACTGAATCTGTAGATTGCTTTAGGTAGGATGGCCATTTTGACAATATTACTTCTTCCTACCTGAGAGCATGGGATGAATTTCAATTTATTAGTGTCCTCTTTAATTTCTCTTAAGAGTGTCTTGTAGTTGTCAGTGTTTAGGTCTTTCACTTCCTTGGTTAGGTTTATTCCTAGGTATTTTACTTTTTTTGATGCAATTGTGAATGGAATTATTTTCCTGATTTCTCTTTGTGCTAGGACATGGTTAGTATATAGGAATGCAACAGATTTCTATGTATTGATTTTGTATCCTGCAACTTTGCTGAATTCAGATATTACTTCTATTAGTTTTGAAGTGGATTCTTCAGGGTATTTTATGTACAATATATCATGTCATCTGCAAACAGGGACAGTTCGACTTCTTCCTTACCAATCTGGATGCATTTTATATCTTTGTGTTTGATTGCTGTGGCAAGAACCTCCAGTGCTACATTGAATAAAAATGGGGAGGTACATGTTTAATTTTAAATAAATTAATTCAGATTGCAAACATTTTGCCACTCATTGCTGTTTTGTAATATTTATCATTCTCCAAGTTTATTCCCAGGGCCAGTTTTCTGAATAACAGGTATATTTCTTTAAAAGCTTTGTAAAGAATTCTAGAACTTTCTTAATTTGAAGTGAAGTGTTTCTCTGAGAAAAGTAAATTAATGCTTGGCACACATCTTCAGAACAAGATGACAAGAAAAGAATATTTTTTTAGGGAAGTTTATGTCCTGAAAATATGCAGCAAAAAATTACTCTGGGGCTCCTTCATATTCAGGTAAATGTGCCTTTACCACTTTGATAACCAGGAATTACTAATCACTTTTTCCCAAAAATGTGCAGATTGAGAAAACCTTGAAAGATTACCTAAATGTACCTAGCCTTAATTGCAAGATCTGTTAGAAAGAAAATAAGAAAAAAATATTATCAGAATAATGTAATTGGTTTTTAAAAAACAATCTGTTGCAGTCATCATTAAATTAACTTCAAGCTGAAGTTTAAAAATAATAAAAGTTTCCTTATTATTTGCAAAATTGCAGTTTGCAAAAAATTAATTTTAAAGTCCAGAATTTATTTTTCTCCCTGAACTCTGCTCCTCCATCAGTCTATTTGGTATGAGGAATAAAATAAGTTAACTTGAAGGAACAAATTCTTTCAAGCTAGTATTTAAATAACATTTATTTTCTGCATTAGAATAAATATTAATCATCTTACTTATGAAAATAGATTTTTTTCCTCTTTACCTTTTTTATCCTCTTACTGTGGGCTTTTTCCTTGCCATTACTACTTCCTTAAGGAGTTCAACATGGTAAATAAAGAGATTAATTTTGCAAACTTCTCTCTCTCACTTTCATTATTTGTTAGCCACTCTGATTTTATGATTTTTGTGGAGTGTTGTCTCAAAGTGTTTGCATTATCAGTGGCTTTATCAGTTCGTGTCTAATGCTAGAATTAGCTAAATGAGTCAGACACACACACACGCACGCACGCGCGCGCAGTATTGAGATAGGATAACTGACTGCCCCAGTTAGCCTGCTGCTTTTCCTAGTTCTGGCACTGAAATTCCTAATGGAAACCCATTGGTCTTGGGCATACTGAAAGGGTTGGTTATTTCCTGTTGAGAGCACCAAAAAAATATACACAAGATTTCTAAATATATGTTGTACTTCATTAAGGGAATTAAAAAATTTTTCAGATCTGCTTTTTGCTTAGAACCTTGATACAAAAGAGATTGAATACAAAAGCTCAATTGGGTAATATCTAAAGTAAGACTACCACTAAATCACCAGGCTTTCTTTTTTTCCTTGTGGAGTAACATGCTCTAAAGAAATGAAAAAAATACAGTAATTTTTTTAGTATAAATGTGAAACTACAGAGTAAAACACAAAATTCAAATTAACACAATTTCATCTATTTAATGTATTAAATAATTTCATTTAGTTAATATATTTGTTTTAAAATTTCCCCAAATCCAAACCCGGTAATGTGTTTGTATCTTGTTGTCTCTTAATCAGTTAATATCTGAGCAGCTCATAGCTGTGAAATTATTTAATATTTGTTTTTGTGATTTGAAAAGTACTCTCCCAGAAATAAAGGGGAAATGTCTGTCAGAGCTTAATATGCAGTCAGCCAAATTTTGTGCTCTTGAATTTTCAGGCTACTACATAGTCTGTTGCTTCTGTGTCAAAATCATCTGTGATTTCAGTTGACATTCCATACTGGTTTGCTGTATGATCCCATGGGCCTTTTCAAAAGAAGGTAGAACTGGAATTGGTTGTTAGTAAATGAACATGACAAATACATTAGTAAGAGAAGGACTGTTTTTTCTCTGCAAGATTGTTGGGGTAAATTGTTATATAACCTGAAGGTTGGGATAGAATCTGTGTACTGATGAGTATCTCAAGAAACGTTATGTGTTCTTTTGGAATGGTGGGAGAACTAGACTTAACAGACTTAGGAATGGATGTCTAGCCAAAATCACAGAGGGGAAAATCTTGTCTTTCTTATTTGAAAAAGAGTGATAGATTTAATTTCAGGAAACTAGAAGCCAGTGAGTATAGTGCAGAATTAGATTTTTAAAAACATGGGCCCACTTTTCCTGTCAGCGGACTGATAAATTGGTAACTTCTTTACCCTGGATTTGTATGAATGAGTACTGCACTGGATTGAGAGGTTTAGGGGAGGGGGGAGCACAGGTGTTGTTGGTTCAGGGATGGATCATAAACAAGGTAATATTCCAAATCCAGGCAGCTCAAAGAAACACAGCTAGTCTTCGGACCTTCACCAGCTCTGAATAGCCAAAACACTTAACCTGGATTCACTTACTGTTGAATTAGCACTTTGTCAGTCTTCACCTGCTCCCAGTACCTTCATTTTCTTGGTTTTGTACAGAAGTTATTTCCCTTTTCTATCTCTGATATAATTTGCCACAAAGGAATGTTTAGTCACTTTCCTTACTGTGCAGATTTCACAGACTAAAATTACGTGATTACAGAACAGAAACAGTTTTAGGAAGGAATTGTTAAATTGCTCTGAATTTACCGAAAACACTATCACAAAATGCTAGTGGATGATCAAATTTAGAATATGTAAGAATTACCTGAAAGCTTATTAAAAATGAGGTAGGCTTCTGGTCTGTACCTCCAGGATACTCTGAGTCTGGGTTTGGGATGGGCCTCAGCTGCACGTTGAACAGACATAGCAGGTAATTTTGATGCAAGCAGGCTACTCACTGAGAAGCAGTGCTGCTGGCAGTTATTTCAAGGTATAGAATGTAACATACATGTAAAGTAGGATAATCAGTAGAGCCATGAGACTGACCTTAAAAAGTGCCTCCAAGTGCCCAGGCAGTGAACTAGGTGTTTTGTCAAAAATTATTTCACTCGATCCTCTAAATAACATACAAATAGTATATTATCTCCATTTTACAAATGAGGAAATTGAGCCTTAATGAGATTAAATGATGTGTCTTAGATTATACACATTAGAACTCAGAATTTGTGACTGAACTCAGTACTCTACCGCACTGCATTGTTTCATAAGGTCTAGAACTCTAGGATAGGAACAGTGAAAGCAGATTATTTGGACAAATCATTTCTTCCAGCCTTTGTAACAGCCCTAAAACTACTTTCATGACTATCATAGTTTTGATAATTTTTGTCATACGTAGAAACTAATTTTGAAAGCTACATGTATCCACTCACTTAGCGAAAACTTTGCCCTGCTTTCACCTCAGCTGTACTGAGGTGCTTACTTGACCCTTCATGCTCCTTACTTGGCTTTGATCTCTGACAAAGCTCGTTGTTTTCAGAAGCAGCTTCCTGAACTGCCAGTGAAGAGTAGCTCTTCTAATTTTAAAGATTCTCTTCTGTCCTGACCTCAACTAAAAACTACCACAGTTACCTTCTAAATATAAAAGCCAAAAATCCCTTACTGTCAATTCTAGGCCCAAAGTTTAAAGTCACCAAACTACAGTCCCTTGCCAGCCTCCTGTAGTCACAATGTTCTCTGAAGGGTCAAAATCTGCCTAGCATCCTCTGCTGACCTATCAGTTATCCAGTCTTTAATTCAAAACCCCACAGTAATCTGACCTGTGTCTTTGATTGTTTTAATTAGTTAATTTGTAAAATTTGACCTCTTGATATTTGCTAACTTTTTATAGGAGTTGTATTTGTAATGGAAGAAGAGAAGAATAAAAAATATTAGTTTTAAAAGTGGCCTATGTGACTGCTTTTCTGAAAAGGTATTTAATGCTCTCAGTATTTTGGCTTATCTCTTTGAAATAAAGGTAATACACAAGATTGCCTTCACATTGTTTTACTCTTCCTTTCTTGAATGATAATTGCATTGTCTTAGAGCCTAGAAATTGTTAATATTAGCTAAAACTACTTGGCTGCTCTATTGTAAGTTCCTTTTTTGTCAAGTTTTTCTCAAACATGTTTTTTTACCTCACAAGGAGCCCCAGGTATCTTATGAGGTAATATAAGAGGCCTAATTTTGTGGACATACTATGGTAAAATATAATTTGAGGGTATTAACTTCCCAGTTTCTTGGTTTAAAAATAACCCCATAAGCAATCATTGTCTATTACTGGACATCGCAGTTGTCTGCTACCATTTAAGCCAAGGAAGCTCTTTGGTTTGCTTTTATTCTAGGCTTACTGTTTATGTAACCTAACCTTTCCCAATCTTGTCTCCTGCAGGTAGACTGGGTACAATGTGATGGTGGCTGTGATGAGTGGTTTCATCAAGTTTGTGTGGGTGTCTCTCCAGAAATGGCTGAAAATGAAGATTACATCTGTATAAACTGTGCAAAGAAGCAGGGGCCAGATAGCCCAGGTCAAGTACCACCTCCTTCCTTCCTCATGAGCTATAAACTACCAGTGGAGGATCTTAAGGAGACCAGTTAGCAGAAGCTGGGCTTGTTTGGGACACGGGGGCAAACAGACCACACTGAGACCTTAGTCATCAATTAGAGTGGTTTAAATCCACTTGGAATGTTGCTTCCAAAGACAAATGGCCTTCAGAGAAAGTCCTCTTAGCTGACTTCCTCTTTGCATAGACTGTGATCAACATTCTTTTGTCAACACATCTGTGCAGAGGGTGTCTTCTTTGGTACAACAGCCAATCTTTCAATTCATGTCTCCTCTGAATATGGTTTGTTGGAAAACCAGACATTCAGTTGAGCTCTAGGGTGGTTGGTTGGCATTAAACACATTGGTGTGCTAGTGGGGCTTGTAGGTTGTGGCTTAGGGCCAGCTGATACTAGTTAGAGGTTTACGGCCTATAGGCAGCACACCTGGAGGTGCTGATTACTGGATCTGCTTAGTTAGGATAGTCGGAGAGGAGTCAGAGTACCACTTTCCTTCTGCTATAGCCTGGCATTTAATGCCCTGCAGAAACAGAAGAGGTACAGGGCCAGAGTTACTCCTATTAAAAGTCATGTTAGTGACACAGTCTGTAGACCTCAGCTTCTTGTATTTGTACCAAGAAGAAAACCCCAGATGAGAAGCAGATCACCTAATATTCTTGAGGATGAGGATGATGTCATCTAGTTCGGAAGTCTGACTAGAGTGGATC
This sequence comes from Manis javanica, assembly GCF_040802235.1. Classification (NCBI taxonomy): domain Eukaryota; kingdom Metazoa; phylum Chordata; class Mammalia; order Pholidota; family Manidae; genus Manis; species Manis javanica. The sequence continues at coordinate 29,985,348 of NC_133170.1, read as the reverse complement.
TGGGAAGAAGAACCTCCTCATTTCAAGGCAAGGAGCCTTTTTTGGCTTTGAGAAGTCTTGCTGTCTTGGGCCTCCATTTCAGAGAAGAGCAGGTACATGGATCCAGGCTTCTGCAAAAGAAGAGAAGACAAGTCAGAATCTTTTACTGGAACAGCGATGCATGCGTTTTGGGGGAAACCTTCCATTCACAAGTATACCAGATAGCACCAGGCTTCAGGTATGGCCATGAGCAAGGCCGGCAAATACCAGCATTTTGCCTTGCAGCCCTGACCCCAGTGTTTGCTGTTTCCAGTACTGGTAATACCTGATTGTGGCCCACAGCAGATGCCGTTGAATAACACCATGGCTTCATGGTGTGGGGTTGTAGTACCTCGGAGTGATGAAGTTGTTTTAGTAAATCCATTTTTAAAAAAAAGAAAAAAAGGACTTGTTTTTACTTTTTTCTAAATGTCTCTGACTACTGATTGTTCTATAAATAGATTATTTTTCCTTTTTTTAATATACATATATGAATATATAAATACATATATATATATACTGTTACCAGCAGCATATGACAGTCTCAGCATCAAAATCCTTTTGGGGGCTTGCTTTCTCTTTCTTGCTTTTTAATAAAGAAATCCCATTCCTTCCTTGTGGTACAAGGAGTTAGCACTTCCTTCTCCATCCAAGTCTGACCAGATGTTCCATTTTGTTTTAGTTCAAACAAATACTGTATTTCTTTTGTGTACTGGGACTTGTCCCTGTCTCCTGGGAAACGTGGTCTTACTCTGTGATGGCTGTTCTGTTTGGTTTTGGTTTCGTATGTAAATGTTTAAAACTATGGTGCTGTGTCCTCTTCTGTTGTGCTCTCTGTTCTTGGTGAAGTGTAGGTAAGCTGTATGGAGACTCCTACTAGAAGGGGACTAATTTTTTTTAAAAGACAAAAAAACTAAAAATAGTGTTTTGTCTTCACTATCCTGTCTCCCTTTATTTTGGTTTAGAAATCTGTGGTTTGACTTAAATTCATCAGTTTTCCTTTAAAGTGGGGAGCAGGGTGGGCCTAGAGAACAGTGTATAGTCTCCTGTTGCCTTTTTGCCCCAATCTCTTAAAGAAATGTCTTCTAGTACCTAGAAGTGAAATGTACTGTCCAGTTACAGTGTAAGTGGGTATGAGATTTAACTCAAAAGGCGTCTTATTAAAAAAAAAAAGCTTTCCTATAAAATCCAGTTTCTGTAAATGTTTCTCTGTAGTTCATACTACCTATTTTTAAATGAGCTCTACCCTTAATATTATATGTTTTGACCTGTGAGGAGGTTCATAAGCATTGCTGTGCATGTGTCCTAAGGTTTCATTTCAAGTATGTGTATGATTTAGGATTTCAGTGGATATTGCAAGGTAACTAATAAAAGAATTTTATAAACTGACAAACTATATAAAGATATTAAGAATTTCATCTGGTTACTGTTATAAAAGCACAATACTTCTTGACTTTTGGTTTTCTCTGTAAAAATCTTCAAATACTTGTGGGTTAAAAATTGAACAATTTTAAGTGATGGCTGTCTGGCATACATTCAAAAATATTTTTTCTTCTTCGTCACCCATTTAACTACTCAGACCATCAGTGGAGGGGTGTGAAGATCTGAGAAAGATGGCTAAGGTGCTCTGTCTCTTGGAGTATGTGGATGGACACAGGTTTAGGGAGTAATTTATGTCCTTAATATGGTATTTCCCTGCTGGAAATCTGAGAAAAATGCAAGTCAGTCTCCATCCGTGAGTTACCTCCTGGTTTATCTTAGGTCATTTTGATACTTAATTTACTTGATACTCTGGGATTTTCTGTGTTTATTTGAATGTCACAAAGGATTTGGTCTAACTCTGGACTGTAGATTTAGACCAAGGTTAAGAAAACGTGAAAGAAATTAGTAAAGAAAAAGGAGGAAGAGGAGAAGGGAAAAAAATAAACATATACAACTCTACAGTTTGGGAATTAATGAACTAAGATTCATCTGTTCAAAGAAATGCTTAATGTTCTAATATAAAACATTGTTTTCAGTTAGGAAACAACTTATTTACAACTTAACTCTGTTCTTCAGTATTGTTACCTTTTATGTTAAAATGATTTAAAATATTTCCCCTTTCTATCTCCTCAAAATTTGGATTTTCATCATGGGTATTTTACTTATATGTTAATTCTTTCAAAGACATTTTTTACTACCTTCATTATAAACTATTGGCAAAGTTTATAGAAAGAAAAGTTGAAAACATAGTTAGGTCTTTAATATTTTCAAAGTCATTGGAACTATGCAAACTCCGAAGTTTACAACTATAGCATTGGCAGTTAGCTCTCTTCTTGAGGGAAAAGGGGACAATTTCCTCCCACAAATGTTTATTTCACTTCCTGATAAGTTACTGTGACAAAGCCTGTGAAGATGTAGATGCTAGGCACCCTTACTTAGTTGCTGCAAACCAACTTTGCACTGCATGATTCAGATATATGCGTCAGTAAAATTACAAATTACCGTATATCCTACTTTGATTGGAAAGGCAAACATTAAATCTGTAATTGCCCACGATTCACCTCAGTAATCAGAGCCCTAGGAAAGGCTAACAGACCTGTATGATGAGAATTAGAACGGTTTTACTGTGCTTCACTTCTGTTCTTTGCTTTTGACTTCAACAAGTGTCTAAGAAACGGCATCTGTTTTTCTTAGTTTTTAGATTCTGGATGCAATTTTTTGCATGTAAAAGAAACTCCCTGCTTGTCAGTATGTCAACTCTAGTACATTTGTGTGGATATCAGCCAGTACTTAAAATTCGAGGATGAAAGAAACAATTAAGAAAACCCTTCTTTCAAAAGGTGGGATTATCCAGCTTTTAAAGGAGAAAGTGACAAGTTGGAGTGGGATTTGAAAATTATACATTGTTGGGAAAGTTAAGCTTTTCAGGTCCCATATATACCCAGTTTGAGTAAAGGTTTACATAGAAACTTTTTTCTTATGTGTGTAGATAGCTGGTTTTGCAGAAGGTCCTGAAGTGTAAATGTTTAAAAGCAGGCAGTTGGTTTGCCTTTACCTTTTGAAATACCCACTCCCCCCAACTTTTTTTTCTTAATTAAAGCATATCATTGCTTTTTTGGATATGGACGTGCCAAGTGATATTTATAGCATGAGAAGGAAGAATGGATATTTTGCAATTGTGGTTTCTTCTTGCCAGTCACCACTATGCAACGAATCATGCACTGGGAAAGGATACAAGGTTTTAAAGATGTATCCTGCTTATTCTTCCTTTTGTAGTACTCCATGATATCTAAACAGGAATGTCTTGAAAACCCTCTATTGATTATTATTCCCTTACATATTTATTTACCCACTTAAATATAATACGGACTCTGTAATCTGCCAGGGTTTTTGGTGGTGCCTTATAAAAAGTATAATTAGGTTTCTTGGGGTTTTTTTTTAGCATGTTTTATATTTTTTTTCTGAAAGAATACTAGATATGGTTATTTGCATTGCATTTTTAAAAAATTGTGTGTTCAGGTTCCCCTTTATTTACATTAGTGGCAATTCTAAATGGTAACCGAGTAAAGGTAAATTTGTTAGTGATAGCAGTGATCCTGAGGCAAACTACCAAGTAGAGGAGAGCCATTCTTAACCTGTACCAAAGCATTTTCTAATACTGCATTTGCTCTCTGTAGAGAACTGGTCTCAAGTAATTTGATCAGTGTTGTGATTAGCCTCTTACATTGCTGAGAACAGTGTTTTCAGAAAGTGTGGAATAGAAGAAGTGTCCTGAAGATTTCACCTGTCTTCTCTTTTCAGCAAGAATCCAGTGTTGACTAATAGTCATCAACCCATCTTTTATTCAGAAGTAATTTATTCCTTTACAATACACCAGTAATAGCAGGGAAAATTAGGATATAATTAACTTAAAACTTTAGTTCAAATTGCAACTTCAAATAAATAGCACTTCTTACTCATTGCTAAGGTTACCAGGTCATGCAGGCATTGCTGAAAATACTAAGGTTTTACTTGCTGTGAAATTGGCCTCAGACGTGATGTGTGTGACTGTTAACATGTTGGCGGGAGAACTGGTGGGAAGAGTAAGGGAAATCTGAATACCTCTTAACTTGGAAATGAGTTTTCTTGCCAGCAAAAAAAAAAACACCTGAAATTTCAGAAGGTAACAGATTCTTTAAAAAATAGTGTGGGGTCCTCCCAGTTTTTAGTTCAACTACTTTTTGCATCCTTGACATAGTGGTTGATACCAATAAATTGGAGATCCAGAATATCTTCATGGAGAGTTTAGCCATTAATTAGGAACTCACACATGATACAAGTAGAAAATAATGCCAAAAAAGTGTCAAATACTGTATTATGTAAATAAGCTTAAAGTGATTTTGGAATTCCTTGACTCTTCACCTACTTGCTCTTTAAAATGTACTTCTACTTATTTTTAGTGGAAAAGATTTAATACATACCTCCTCATATATAGTAAAATTCCATGAAATTTCTTTACTAAGCAAGGATCTTCTCTAACCTTGTCTTTGGAACTGGGTTGTGTTTCTTGCTAATTGAAAAAAAGTCACCACAAGAAGCCTTAAAATGGCTGGTGAACCTTGTGTTAAGGAACTTTGATGAGTTGCCCAGGGTATTTAGAGGTGAAATCAGAATTTTCTGTAGTTCACAAAAGCGAACCAACAAATTGAAACCTCAAAAACCCAGATGAGAACTGGAGGGGATTACATAAGGTAAAGAACACTGGATTCAGCAAATCAACGGGTTTTAGCTTCATGACCTATGTCAGCTTCTTTGAGTCTCGGTTTCCTGCCATGTGTGGGTTAGTTTATGTGGATGCAAAGACATTTGTGTGGATATAGCCCCTCAGCTTCAGAGAGAGGGTAAGATGTGATTTTTTAGGGATGTCTCTAAAACTTGAATTTAGTAAGGGAGATAGAGGAATTTTGGATGTGTCTAAGTCCTCATTTAATGATAGAAAAATCTATTCAATACTTCTGAGGAGGGAATATACAGCCTATATTGAATATCCCATTTTTTTTTAAAAAAAAAAGTATTGGTTATGTCCATATTGGCGCACACCAACAGTCTTCCCTTCCCTTGGGTCTGAGTGCAAAGTTCAAGCACTTCATGTAGCCCGCAGACTGACATCTTGCCTTTCTACTTGGTGCTGAACTGGTGGCAATAAAGCAAGAGTATCAGACTCATGAGAGACCTAACTATGCCACTCGTCACTGGCCTGAGTAATTGTTTTCACCGACTTGAAGCAGAGAGAGGCACCTTCTCTGCATACCAGGCTGCACTCCGCTGAAATCCCTGGGTTGCCTGGGCACTGGCAGCTTTAGTCTTTCTGGCCTTAAACCTGCCGTTGTTTCTACCTGGGGCTAAGCTTAATTGAGATGCAAAACAGATTATCACTAACACTCCTTTTGGAACCCAGAACAATTCAAGCACGTCTAATCTTGGTAAATGCTCAGTGCTTCTGTTTGTTCTCTTGTAGACACAGCACACCGAAGGCCCAGGTGAACATTGAGGCTGCTTTCATTTCCTTTGCTGCTGCTCCCTGTAATTTCACTGGTGCAGTCGCATCAGTCCTCTCTCTCTGTCCAGTTACCTGCTATCAATTCATTTGCCCAATGCTGCCCTTTCTTCCAATCCTTTTCACAATACAGAGACCCTCACTTTCCTACTTAGAAATTTTCCTGCCTTTTCATTAATAACTGAACCCAGCTCTCCCCATCAGCCATGCTTACCTTAGGGCTATTGAAGTGGAGGGTCTTACTTTCTTAACCTACAAGATGTGAGTGGGTTAAGGAGCTATTGCCCTCTGCGTCCTGATACCCATTGCTAGGCTTGGCGGCCTCTGCTGCTCAGCTGCACCATCTGCCCTCATCACTGTCTGCTCAGGGTACTCTCTTACGTTCATTGAGGACTGGTGGTTCACGGGCATCCCTGCCCCAGCCCTGCTGTCATACGAGCGATGTCATTGATCATGGCTGACCTTAACACTTCCTAGACCTCCACCTCCAATAATCATTTTCACACCATTTAGCAAACCAATTCAGTTCCATACCTTGGACTCTTAATTTCTGAAATGTGAAATTCTAGGACCCTTCTCCTACTACTATGGTTCTGAATGTCCTTTGATCTCTTCCTGTCAGTATATTTATTTACTCTTAGACTTCAAGAAACCTCCCATTCCTCCATCACCCCTTTCTTCAAATCTGTCAGTTCACTCTAGCTTCACTCCCTTTCTTCTCCATTTCCCATGGATGGTGTGGCCTCACTCACTCTGTTTCCCCATCCCTCACTCTGCAGAACCATGTCCCTGGACCATTTCCACTCTCACCGGCTGCTGGGCACACTCGTTGAATGATCACCACCAGTCAGCTCAAATAGGCAGGCTTTCGAACCAGTGGTTCAGCATTTTAGACTGCCATCGGTTACCAAATCCCTGTCCTCCCTCCCTCAGCAGAGGCCTACCCTCCCTAACTGTGGAAATGAAGCTAACAGATCTCTAAGCTTCCCTAGTCACCTGCACCATCTTCCTTTAGCTCAGAGGAGGTGTCGTCCTCTGGCCACCACTGATCACACGGACAAGTGGGCTAGTCACTGAATCCCATCCCACCTCGACTGCCCGGAGACCTTGTCCCAGCAGTCAGCTGCACTCGCACTCATCGTCGTATTTCCTGTCTTGCTCATTTAGCATGTAAACATGCTCGCATCTCTCCTGTGTTCTTGATCTGGGCTCCCTGCCTCTGCCCTTTCTGTCCTGTGTTGCCAAGCCCCATCCGTTCTCTCTGCTTCACTTTGAACTCACTCCTCAGTCAATTGTAGTCTGGATTCTACCCACCAACTTCCACTGAAATTACTCATAAAGTCATAAGCTAACTACATGTTGCTAAGTCCAGGGGATACCAGTTGTTACTTGACCTCTCTTCAGCATTTGATACTGTTGTCCACTCCCTTTTAAAAACTCCATTGGCTTCTTGGCCACTACTTTTTCCTAATTTCTTTGTAGGTGCTTTTAAATCAGTCTTTCCTGTTTACCCCCATAAAGTGGTGTCCCCAGAGTCTTCTCTATGACCTCTCTTTGGATGCCCTAGTCAACCATTTGTATTCAGATGTTTCCCAAATTGGTATCACCTGCTCATGCTTTTCTTTTGCTCTTGAATCAACGTCTGGTAAACATTTCCACTTGTATTGTTTTAATTACTCCAAACTCACTGTCAAAAACCAAACTTGACCTCTTTCTACCCCAAAACCAGTTTCTCTTTATTCCCTAGCCCTAGAACGATGGCTAGTTGCCCACACCAAACTTCTGTATTCTTTGTGACCATTCACTTCCCGGATGCAATCAGATGGTCACTAAACCCTTTAGCGTCACCTCTCCTACTCCATCTCTGCTCCCAGTGTGAAATCTGATGCCAACTCTCATTCCTTTTCACCTGGATTTCTGTACTAGCCTTCAGTCTGGTCAATTTCTACTTTGTCTCCCAAATTTCTTCCAGAATGAACTGTCTAAAGAGTCAGTCTATTGGAATCTGTCCTGTTCATCTAAGCTTGTCTTTTTCCATTCGCACCCTCAGTCATCGTGCTTCAGATAGTTTCATTTACTCACACATATCTGGAATGGTCTAACTTGCTCATTCTTGAGATGTCAGCTTACCTGCTCCCTCTTCAGAGGCCCTCCTTTATCTCACATGGCTTGTCTGCTCCCTTGTGGCACTGCATTATGTGATATGTTTCTTTATAAGTTCTATGAAGGCAAGGGCTTTGTTTCCTTTATCTCAGTATATCCAGCAACTGGAACAATACCCTGCACATAGTAAACATGCAGGAAATAACAAGTGAATGCTGTTTCATGCCTTTGTTCTTGTATATTATCCTTCTCAATTGATTACACTCTGTTTGGACTGCCACACCCTCACCTACCCCTTCTCCTTACTACCTCTTCAGTCTTCGGAATTCAGTTCACCCCCAAAAGATCTAGTACAATGCCTAGAACAATATTACTGTAAAGATACTCCTTACAAAGAACTGAAATCCATCTTCCTATAGACTCATGCATCAATCCTGATTCTTTTGATATGAAAAACTAGTTCAATGTGTGTATTTGGCAACCTTTCAATATTGGATGATAGCCATTATTCTAGCTTCTCACCCCTCCTCATCAGTATTCTGGTTTAATACTAATTCTTTTTCATATGCTATGACTTGAGTTTCTTCAAACTCATTGGGTTTATCTGGTCAAACTCCCAACTTCCTGTGTGTCCTAAACATATATCCCAAGCATCCTTTTAGCTTTCAAGCTACAATTCTGAAGGTGAAACTATCCATAGCGCCACCCCACCAGGAAGGAGTTCACCGTGAAGATGACGAGCATTCCGTTTGTGTAGGAGCGGATGCGCTGGGGAGACCAAGGCCCGAAGTTCTGTGTGTTTTCTATTTCAAAGAACCTGACCTTGGTGACATGAAAGAACTTCAGTGAAATGGTTTCATATAACCGAATTGGTGATTCTCAGCCCTGGCCGCACTTTGTCATCATCTGGAGAGCTTTAAAAAACCATCCCCACCACTCCACCCCCCCCAACCCCCCCAAGACTGAATGAATCAGGGTAACTTGGAGCTGAGCCCAAGCACCAGTATTTTTTTGAGTATCTTTATTGAGGTACAGTACCATAAAATTCACCCTTTTTAGTGTATGAGTCAGTGATTTTTAGTATATTTACAGAATTATATAACCATCACCACAATCTGATTTTAGAATGTTCCCATCACTCCCGAAGGAAACTTCATGCCTATTCATTGTCACTCCCTGCTTCCACTCCCACCCTCAGGCAGCCATGAATCTACTTCTTTGATGTCTCTCATGATATGTCTTTTCTAAACCTAGGCACTGGGGTTTTAAAAGAAGCTTCCAGATGGTTTTAATGATGCAGCCAGGATTGAGAACCACAGTTCTAAATTTGTTCTAAGGAATCTTAGTGATTATTAAGAGCTATGTATAAGGATATTTCACATATTTTCATATCAGTGACCCCGACCTAGGCCACCATTATTAGTAAGATAAGATCATTAATTTGATAGTGGACTTAATAGACCACTTTATTAATTTCCCTCTTTGCCTTTTAGTATCATATTCAAAATTGCCTCCCATTTTCTCCCCAAGCTTTTTTTAAATTTTTATTTTGGTGTCATTAATCTTCAATTACATAAGCAATATTATGTTTACCAGACTCCCCCCATCATTGAGTCCCCCCCAGATACCCTATTAGTCACTGTCTATCAGCACATCTCCCTAAGCTATTTTAAATCATCTCTAGTCTGTTTGCCTTTTTCCTATTTGCTCATATATTATCAGCGATGGAAGTCATCTCAGGAGCATTCTCCCTGAGATAATGTCTTCAGACGTGATTGCAACATACTGGTGTTGATCCCATCCATAGTTTTTTTCTTTATTTTTTTACTTTGGTGTTTCTTCACTAGGTGTTTTGCTGTCTGACTGACTTCTCTGCCGTAGAGATTTTTGCTTTTTAAATGCACTATTTCCAAAACATTTTTGGGAAAATATATTACTTTTTTAAAAAAACAGTACATGCACATTTGTTTAAAAATACTAATAAAAAGAAATAAATGGGAAATCATCCTCTACCAAAAAGTGACCACTGTTAAAGTTACTTTCAGATAGCTATCTGTGCATATTTATATATGCATATATGCAAATATGTGCACCTTTACATAAATGAGGTCACACTCTGTACTGCTTTGTAACTCACTTCTATTCCTTACTAAGGAGACCATTTGTGTAAGAATGAATATAGATTTGTACTGTTTTTAATGGCTATGTTGTTTTGCATTAAGTGGAATCTTAATGATTTTTAAGAGCTATGTATATTGAGGACATTAATATTGTGTTGCAAATTTTTTACCACCTTGTTATTAGTCTTTTAACCTTCCCTTTTTTCTTTATATAAGTTATTAAATTTTATGATGTAAACTTCACCTCTTTTAATATAATTTCTGGTTTTCCTGACACACTTAGTATGACTTTCTCCTCTACAAAATAATAAAAATACCTCTATGATGTTGCTTAACACTTTTAGTTTTACTCTCTATTCTAAATCATTTGTTCCATCTTGAATTAATTGGTCCAAGTAATGCCAAGATTTTTTAATTTTTCCTCTCCAAACTAGTTCTTAAGCATCTTATTAACAGCATATTCATTCACTCTTCAAAGTATCTGAGCATCAGCCTTGCGTTTCTATGCCTTTGCAAATATAGGCATTCAAAACCTCTAATATACACAGTTTTACATATGTGTATACATTCAACATGCTCACTGCATTAGTTATTTGCTATGTAACAATAGCACCACAGACTTAACTAACAGCTTAAAACAACATGTTTCTCACCCCAGTTTCTGTTGGGCCAGGTGGCCAGGGATGGGGGCACAGCTTTGCTGGGTCCTCTGCTTTCAGGGTCTCAGCAGGCTGTGATCAGGGTTCAAGGCTGAGGCCTCTCTTGAAGCTTGACTGGGGAAGAGTCCCTTCCAAGCTCATGTGCCTGTTACAACATTTAGTTCCTTGTCAATTGTCAGACTGAGGGCCTGTTTTGTTGGCGACTGGCCACCCGCAGTTCCTTGGCTCATGAGATTTCCCAGCATGGCCGGCAAGGGGGGGAGTCTCCTAGGAAGACATGTTACAGTCTTGTACAGTGCAGTCATGTGCATGTAATCACACATCCTGCCACCTTTGCCATATTCTCTTAGCTCGAAGTCAGGCACAGGTCCTGCTCACACTAAAGGGGAGGTCACAGAAGGCAGGGACCATGGGGCCACCTTAGAGTGGTCACACTGTGAGGGATATCACATTAAGACTAATGTGCCTACCTTAGGTTTAACAAATTCGCTTTATCCATACTTTCCTATTCAAGTTCGACTGAAAAAGAAATGTGTAATGGCTTTGGTTTTCTAATGTTCATGAGAAGAAACGCAGTAACTTTCTTCACTCGTACTAAGTTTTTATAAAACTGCAATTTGGAGTAATTACAACTGTCCTTTGGCCAGTCCCCTCCTGCATTCAGTGCATCACTTTTCTGCTTCTTACATAAATAGAAGTCTCCAGATCTCATCATGTCTACTTCTAGGTGATCTGGCCTCCTTGACCCTACTGTAAGTTCTCTTCTGAACACACTCCAAATTGCTCATATCCTTTTTTATGTTTGTGCAAAGCATTCTTTAAATCTTTAAGCTATAATTCTGGCTAAAGGAATCAGATCTCCTTGAATTTTTTAACACATAAGATTCACAATATACTTAGTTCAGAGTTTTTGCAAATTTGTTTCCTCCCTGTACATTTTTATGCCCTTCTGTAGCCTCAGGCTTTCGGAGGCTGTCAGCAAAAAAGGCTGCACTTCCCATTCCCAGTTTGCATTCACAGATACAGAGATGTGCGGATTTCCTCATCACTGAAGTTACTCTCTCATTTTTCCCACGAATCCTGAGAGTCTCTATTTTGTTCCTAGGGATGGGTAACTTGGGAGTTTTGGAAATTGATTTCTTGATAGGTGGTAGAAAGAGCAGGAATCAAGAGAAGAAACTGGAAGCAGAGTTCACAGTCTTAAAGTATCTCACCTCATATTTGCTAAGTAATAATTCCTTTCCAAGGCTTTAAGGTTACCATCTCTGCTGCTGACAAGCAAGTCCTATATATCCGCTTGTCTACAGTCATTTACCTTAGCAAAGGCTTGAGTCACTTCTGGCTCTGTGTGTGTGTTCTCAGTTCTTTTCTGGGGTGTATTTAATACTCACTGCTTTGGGTTCTGTGGAGCTACATACAGGAATTGAATTATGGATATATATATCTTCTACATTATCTCTTAGAATTACATAGCCCTAAAATGTCCGGGCATCCTAATGTCAGCTTTTCTACATTGCTGCTGCCAGTAGGGCAGTATCTAAACCATTCCTAAAAGATGGTTAATGCCCACATGAAAAACGTGTCTGGGAAATATTATGCATTAGGAGCCTAATTCCATCAGGTTATTTTCCAATGTAACTAATTCAGCTACGACTGCACAATACTGTTTACTAAGCAAAGATGATACTGATTTGGAGGTGGCTGCAGCTGTGTGAGACTGTGGGAGCCACTGTGTGAACTGGCAGAGGGAGATGTGCTGAGGTCACATGAAATCCCCAGTTCCCAAGGTTATTTCTCTGCTAGGCTGTGTTTCTCTGCACCTTCTCTGGTTTGCAGAGAGGGAAGGAAAGAGGGAGAGTTTGTTTTAATCTAAAGAAGAGGGATCTGATAACTAAGGTCAAGGTGAAGGGCAGGAACAGTAGGTAAAATAGTGTTAGAATATTATGATGGGCTTATAGAAGATGCTGAACAGAAATGTGGAAAATTCTGCTATTGGGGCCTATCTAGTGGAAATTAAGCTATAAAATGGTCCCTCTTTGCCTCATTTCACGTCCTTCCTTTGCAAGCCATCAGCAAGCATAGCTTTGATGGCTACAAGAAGCAGCTGAAGTCCACTGCTGAAGCAGCTGCAGGCTCTGGTCCAAAGAGTGGACTGTGGAAGAGGTAACAGGAGGGCAGGCAGGAGTCACCACCACAGTCTGCGAAGGCCCGAGCAGAGGGCATGCGGCAGGCTGGTACTCACACAGGCAGGCCTGCTGCAGCTGGGCCCTGGGGCTGAACACCTCGGTGTGTGAAGTGAAGGTGGGTGGGAGCAAACAGCACAGGCCGTGAGCACTCAGCCCCAGGTGAAGCCAATGCTGTTACTTCAAGGAGTAGCATGGGCTCCCAGAGCAGGAAGCCAGCAAGGATACCTCTTGAATCCAATGTTTCAGAAGTGTCCTCAGGCTGAGATTACTGAATATGATAGTGTTTGTCTTGGCAATGGGTTTCAGCTCCAGGCAAGTTTGCTAAGGATTCAATGTGACCAAAGAAAATGACAGCAAAACATTATTGGGGTGAAAGAGTTATATCCAACTTCATTTCCAGGTGGCAGGTCAGTCACTAGAATCCCGTTCACTCAGAGCGAGTCTGCATGCAGCAAGCTGGTCTCCGCCTCTGGGCCTGTCTGCCTGCACAGCCGTCCTCTGGCCGCCTCTATCCACACAGCCATCCTGCACAGTCTTCCTACACAGTTGTCCTCTGGGCCTCTGTCCTCGGCACTGCCACCACTCCAGCCTCTGTTCTGCTCTCCTGTAGCCTTGCAGCCCTGCCACCGTGTCATGCCCAGAGCACTGGGCAGAGCTCTTTTATAGTCAACAGCCATCTATTGCCCATAGGTGTGCAGTGAGCTAGTCAACCACAGCCAGGTGAGAATCCTGGCCACAGGAACTCTCATTTTATCCACAGTGTTCATGTTAACTTGGGAAGCTGTGTTCAGCAGTGGGTTTAGGTTTTGTAGGACCTGAAGTTTAGACAATCGTGAGGGTCTTTTATGAAAAATGTGCAAAAGCAAGAGTTCAGAGCAATTCACAGGGCACTGGAGGGCACCCATACAAGTGAGGGGCTCTGAAACCACAGCTCTGTTAACTTTATGGTATGTCTGTCTCTTCCAAGTGAAGCAGAAGAATCGGGAGACCTGAATCCAAATGTTACCCCTGTTACTTAACAGCTTTGGAATTTGGGGAAATTTACCCTTTTCTGAAGCTCAGTTTCTTACTTATAAAATAAGGATAAGGCCACTCATTCAGTGAAGTATGAAGTTGTGTGTTGATGCACCAGCACAGGGTTATAACCGCTGATGCCAACAACTCTATGTGCCACTGAGTTTTGGTGGGTATAGTTGTTGATGAAGAGGTGAACCCTAATGTGGGGAAAATGGAAGTGCCTATGGCCAGGATCCTCACCTGACCCTAATCTACTTGATGTAATTGGCCTCCTCCTAGGCTAAGGCTTCCACACCCATAGCCAACAAGCTATTATTGACTGAGTCACTATATAAGAGCTCTGCCCAGTACTCTGGGCAAAGGCAGAGAGGAGACGAAAGCAGGGACCTGCAGACTGCTGGATACAGACCTGATCCTAGAGCTCAATCTACTGCCAAGACAATAAAGCTGGGTATGAACCCTTCTACCCCAAGAACATTCTATTGTCATTTCTTGGTCTCATTGAATCCATAGTGAACTTGCCCAAGACTGAAACCCTCAGGCAAGACACCTAATTATTCTGGGCATTGTTGTTTAGAGCTTGAATTCTTGAGGATTGAGGAAAATATCCTTAACTCATTTCAGTGTTTCAAATATCTGCTCAGTGGACTGAGTGCTCTGAGACTTCTTCTGCATTCAGGAGATGGCACTGAACGCCCATCCTGGTAGTGCTAGGTCTGGCTTATAATTATTGACAATCAGAATTGGGCAGTTAATAACTCCTTGGACTAGAGTTGCCAGGAGAAAGAACTGTGGGTAGATCAAGCAGATGGGGAAGGATAAGATCGGCTCATTTTCCTATCAGCTGCGGGCAGGAGGACCAGAGCTGAAGGGACAGACACCTGGAGATGGTTCAGTCTACCCCTTTTTGTATTTTTTATTTGAAAACTGAGGTCTAGGAAATACAGTGGATTGCCCAAGGTAATGTGGCTGATTAGGGTCAGTTCCAGTATTAGAGTTTGTGAGTTCTGCCTTCCAGATTATCCACTGTGGGGAAGTTGGGGTTCCTATGGCCAGGATCCTTAAACCACTTGATGATGTAACTGGCCTGTTGCTAGGCTACTGCTTCCACACCTTTAGGCAATAAGCTATTACTGTGCTATATAGAGAGCTCAGCCCAGTGCTCTGGGTGGAGGCAGAGACACTAGTGCTTGACCTATACTGTGGGGAGAACAAGCCGGGTAATGAACCCTTTCACCCCAAAGAAACGTTCCACTGTCATTTCTTTGGTCACATGGAATCCATAGCGAACTTTCCCAGGGCTGAAACCATTGGCAAGACATCCATTTTTCCATCACACTGAAATTTGTTCTTGCCTCATTCATTCCTTTTGTGCCTTTTCTTTTTACCTTTCTCCCCCTCCACTGGTCCCTTGCAGAACTCACCACCCTCTTCAAAAGTTACTTTTTCAGTCTGTGTGAGAGTCCCTCAGTTGCTGAATTTCTTGATCTTTGAAAACCAAGAATTGAATCAGCAATATAGAGCCATCATTGAAGCAAACACACTTGCATGTCAGGAGGAATGTGACCTGGAGGAATCAGGAGGAAATTTCAGACTGTCTTGCTAATGGGTTTCAGTCCAGGGCAAGTTTGCTATGGATTCAATGTGACCAAAGAAAATGACAGTAAAACGTTCTTGGGGTGGAAGGGTTATACCCAACTTTGTTCCCACAGTGGCAGGTCAGTCACTAGAATCCCGTTCACTCAGAGCGACTCTGCTTGCAAGCAAACTGGTCTCTGCCTCTGGGCCTCTCTGCCTACACAGCCATCCTCTGGGCCTCTGTGCTTGGCACTGCCACCTCTCCGGCTGCTGCCCTGCTTTCCTGCAGCCTTGCAGCCCTGCCACCATGTCAGCCAGAGCACTGGGTGGAGCTCTTTATATAGAGTCAATAGCAACGTATTGCCCACACGTGTGTAGTGAGCTAGCCAGCCAGGGCCAGATGAGAATCCCGGCCACAGGAACCTTCATTTCATCCACACAGACACTCCAGCTTGACAGGGATGTTAAGAACCTGGAGCACATCCAGAGAAGAGCAGTGAGAACGGTGGGTGGGGTAAGAAATAAGAGCCCTTAGGAAAGATAAAAGGACTTGTAATTATTTATCTTGGAGAGGAAAAGGTTGAGGGTGGCTGTCAGAGTTTTCAAATATAAGAACAGCTGCAGTACATCTTCCCTGAGGGTAGAACAAGAAACAAGATAACAGCAGCAAAATGATTGAGGCTACAGAGATTTTAAACTTTTGCTGCTCATTAAAGTCATCCAGGGAGCTGTTAAAAAATAAGTCACTGCCAGGCTGCACTTCAGAAGAATTAAATCAGAATCTTTAGCATTGGGAACCAAACATCAGTACTTTTGAAAATATTTCCCAAGTGATTTCAGTGGGAAGCCAAGGTTGAGAACCTAGGCTAAGGGTGAAGATAAATTTCCTTAACGCTAAGGATTATGTGACCAGGAGCAGATGCTGAGCAGGAAGCACCATCTTCCTACTTGGATATGATTAAAGTCTATAAGAGACTCAGCTTCTTGGGGACGTTTAGGATAGAGTCTCATACAGACTACCTTCCATGGCCCTAGCTTCTCCAAAGGCAGAGGTTCTCAGCGCAGGTGCTGCATCGCTTCATCTTTGTGAGAATCAGGGTCTCTGCTTCTGAGCGCAGTCAGTGCAGAGGTTAACCCTGGAGAGCTTTAAGAATGCATAGAAATCCAGACTCCTCAGAGACTCTGAATCAAAATCTCTTAAGCAGGGTGCAGACTATAAATTTCTATGTATATTGAATACAATAATTTATAATATATAAAATCAGTGTGGTTACATATAGCGCTCTGTAAATGTAGGTAGCTCTATAGGTGATGCAGTGTTGGGAATCACTTTCTAGGGTGGGATCATGTACTGATCTCTTATTTCAGCGGCACCTCTCATTACCATCCAGTCTGTGAAGGGCACTGCAGATTTGACAGCAATGACTTTGCATTGAAAAACACCATGAGCTGTATCCCTGGGGAGAAATGTATATTCACCTCTATTTCTCTCCTTTCCCAGGAAACATGCTATGTGTTAACCTGAGGGGGAACCTGGCTCCCATCAATCAGCAGATAGGCATTAAGTGCCTAATAGTTCTATTCTATTGCATTCCTTGGGTAGAGAAAACTATTTTTCTCCCTTAAAGTGTTCACAAACTCCTGCATTGGAACTAGTAAGAAACAAGACAAGAGCAGTGTTAAACCGAATGGCTCAGACTGCCGCAGAAGGTCAGCTGAGAGGGAGGTCAGCAAGGGCTGGAATTACTGGTGATAACTTCACGGACAGTGTAGGATCTGAGCTGGGTCTTGAAGAACAGGTCGGATTTGAAAGAGTGAAGAGGGCGCACTGGGTGAGATGGGATGTCTTTCGGGACCTTGAGGATGAGTCTGCCCAGAGAGGAGGAACAGATGGAGAGAAGTTGGCAGGGCTAGGTGGGGCTAGATGCTCATGAGCATGGCCACCATTAAAATTCTTAAGAAAGCAGGCAACTGCCCAGAACAGATGAGATGTCATGCAAAAGAAGAGTTAGCAGCACCCTAAGGGGTCAGCCTCTTACAGTCTATACAGATCCACCAAAACAAAGTTTATTCCAGGCACTCTGTCATTTCTGATTCAGAAAAGTTTGCATTTTAATCTTATAGAAGAATTGAGAGGAAAATGGCCAAATGATGTCAATCTATTCTGGAAAAAAGTTTATTTTAATTGAGGGAGGAGTCAGATGTAACAAAGGGAAGGAAGTTGGGATGGGGCTTAGTTTGAGGGACAGAGCATATAGGCAGTGGCCACTGAGAGCCTGTGGGCCCTGTCCTCTCCCCGAGTCACTGCCTTCCAGGATCTCAGTTCAGCTCCAAGTGTGTGGTTCCCAAGACCAAGGAAGGGAACAGAAGCCACAGTGGCCAGAAGCTGGCCAGACGCTCCCTGCTGGGCCTGCTGTTCTGCTCACCATAAACCAGTCACATGTTAACATCACATAAGTCTACTCTGGCCACAATGGCACAAGACACGAGTGAGACCACCCTGCGATCTGAACCAAGACAGAAACATGAACACTGTCCAAACCATGAGACTGGTCCATGTCTTGCCAATGGGTTTCAACCCCAGGCAAGTTCACTATGGATTCAGTGTGACCAAAGAAATTGACAGCAAAACGTTCTTTGGGATGAAAGGGTTATTACCCAGCTTGTTCTCCCAGCGGCAGGTCAAACACTAGCGTCTCTACCTCCGCCCAGAGCACTGGCCCAAGCTCTTTATAGAGAATCAACAACCATGTATTGCCCACAGGTGTGCAGTGAGCTAGTCAACCACGGCCAGGTGAGAATCCTGGCCACAGGAACTCTCATTTTATCAACAGCCCAACATGCCCCATGCTGGCTAACACGAACCGCTGCTGCTTCCTTACCAATTCCAGGATTTAGCTTCATTCTTCCTGCTTTCAAGATCAAGTTCATTAAGAAATCCAGTCATAAAATTATCCCAGCTTCCTAAGAGCATCCAGCCCAGAGCAAAGCTCTGAAGCAGAGCCTTCCTCAAAATCACCTAACACAAACCCATCGTCCACTGAACCCTAAAGCCTTTCTAATGCCCTCTTACTGATTTGCTCGCAGTTCCCATCGTGGACTCTCCCTCGTGGCAGTGAAAATTAAACCCAGCTTGTTCAGCTGCAGGTGTGTTCCTGCTGGTCTTGGCTGGCAGGTGTGGACACAACACAGCTTAAATGGGCAGGTCTGCTTATCTCTTGTCTGGGAAAGCCAGGGCAGAGGGGAGCTAGATAGTCATGCTCCATTTCGGGTCCCTTCTCCCTCTCTGACTTGGAGAACAGTCATCAGCAGTGAGTGAGGAGATTCAGGCAGTGCCCCGGTTTCCACACCAGTCAGCTCAGTGGTCAGTGCATTGATATATTTTCTTGCTCAGTACTCCCGTGGCAGTGTTTAAACATGTTTAGGTTAAAAGACTATCCGAAGATTAAAACTGCTCTTTTTACGTGTTGTCACTTTGCCCTACTCTTTCCCTGTAGCTCTGCGCTATGGCTTCACAGTCTGGGAGCTGTGTTGAGAATTACCCCACTTGCTCACAGCCCCTGATCACTAACTGCTCATCAGCCAAGAGTTTCCAGCTGAGACTAGTTATATAAATGTTGCAAACTCTCTGAGAATCAGACAAGAAATCAGGGACAGAGAGATCAGAAGAAACTGAATACAACTGGAACAGAACTACAGCTAATTTTCTGGAGTAAGAGGGAGAAGGTATGATTTTCCTCCTTTGATAGGTAAAACAGAGTGAGTAATGGGGAAGATTGTAGAACATGTCAGGATAGGAAAGAGAGACTTCTAATTAGATCTTTAAGATAGTCCTCAGATCTGATGACATTTTTCAAGAAAGAAACATATTCCTTGTCATTTTATTACTCACCTCTTTCCTAAAAAAGTTATGTGTGGTAAAGTGAAGGTTCCTGTGGCCGGGAGTCTCACCTGGTTCTTGTTGGCTAGCTCACTACACACATGTGGGCAATGTGTCACTATTGACTCTATATAAGAGCACCCAGCGCACTGGGCGACATGGTGGCAGGGCTGCAAGGCTGCAGGAGAGCAGAGACAAGACTGGAGTGGTGGCGGCACCGAAGATAGAGACTGAGACAGCTGCGCGGGACGACTGTGCGGATAGAGAGGCCCAGAGGCAGAGACCAGCTTGCTGCATGCAGACTCGCTCTGAGTGAACGAGATTTTAGTGATTGACCTGCCACCGTGGAAATAAAGTTGGGTATAAACGCTTTTACCCCAAGAACATTTTACAGTCATTTCTTTGGTCACATTGAATCCTTAGTGAACTTGCCAGGGGCTGAAACCCATTGGGACCTCTGAGTACAATATCCAGTGCTTTTCACAGCAGGGCCAAGTACTTACTGAAACAGGGAGCAAACCATGATCTTTAAAAACATATTTTATTTTAAATTAATTTTAGACTTACAGAAACATTGCAAAAATGGAGTTCCCATAATATCATTCAACCAGCTTCCCCTAAAGTTAACATCTCATAGAAACTTAGTGTCTAATTGTCAGAACCAGGGAATTAAATTCAGCAGCCGAGTACTATTAAACTAAAGACCTTATTCAAACTTCACATCTTAACAGTAATGTCCCTTTTCTGTTCTAGCACCCCCTCCCACACCCCCTCCACCATCCCCTCCTGCATTCCCTCCACTATCCTATCCGCATCCCCTCCCACACCCCTTCCCACATGACAGTTGCATTTCCCCTTGGTCTCCTGCAGCTTAAAACAGTTCTCAGCTCCTTGTCCTTCATGCCTTTGATGCTTTTGAAGAATAGTTATTTTGTCAAATGGCCCTCATTTGGGTTTCTCTTATGTTTTCTCATAATGGAACAGAATTTTTGGCAAGAATACCACAGAAATGTCGTGTCCTTCCTTGTACCTCATTTTGCATGGTTCACAATGTGGATTCGATATGTCTCATTACTGGTGACGGTGGCCTTGGTCACTTGGAGGAGGCAGTTCCTGCCTGGTCTCTCTACTGTGCAGTTACCAGCTTTCTCTTTGTAGTTTATAAATACCATGGCAGAGAAACTTTGAGACTTTGTCAACTCTGTTCCTCTTTAAACTTTTACCCACTAATTTTAGCATTCTTTGGTGGATCTTGCCTACAACAATTACTACAATAGTGTTTGTCTAACAGCGATTTTCTATTTCTCTCTTTCCTTCTACTTTTATTAATTGGACTTCTAATGCATGTAAAGGCTGTTCTTTCTCCACTTTTATTTATTTAGTTGATTATATTACTATGGACTTGTGAATGTATTTTATTCTTTGGGTCACAATCCAGTACTATCATTCATTTTGCTCAAATTGTTTTCAGTTTTAGCAAACCATAATTTGTTGTTTATTTTATTCCATTTGCTCCTTTCCCTTTCAGTGTGTTTTCCCAAACAGATAAAAAATGGCCAACAGGTTCCTCACCCCTGTGGTGAAACAGAACCATGTCTATTAACTTAAAAATCTCCAGAGGAGAGGAACCCACACTTCCTTTACCAACCATCCCGGTGTTGAAACCACTATTGCTCAGAAATAGTCTTTTTTGAAATGAATCACACTCCTTCTAAGATGTAGTTGCTCTTTCCCACTCCTAGTAGAGACAAAAAATTGCTGGGAGAGTATCTCCTGGCCTATTGGCATTTACATATGCCCAGGGTCAATCTGGTAGAAACCAAATCTCTAAGCCTGCTTTCTCCATGGTTCACTCTATTTCATGCAACCTTTTGGGGAGCACAGGCTTAAGTTATCCTCGCTAACAATCTCAAGGGAGTTTTTAAACGTTTGCAACCTCTTGAGCAAGACTCTTGAGTACTGATTCTAGTGTTACCTGTTTCCAGGTTTCCTGGCCCTGCACCCAGGAGACAAAGGATGATAATGCCATTGAGGTTAATGGCAGGCCAGTCCTACTGATCTGTGCTGAACCCTAGATGGAGTCGTGCAGAGCTGTCACTAAAATTCATCTACCAGTGGTTCTCAACACTTTTTAAAATTTTGGATCAATATAGGTAGGGCAAAAGATCTAATGGCATCAATTCCTACATTATAGAGAAAAAGAAACTGGGGATAAGGATTTGGAAAAGGAATAAAATGTCAATCCAAATGGTAATATGGCAGCAGTTATATAAAAACGATAGGATTGACAAGTAAAATGAAGCATTCCTTAATACAAGAAGAGTAACTCAAAACCACCCCAGGCTGACCCTGTTGATGCCTGGATCACTGAGAGTCTTTCTGGAAGAAAACAGGCAATGCCAGCTGTTCGCAAGTGTGAGGACATAGGAGGGGCTGTGCAACCTTGCTGGATGCTGTGTAGTGTCCCCACTTCTTACAATACTGAGTGTGAGTCCTCAGTCAACCCTAGTTACCTTGTAACTGTAGATGACAAATGCTAGAGTTGCCGGTGCTTTACTAAGCTGAGTTAATAGGTCATTAGCGACTACCACTCAATGATAAGTAAAATGGAAGTTAATAATGCTGCTTTTGAATATGGAGTTTTTGCATGAGTGTGCAGCTTCTCTCAGAGGACTGTTTTGGTCTATTGCTTTACACAGTTAAATCGTATGAATGGATGGTTAGTAGGGGGAGAAGCAAAGGGGCCCCTGAAACCCAGGTACACTCATCTTGCTGTGCTCCCTGGCATCACCTGCCATACTTCTCTGCCCCTGCTCCCTTCCGTCCCCTGCAGGCAGATGAGGATGAGGGGAATAGCAACCACCTTAGAGTCTCTGATTTACCATCCCTTCCACCCTTCTTCACCCTTTCAAGCATTTTTATTATCCCATCCTGTCATCCACCCCTTCCCACAGGCCCACCCTTCACTCCCGCGCATTCTTATTGTCTAGACGGAGCCGAGCTTTGCTCAGGGACCTCTTTCAAGCCCATCCCTTCCAAAAAAAACATCCCTGCTCACCGTGAATAATGTATTAAGGATAAATAAGAACTACTTTTTGAGAACTTGCTCTGTATGAGGCTCATTATCTCCTGAAACCTCACACCTTGCAAGGTAAGGAATATTTGCTCTTTCTATAAATGAGAAAACAAGACTTTCTGAGGTTGAATACCTTGCTCAAGGCCACAGACTGAAAAGTGAGGGAAGCTGGACCATTTGGCTTCAAAGCCTAGGCAGCTTTGGACTGCGCTTCAGCTGTTGGGGGGCTGGGCTCAGCTCCTGGTCACCGGGGCCTCCCACCCCACTCCCAGCCGAACAGAGGACCCTCTGCTCACCACAGCGGCCTCCATCAGCTGTTCCTGCCTCCAAGCAAAGCTCTTCTGACCACGTCCACCTCCTCTTCACAGCCAGACTGTCCCTTAGGACGCAGTCAGGGGTTGGCTTAGTTTTAAACCTTGACACTTCCTTTTCCTTATTGGTTTAAAAAAATATTTTTAAAAAACACCACAATACAAATAATTTTATTTTCAATTATGACTACATTTAAATTTTTATTGGTGTTTGGCTTTTTCCTTTAAAATAACATTTTAAAAATTGTATATGCTAACTTAAAACAATTATGTGTTTTTACGAGGATGTGGAGAAAGGGGAACCCTCCTGCACTGCTGGTGGGAAGGTAAACTAGTTCAACCATTGTGGAAAGCAGTATGGAGGTTCCTCAAAAAACTCAAAATAGAAATACCATTTGACCCAGGAATTCCACTCCTAGGAATTTACCATAAGAATGCAGGAGCCCAGTTTGAAAAAGACATATGCACCCCTATGTTTATTGAAGCACTATTTACAATAGCCAAGAAATGGAAGCAACCTAAGTCTCCATCAGTAGATGAATGTATAAAGAAGATGTGGTACATATGCACAATGGAATATTATTCAGCCATAAGAAGAAAACAAATCCTACCATTTGCAACAACATGGATGGAGCTAGAGGATATTATACTCAGTGAAATAAGCCAGGCAGAGAAAGACAAGTACCAAATGATTTCACTCCTCTGTGGAGTATAAGAACAAAGCAAAAACTGAAGGAACAAAACAGCAGCAGACTCACAGAACCCAAGAATGGACTAACAGTTACCAAAGGGAAAGGGCCTGGGTGGGGGTGGGGGGGTTGGAAAGGGAGGGAGAAGGGGAATAAGGGGCATTACGATTAGCACACATAATGTAGGGGGGGCACAGGGAAGGCAGTATAGCACAGAGAAGACAAGTAGTGACTCTATAGCATCTCACTACGCTGATGGACAGTGACTGTAATGGAGTATGTGGTGGGGACTTGATAATGGGGAGAATCTAGAAACCACAGTGTTGCTCATGTAACTGTATATTAATGATACCCAAAAACTCCAATTGTGTGTTTTTAATATTCATATTTTTAAAGTTACATTTTTACATTTACTTGTGTGTATGTGTATATATGTCTTTCAAAGGTATTAATAAATTTTGCTTTTAAAAATGCTGATCATTTCACTTTAAAATAAATAAAATAAATACTGAAATACCCATAAAAAAAACAAAACCCACAATTCTAGCACACTATTAAAAAATTCAAAGAAAACTGAAGCTTCAAAAGCAGAAGTGAAAAATATCCCTGACTTCATCTCCAGACTCCAGCATTACCCTCCAAATAAAGCTATTAATTGTTTAGTGGCTAATTTTCTAGACTTCTGAGTGTGTGTGTGTGTGTGTGTGTGTGTGTGTGTGTGTGTGTGCGCACATGTGTGTTTACAAAGTTTTTCTGACTATGAAAACTATGTATCTTTACTCTAAATCATCACGCATGCCCAATCGTAAGCTGCAAAAAGACATACTTTTAAATTAATCTACACAGCACCTGACCAAAAAAACACCTGCTCCTGATGGACTCGGAGGAGCATAGGAGGCGGAGAAGGGGTGGGAGGCAGGATCCCTCTCCAGAGACCTCCAGGGCAGCAGGAGGGAGGAGCGTGAGCTCCAGGGAGGACAGCCTGCTGCCCATCAGAGCGCACACAACTGGCGGGCCTCCCAGGTGGAGCTCACACTCCAGGCTGTGAAGTCCCTCGAGTGTGAGGCCGAGGGCAGAATGTGGGCTGGGCCAAGTTTAGAATTACAAGTGCAGTAGGAGCTGGAGCCACACTTTAAATAGCCAGCACCTTCCCCTTTCCCTGGCTAATCCTTCTTCCCCGACGGGACCTCTGGTAACAGCTGCACCAAGGTTGGTAACATTTTCTTCTTTTTTTTCCCCTCAGTCTCACACTACAGATTGTTGGGAAGCACAGGACTTAACAACCAAAGGAGTTTTTGATACTTTCCTAGAAAATACGTTTCTGACATTCATCTGTGCATGTGCAAAGACTATACGCTGTGTTCTTGACTTTCTGAAACTTCAGTGGTTGTCAACTTAAGGGACAGTGTGATTTAGAGAAAAAGAACCTTCGATTGAGAGGAAAGACATTTAGATTTAATTCCAAGAAAACGAAGTTTTTCTCCTCTGTGAAATGAAACAATGAACAATCCTTTGCCAGGACTGTAGTAAAATAAAACTTCAAGTGCCTGTTATTCCACGAAGGGTGTTCATATGTGTGCATACATCTCCTCGTTCAGTCCTTAGAGCTAAGCATGTCCTATTGCTCTCACTTTTGCAGACGAGCAAACTTGGGCTCAGATTGATTGATTAACTTCCCCGAGGTCAGGTGGCGCGTGGCACGGCACAAAGCTGAGACTGGAACCCAGAAGGCAGGCTTGCCTGCCTCCAGGCTCATGCCCTTCCCACTGCAGCATGCCCTCTCTGGGAAATGGTACCCTCAGGAGCTAAGGGGCCCAGGAGAGGACTACTGTTTCTTCTAGGGTCTGGGAGGATGAAGAAGTGGAGGGAGGCCGTTCCATCACTGGAAGGCATCATCAGGTGGTAGAGGGAGGCTGGGGCCAGCACAGGATGTCAGCCAGCCAACCTTCTCAAAAGATGAGGAACCTTCCTGGGACCAGCTGCTTGGCTTTCCCCTTCTTCGCTCATCATATTTGCAGACCACTCTAGAATTTATCAAGTAAGCAAAGGCGCTCCTGTTCCCTGGCTTTCTTTCTGGCTCTCTAAATCCCTTGGCCAGCCCCACTGGGCAGGCAGAGCCGCAGGAGAGTCTGTAGCCAGATGTGGTTTCCACTGAGAAAGGCCTGCTAATGTGGATTTTTCTTGAGGTGTAGAAAAAAGTTCATTTGCCTACTTCTCCAGAAAAGGGGCCCCTGTACAAAATCAAGGGAGAGTCGTTAGGCAATGCTCACATTAGATGTGCTGATAAACCTAGGCAACCAGTGTAATCAAGGGATGTAATTGAAAGAGGAGGGACCAAGGGGGTCAAATCCTGGCTGTGAAATTCACTAGCTGTGTGGCAGCAGACACGTTATTTAACCTTGCTGAGCTGCGAAGCTGATCCCACGTGCATCTCAGGGTTGATAGTGATTGCTGCTAATTGTGAGCCATGTCCAATCTTTTCCTCAATCCCAATGAGCCTCTAAAATAGCGCAGTGGAGGGTTTATTCATTTTATGTTGCCTTCTCCACAGTCAGAGGTTCCTACATTTGTTGTCACCAGTAAAGAGAAAGAGAAGAAGAGAATAATTTTCATCCTTCTCTCACGATGATTCCAGGGAGGTGGAGGGAGCAGCCGGGAAGAGCAGCTCATGTTATTCACAATTCCTGGTCCCACTCAATTTCACTCATTCCTTTGGAAGGATTATGTTAAAAACTGGCTTTTATTTTTCACATTACAAAAGAAAACATGTTCTTTGATGAAAATGTAGAAAATATAGATTAGGAAAATACCCCCATAATCCAACCACTGAAGAAACATTTGGTGGATATCCTAATCTTTCAATGCATATATATACTTTATAAAATATCTTTTCCATCATGACCCTTTTGTATGTGCTATTTCTGTTTTCATTTCGCACACTGTGAACAACTTTCACTTCATTATGCTTCCGCAGCATGACATCTAATGACTACATGGTAGTCCATTGCATGTGTGTGGCCAAATTTATTAACCTAGATACCACTTTTGAACATTCATAGACTCTCATTTTTTGCTGCTGGAAACAATGAACATTTTCAATACCAAATCTTTACCCCCAGTCACGATGATTTCTTAAGAGTCAATTCCTGCAAAGGAAATTGGTGGCTTTGAGGATCTATAAAAATCCCATCCTTTCAACTGTTCCCAGAATAAAGAAACTGGAGAGCATGCTGATACCAACAAGGCTGGTTGCAGGGTGGCAGGGAGAATTTAGACAACCCAGGGGCCTTGTGAGTTCTTCTGTGTCCACAAGCCCCAACCCAAGAGAACCTGTGCCGTGGAAGCATCATCCGTGCTTCTGCATCAGAGCTGCCTTCCTGAAGAGGAGTGGAATGTGTATCCCAGCAGCTGTCACCTGCCTTTACCAGGAAGGGATGCGAAGTGGGGATGTGGTTCTTCAGACACGGAGAAGAGATTCCCCTGCTTCCACTGCGCTGATTCCCTTGGGGATTTGCTGATAGGGGAAGGAAGGGGAGGCTTTCCTCCCAGGGCTCCCAGCAGTTAACAGAGCACCTTGCTTGTTTTCCAGGTGGGATGGATAGCAGGGTCTCGGGCACAACCAGTAATGGGGAGACAAAACCAGTGTTCCCAGTCACGGAAAAGGTGGAGGAAGATGGCACCCTGGAACGGGGACACTGGAACAACAAGATGGAGTTTGTGCTGTCAGTGGCTGGGGAGATCATTGGCCTGGGCAACGTCTGGAGGTTTCCCTATCTCTGCTACAAAAATGGGGGAGGTGAGCACCACCCACCCCTCCCTGGAAGGGGGATGTCTCCATGTCCTGCACTTGCTGCCCCTCTGGGCAGCCCCAGAGATGCACAGGGTCCTGGAGCTGGGAAGTCTTTAGGGGCACAGCAGGAGACAGAGGTCTCAGCAGCGTGTGGCTTCCCCAGGGGTCTTTCTAGGGTAGCATGGCACCATATGCCCTACTATACATTATACTGGCTGTGACAGTGTGGCATCGGTGATGGGTGGCTTCACAGAAATATGAGTGTAGCCTTGGAACCAGTGGGTCAAGAGCTGGATTCTGTCTCTGCCACTTCTTCTCTGTGTAATCTTGGCCAAGTTACTTAAGCTTTCAGTCTCTACTGACTGTTCTGTAAATTGAGAAAGCAGTACCTGCCTTTCAAGGTTGTTGTAAGGGTTAGAGATAATGTATACAAAATGCTTAATAAATGGTAGCTATACTGAAGATGGCACTGAGGCCGAACCATCCTCTGGTCAGGATCTTTCCCTGACTCTGCTGGCACCACAGCGTTACCCTAACCCTGCCGGCGTCATATGCTTTGACACATAACCAGTGGCTTTTCTTTTAAAAATTGCCCACTGAGACCGTGTGGGGGAAGCAGTGACTCTAAGTCTTGACTAGGTCTTCCTGGCTTCTCCTTGCCCTCCTGCCAGCCCCTGGGTGACTGCCACCCCAACAGCACTAACTCGCTCTCAGGGAGCCTGGAGTTCTGCAGGAAGCCTTGGAGGGACTTCCCAGAGCCTGACTGTTCTGGCCAGAGCGCCAGGAGCATCTCCTCGTTGATGGGGAAAGCTGGGAGGGTGAGGTGCAGCTGGCTGGAGGGGGGAAATACAAAGACAGGTCATGGGCAGAAATGGTGAGGGAGGTGGTGATTTTCTGGGCCACAAGGCTGGGCGGTGTCCTGGTGTCACACCTCCCCTTGTGAGAGGGGCCTCCACGTTCATCCAGTTCAGGCTCACAGTGGTTTTGGAGGGAAAGCACACAGCAGGGAATGGAGGATGGAGGCCCAGGGCAGCCCAGAGACCTCAGAGCTCCGGGAGCCTTAGGCTCAGGATGGTGGTGACTGGGGATTGGCCCTGGGGTTGGAAGTCAACTTGTGTTTTTCCAGAGGGGTGGGAATGGGCTGGGATGTCCTTTCTCTCAGGAATTTCTGGCCGGCAGCCTGAAATCACAGGACTTTGCTCAGTCTGCACTGAGGGAAACAGGTCTTTCCCTCTGACCTGGTCCTGGACTCCACATGCTGGTGTAGGAATTCAGGCCTGAGCAGGCTCCCTTCAGAGAGTGGGTGGAGGGATGCAGCTGGTCCAGTGGGAAGGAGGGGTCTGGTGGCTAAGCTGGGCCCTGGGACCCTGTATCTGGAACCTAGTAACCAGAGGAGCTAAGCTCCTCACGCGGCAGAAAGATTAGGAGGTGAGCAGCTTTCCCCAAGTCTCTGTGGAATTGGGTAAAGGTTGGCCTGGGAATTAGCAGGAATGGCACGGAGAGGTGGAGAGTGATTTCCAGGTCTAGGGCAGAACCGGGCTGGGGAGGGGGATGAAGCGGGCAGCGACAGGGTGGGCTCACCCTGCGGGCTTGGGCTTGTTGGGCAGGGGTTGGGGCTGAGCTGCCGCCTGGGCCTGCAGTGTCTTGGGCAGAAAGCAGGCTGGAGGAGAGTGCCTGGGGCCCTTGGTTCCCACATGGGTGCTGGTGGGAGAGGAGGAGGCCCTTGCATAGGGTCTGCCTTCCTACAAGTGCATCCCAGTCACTG
This sequence comes from Manis javanica, assembly GCF_040802235.1. Classification (NCBI taxonomy): domain Eukaryota; kingdom Metazoa; phylum Chordata; class Mammalia; order Pholidota; family Manidae; genus Manis; species Manis javanica. The sequence goes on along the minus strand of NC_133170.1, from coordinate 29,956,638 downwards.
TGGAGACTTCTTAGGGGTCCTGGACGCAGTCCTCTTCATGGAGTCCTTGACACCACCGCCCACGAGCTCTTCCCTAGATAGAGCGTGGGCCTGGAGGTTCCTCTTTTCCTTGATGTAGACAGCAGCTGGAGGGCAGTGTTCTGGGGCTTTGGAGCCAGAGACTGAAGCCCAGGTTTGCCCTGAGGGGCCTGAGGCATCCAGGGCCACGGGGTGAATTAACAAAAGGCTCCTTCGCTAAGGCAGTGGGGCCTATCCGAGGGTATGTACGGCCACTGGAGGGACCCGGAGAGGCCTGCTGCTCTGCTTTTGCTGTCCCAGCAGTTTACTCCTCATTTAACTCGCCTGACGCCCAAGCAAAATGAGCTCCTACAGAGAATGGGCCCTGGTCTTTCACCATGTCACCTCCTCGTCTCTTCATCAAAGGAGACACTTGCCTCTGTGACAGGGCCCTCGGCTGCCCCGGTGGTGGAGAAGGGAGGGGGCTGGGGGCCGTTTAGACTGGTTTGGCCCCTTTTCTCCTGGTTTAGTGGTTTCATTCAGACCTGTGGCTCTCAGCTTGGGGTCTGGACCCCCAGGGGTGAGAGGAACGTTCTGAGCAAGTCCTGGAGAAGGGTCCTGGGTGGTCTGGGGCTGCACCGTGCCCGGGGAAGGTACCATCGGCCTGCTCCTGGCCCTTTCTCCCACTTTAGAGTGTCACGCAGCCACTTCTCTGCTTGGGGCAGGGGAGGATTTGTTCAGTGATGAGAAAGTCCACAAAGCATAATTTTAGTTCCAAACTAGAAATATAGCTGAAGTCTTCTTTGGTTCTTTCAAGCTTTGACCATTCTTTTTCTCGAAACTGTTGGTTCTACCCAACTACCTAGATACTGGTAGAACTAATTTGAAGTGAGTTCCAGAGCAGCAAAAGGACTGAGGCAGGAATATGGTAGAAGAACAGGTGGACAGTTACACACTGTGGCCGAAACCCAGAGAAGCTGAGACAGTGGTGTACAGAAGCCACCCAGCTCGGAAGCAACTTGTAGGCTGTTTGGGCACATGAGTGGGAGGAGGCAGGCATCCATCACCTCCTCGGTAAACACCCTCCCTGCTGCCCAGGACCTGAGGTCAATCCGCTGCGAGTACCGGCCTCACCCTGATGAGTCCCTAGAGTCCCCATCTCAGTCAGCTGCCCCAGCATAGGGCCCACAGGCCCTGGCCCTGGCTGTGTCATTTGACTGCAGTTACTTTCTGGGTACCAACCACCTGCCAACCTGTCAACTGCTGGGACACATCTATGAACAAAACAGGCCAATTCCCTGTCCCTGTGAACACCACGATCCAGAGGAGAGAGACGGACAATAAGCAATAAACATAGTAAATAAGAAAACTACATAGCACATCACAAGTTAACCAGTGCTGTGGAGAACCAAGATCAGGAGTGCAGGTGGAGGCGGCCACATTGAGAACGTGTGAGCAAAGGCTTAGCAGGAGTGAGTCAGCCATGTGGAAGGGCTTCGAGGAAAGGCCACGGGAGACCTGATGGTCCTGAAGGAGGAGCCGCAGGAGGGAGGCACAGAAGTAAGCAGGATGGGCTGGCAGGTCACAGTCCTTGCCGCTATTGCAAGGCTTCAGCTTTTACTCTGGTGACATGGAGAGTTATGGCGGGGCATTGAACAGGATTGACATGACTTTATATTTTAAAATAATCTCTCTGGCTGCTATGTTGAGAAGTGATTGTCGGGGAGTCAGGGCAGAAACAGACCAGTTATGAGGCAAACATTTCTGGAATTGTCCTTGATTCCATTCTTTTTCTCGGAACTGTTGGTTCTACCCAACTACCTAGATTCTGGGCGCTTCAGAGCAGGGGTCTTCAGCTGCAAGCCCTCCAGCAACCGCGGCCATTGCTGCCCACAGACTAAGCCCCTCAGTACCTAGAATCCCTGGGACTGGAGATCCCAGATGAGATTTGCAGAATCTGACATTTCTTGTCACCTCCACTGCTGCCACCTGGCCTTAGCAATCCTGAGCAACTGGAAGGCAGGAGTTGCTGTCTACTGAGCTTAGAAGGCTAGGAGAGGATCCGGTTTTTAAGAGGAAACTAAGGAGTTGAGTTTGGGGAATGTTGAGTTGAGATATCTATTGGGTATCCTGATGGAGATGTCAACTAGACGGTAGAACACGTGAGTCTGGAGTTTGGGAGGAAGCTCTGGACTGGAGAAACAAATCTGAGAGTGATGCGTTTTGATGGCATGGTTCAAGAGGCATGACCTGGGCAGAGTGGCAGGAGAGGGCTTGGCATTAGGTTTCAACTCCACCAAGAGGGGATTCAAATTACTTGCCTGCCAGTCTTAGCCCAGACAGAAAGAAACCATCTGCCAACCATTTTATACTTAATATCTAAGTCCAGGTTGCTGAAAATGAGGGCAGAGGCCACCTGTGCTAAGAATTTGTAGCTTTTGCAGCCACCGAATGCCAGCTGGAGACCCGCCATGTGAGGACAGCCGCTTCCGTCTTCCCTGGCCCTTCCAAGCTCCCCTCCCTGGGGCTCTTCAGACACAGGCAGTGTTTCAGCCAGACCTCCGGAAACAGGTGTCTTAGAGGGGCAGGGCTGTCGGGGAAGGGCAGCAGTGCAGAGCTCAGCCCAGACTGCAGGGAGTGGGTGCAGGGGCTTCGGTGTGGACAGGAGCGAATGTGTCCAGCCTCAGGGAAGCTTTGCCTTGATGCTGTTTGCAGATCAGCATCAGAACAGAGGGATGAGGAGGCACTTCTCTTTCCTTCATGTAAGAGTAATAGTTATTTTACTAATACCTGAAAGTTTACTACCATTTTTAGAAACTGACTCAATCAATGCCCACTATTGGCCTGGTTGGTATTGATCACAGCATAGAATGGTTCACGTGTGCTCACTGCTTGCCGCTCATGTGGATTGTCACCAGTTTATGTCTTAAAATAGTAGTTGGAACATTATGATTGCCACCAAAGAGTATGTTCCTTTTGAGGAGGGTGGCCAGCAGAATGATTCCTCTCTAGGATGGGCATGTGCTCTCTGCCATCTCATGGGGAAAATGCCAGGATGTTTTAGAACTTGGGGAAGGAGACTAACATGGGGGAGTGCAGGGTGGTGCAGGGAACTGTGAACCGCCTCCACCATCTCCTGGACCCATCCTTTCTGTTAGTAGTGGTGACTTGGGTGGTGAAAGAGGCTCCATCCTACCCCTCACCCTCTCCCCACCTGTAGGGCCAGAGGCTCTGCCTGGTGAGCGTGGACCTTGTCCATTGTGGCAGGCTGCCCAGGTGCTCAAAGAGGCAGAAGAGGAGGGGAGTACAGCTGACCAGGAACTCACTGCAGTTAATAATTGGCTTAGTTTATTGGGAAGGAGCAGGTGGCACAAAGATGGGGAGCTGGGGCTTGAGCTTGGCTGAAAATCCTCTGTGTTTGTCTCCCTGTCCTTTCTGTCTGCACTGTTCCAGCACTCAGCAGTGACTTATCAGCTACTGCTCCTTCCCTAATTTCCCCCTCCTGCCAACAAGTCCTGGATTAATTTATGGACCAATTAGGCTGAATTAGTTGTTTATGATCTTTATTTCTTTGCCCTTGTGATAATCAGGGCTTCCCTCGGTGCCTGAATAGTAGATATGTAGACTACAATCCAGAAATTAAGAACTGGAGAGCTCTATTCCCCACTAATTTCTGTTATCAACAATTTTACTAAGGCATAATTGACTCAGAGTAAATCATACATAGTTAAAGTGTACCATTTGGTAAGTTCTGACATATGTGTACACCCCTGAAACCATTGTCAACACTAAGATAATGAACAAATTAATTACTCTCCCAAATTTCCTCCTCTGGCCTCTGCTGCCTGGTCCCCGTGCAACCACAGATATATTTTTAAAAATATATTTTTCCTGCTTTACTGAGATATTATTGACATATATGTAGGTTTAATGCATACAATGTGATGATTTGATACACAAATATACTGTGAAATGTAACTGCATAAGGTAACACCTTCATTCTCTCACGTAATTGTCTTATTCGAGGGCAGAGGTAGTAACATTTAAAATCTATTCTCTTAACTTGCAAGTATATAATACAGCATTGTTCACTATAGTCACCATGTTGTACATTAAATCCCCAGAACTAACTCATTTTATAGCTGGAAGGTTGTACTGTTTGACCAACATCTCCCATTTCCTCCACCTTCCTGTTTCTGACAACTGCCATTTTACTCTATTTTCATGAATTTGGCTTTTTTTAGATTCCACATATAAGTAAGATCATATGGTATTTGTTTTTCTTTGTCTGGCTTATTTCACTCAAAAAGTTTGATTTGGGTGTTTTTCAATATCTTTCATCTCTCTAACTTTTTGAACATATGGAATATAGTTATAATAACCATTTTAATGTCCCCATCTGCTTGTTCTAATCATCTGTAAAGTTATGGGTTGAGTTTGATTGATTGATTTATCTATACATGATGAGCAAATTTTCCTACTTCTTTTTCCTGGTAATTTTTTATTAGATGCTAGACCTGATGATTTTTGCCTGATTGGTTGTTTAGTATTTTTATTTCTATAAATATTCTTGAGCTTTTCTCTGGGACCAGTGAAGTTATTTGATCCTTTTAGGTTTTCCTTTTAAGATTTGTTAGGCAGAACAAGAATTGTGCTCAACCTAGGGCTAATTATTCTCCACTTCTGAGGAAATGCCTTCTCTTCCCACTGCCCTGTGAATCCTGAGATTTTCCAGTCTGGCTGGTGGAAACCCATCCCTGTGTAAATACCATTATTCTCAATCATTTTGAATGGTTCATTCCCTTCCCTTGGGTGATTTCCTCACATCTGTGTGCTGACCAGCACTTGGCTGATGGCTAGAAAGGATCCCTCTGCAGGTGTCTGGACTTCCCCTCTGTGCAGTTCTCTCCTCTCATATTCTGTGAACTCCCCTGTTTCACTTTGCCAGCAGATAGAGGTCCATGGTGGAGAAAATGCCAGCATTTCTGGCATCAGTAGACTTGTCTCGGCCAACAATCTTGAACACAGAGGCAGAAAGGATTACTAAAGGGAAATAGAATTTTAGCCTGCTGAAAGTCCCTATCTAACATTAAAAGCAATCATCCCCTTGAAAAAAATTATAGTCTGTGGGTTGTATTAATGCTCCCAGATATCCATTATTCAGTGAGCTTCTTGCTGTTGATACAAGTTATGTGCTGTTTACACAGTAACTGATGTTTTATGGGGAGCAAACCTTAGTAAGTATAGATTGAAGCTCAGAGTGAAAAAAGGGATTAGTTAGCCAGTTTGGTGATTCTTGATCTCTGCTATGGTTTCAGACACATGGACAGATGTGCCCTGCAGTCCTGCATGTGCCCCCACCCCTGAGATTCTGCCTGCCAGTATGGGGTGGCAATGGGAGATGAATGTGGGCCATGAAGAGGTTAGTGCCAGGCTATGGACAACCTGTTTCCCATCCACAGGTGCCTTTTTCATCCCCTACCTCATCTTTCTGTTTACCTGTGGCATTCCTGTCTTCCTCTTGGAGACAGCACTGGGCCAGTACACCAGCCAGGGAGGCGTCACAGCCTGGAGGAAGATCTGCCCCATTTTTGAGGGTGAGTTGCTTTGTGCCTAATACCAGGGTGCCTGCTCTAGGGCTGTAAGCCTTATCTGTAATGCCTGGGTAGTTTGGCAACAGTGCTGACTGAGGTATGGCTTTGTGTCTTTATGTTAGACCCTCCAGTTGTGGGCCCAATACCAACTCATCACCTAGTCCATTGCAGCGTGCAGGAGAAGGCTTTAGGCTACATAAGTAGAGGGTAGAGATACTTCAGTTATATTTTAAAAATAAATAACAATGATTTTATATTTTTCAAGATGTGTCTAATTAATTATAAAACATTTTACAAGAGAATTTTAAATGAGAAAAAATATCATTAATAATTCTACCATCTTGACCCAAAAGCTGCTCAAAATTTAGGGTATTTTATTTCAATATTTCTGTCTGTAGGATTTTCTTTAAGTTTCTATTTTGAAATAATTACATATTCACAGCATGTTGCAAAAATAGTACAGAGATCACATGTACACTTCACCTCAATGCTAACATCCTGTATAACTACAGAACAATATCAAAACCTGGAAATTGACACTGGTAACTGTCCACAGACCTTATTTTCAGATTTCACCAGTTTACCACATACTTTGTGTGGGTGTGTGTATGTGTGTGTTTAATTCTGTGTAATTTTGTCATATGTGTGGATTTGTGTAACCACCACCACAATCATGATATAGAACTGCTCTGTTACCGCAGAGATGCCCATCACGCCACCCCCATTATAGTCACACTCATCCCTGCCCTCTACCCCCCAGTCACTGGTGGCCACCACTTTGTTCTCTATCTCTATAATTTTGTTGTTTTGAGAATGTTGTATAAATGGACTACTACGGTACATAATCTTTTAAGACTGGCCTTTTCACTTGGTGTGATGCCCTTAATATCCAATCAGGTTGTTCTTGTACCAATCTTTCACTCCTTTTTATTGCTGAGTAGTATTACACAGTTTGGATTACTACAGTTTGTTAACCACTCCCAGTGAAGATATGTGGTGTTTCCAGTTTTGGCAGATTTTTTTCATCCTTTCTCTCTCTATAGAATTTATATAATTCTATTTAATATGAAATATGCACAGTTTATGTCTCTTTTTTCAGTTAGTTTTATTTCCCACAGTCTATATAATAGTAATTTAATGATTGCATAACTTCCATTGAATGGGTATATCATAATTTACTTAATAGCTTTCTGTTTTGGGCTTTTTGCTTCTGTTCAATGACTTACACAATTGTTATATTCTGCTATTTTGTACATTTGTTGAGATGGCTCCCCCCCTCCCAACTTTTCTGGAATTATTACTTTGGCATAAATTCCAAGGGTTAGGATCATTGGATCAAATGAACAATCAAGCTGATGCCTCCTGGTCCAGCTTATTAAATTTACCTGTGGAAGTTTTACCCTGACTTCCCATGTGCTAGACAGGAGGAAGCTGCTTTCCTCCATATCTTTAACAACCCTAAGTTATCAGTGGTTCCAAATTTGTCTGTACATTGGAATCACCCAGGAACCTTCAAAGCATCCTGAAGCCTGTACCCCATTCCAGAGATTGTGATTTAATTGGTCTGGGATTTTTTTTTTAATATTCCAGGTAATTGTACTATGTGGCTAAGTTTGGAAATCAGTTATATCATTTGTAAAAAAAATGTCTCTAGGGCTGTAGATGCAGAATGGTACCTCTTATTGTTTCATTTTGCACACCTGCAATTCTTAGGGAGGATCTATTTATATTTTCTCCTATGTGAATTGTCTGTTCCCCCTCTTAACATTTGTTTTTATATTTCAGAAATCTATCAGATTAATTCCAGGGAATCTTGGCGTTAGTCTTACACATTTTAACAGTAACTTTGAATCAGTGACCTTTCAGAACAGATCAGGGTGAAAGTGCCCAGGAAGCCGGGGTAGTGGGCTAAGGCAGGGAGAGGCGTCTCCTGCTGCCCTGGGAAGGGTTGCCTTCCGCCTGCTAGGGAGGGAGAGGAGAGGGCCAGGCACTTGCAGCCACACTGTCTCCTAAGCAGGGGTGGGTGGTGTGTGAGGAATCTGTCCACTGTCCCTGGCCCAATTCTGCAGTTCCTCCTACCAGGCATCGGCTATGCCTCCCAGATGATTGTCATCCTCCTCAACATCTACTACATCATCGTCCTGGCCTGGGCCCTCTTCTACCTCTTCAGCAGCTTCAGCATCGACCTTCCCTGGGGAAGCTGCCACCATGAGTGGAACACAGGTAAAGTCGACTGTTTCCTCCTGCTGCTCTGCCACGTTAATCATGAGCCGGATGGTCCCTGTAGCCTGGGCACCCAATCCCCAACCTTAACTTGGGACACACTAGAAATCTGCCAAGTAGATCATGGAGATCTTTTATCAAAGATCAGAGTGAAAATTCACCAGCATCATAGGCAAAATGTCACAGACTTTTAAGAAAATTTAATGTATTCAATTCACATATTATGAATTCATGTATTATGCAAATAGAACTGACTTCTCTTTGTGTAGTTAAGCCATCTATTTCAATTTGAAATACGGTTACTTTGATATGTGTATATAGCATTTGCTCATTTATTTGTTTTTAATGTCCTTTTTCTCATACTGTTTAGGTCCTTTCAACTCATAATTCATCTTGACTTAGAGAATAAACTGTTTTATATGTCTTCAATATAATTTTTAATAGCAATTAATTTTCTCCTGTGCTTGTAAGACTATGTGTGACTTTCTTGTAAGAAACCACGTGGCAATAGAACTGAGTCTGATGAATTGAAAGTGGCAAAAAATAAAAAACACCTGGGGTAGTGTGGTCCATAAGAACATTCTATGACACTTAAAATGTTCTCTGTACTCTCTGATATGGCAGCCGCTAGCTACAGGGGGCTCTTGAGTACTTGAAATGAGTATATATATGTGTATAAACTACGCATATAAGGAAGTGAATTTTTAAGGTTTTATACCATTTCTAATAAATTAAAATGCAAATAGCCACATATGGCTAGTGGCTACCCTATTGGACGGGGCAGGTGGAGAGCGTATTGGGCAATGTCCTGCTTGGGCCCACAGCACTGCTTCTTGCTCCCCTTGTTCCTGGCACTGAAGCCCCACCTGTGCCATGATTCGTCTTTCTTGTCCAGAGGAGTTATTCAGTTTCTGAACTGGAGATTGGATCCTTGCTTGCCAAGGAAGCATGTTTTTGCTGTAGCTAGTGTGGAGTTCAAGGCTCCCCTTCCCGCACACTTTGGGTCCCTTTTCAGTCATTCCCTTGCCCATCTCTGCCACCACCTTCATGCCACCATTCTTCAAGTGAAAAGTCAAATCTTGGAGGTACCTCCCGTGACACCCCAAGATTCATTAGGTGTGTCCCAAATGTATCTGGTGGTGCCTGTGCGGACCCCGGGCCCTCCTGCTGCCCTCACTTCACTGTGAGTCTGTCGGGACAGCTTTCCCACCGAGCAGCAGGATGAGGGGGCAGAAAAGGGGGCTGCTTCTCCAGCCTTTGTGCCCCCTGGAGCTGGCCACACCCAGAGTGCTCAGAGCGGATTCTGTTGAATGAGTCAAGTGCTCAGAATCTGTGGTTTTCTGACATTGTCATTACGTGTTTTATCTTTCTTCCCTCACTCCCTTCTTCCTTTTCTTCCTCAGATGGTCATTTTACCCAGTTCTCAGTGGAGTTTCTCTTGTAAAAATTTTGTGGAGTTTTGGTAGCCTAGGGCTTTTGCTTCAAGGCATTATCAGGTCTGCTTAACCTGGGGCTGACTGAGGGGCCTCTGAGACGATTCTGAGGCAAGTTCAATACCCAAGGCTTTGGGGCTTTTCTGTACAAAAAAATGACATTTTTGACATTTCTCATAGTGAGTCTGGTTTTACTCAGAGCACCTTAAAGAGTACAGGACATCTTGCCCTGTCAAGATGAAACAGTGCTTTTCGGGGTGTGCTGAAGCTCCGAGGGAGGTGACAGGATCCCTGGCCAGAGCCCTTGATGGGCACCGATCACTCAGCAGATATTTATGGAGCTTTCTGATATGCCAGGCCCTGTTCACAGCAGGGGGATGTGGTAATGTATCAAAATGAAATCCTGCCGTCATGAGTTTTCATTCTAGTGGTGGGAGACAGACCATAAAAAAATATGTTGTGTCAGAAGTGCTATGGGGGAAAATAAAACAGGAGGAGGGCCTGGGAGTTTTGGGGTGGGAGTGCCATTCTGAAGAGAGCCATTCCGGAGGCCTTACTGAGAAGGTGACACTTGGGGGATGCTCTGAAGGAGGAGGGCAAGTGAGCCATGAGGTAGCAGGGGGCAAATGCACCTAGAATTTCACCCCACTCTCTCCAGTCATGCCAAATATTGGTTAATGATTTTCTCTCGCTTCCTTCCCTGGGGCCATGGGTAGAACACTGCGTGGAGTTCCAGAGGACCGACGGCTCCCTGAATGTGACCTCTGAGAACGCCACCTCTCCTGTCATCGAGTTCTGGGAGTAAGCGGGGCCTTCCCCCATCCCCGTGTGGGCTGCAGTCTTGGAAAGAAGTCCACGGGAACAGGTTCCCTCAGTAGGGATGCTCAGTGGGAAGAGCTTCCATTTCCTTCTGTGGTGGCCCTGTCACCTAAGTGGCTTTTTTCTGTTGTGCCTGTATTTGTGATTCATGCGGAACTGGTCTCAGTGGCCTGGGCTGTGCCTGCCTGTCCTCCCCACATGCCTACCCACTCCCCCATTACTGGATGATGCTCAAGCATATCTGCACACCCCTAACCTCCCTCTTCTTCAGCTGCATTGCCTCTCACCTGCCTCTCCCTCCAATATTGATATTCACCCAGGACACAACTCCCAATATCAAAACATCCTAAAACTCTGGTGAGCAGATACGTGTTTGCATCTCCCTCTAAGGTGGTGCTCAGCCTCCCAGAGCACGCTTCCCTGAAAATAGGTTTATATTTGCCTCCCTTTATATCTACCCCCATCTCTGGGCAAAGTAGAGCCTCATGGATCCAAGAAAAAAGGGCTGACAAGCCTTTAGACAGAAGCATGGCTCCACCGCCTTACACGCAGGCTGCAAACTGAAGTGTTGGCAAAGGCCCAGCTCAGCCCTCTCTCCGCAGGAGGAGGGTCTTGAAGCTCTCCGACGGCATCCAGCACCCCGGGGCCCTGCGCTGGGAGCTGGCACTGTGCCTCCTGCTCGCCTGGGTCATCTGCTACTTCTGCATCTGGAAGGGGGTCAAGTCCACGGGCAAGGTGTGTGCTGGAGAGCTCCTGGCCCCTCCCATCCTGGTATTCCCCTGCCTGCGCCCCCAGCTCAGTCACCCAGGAGTCCCCTAAATGGGAACGAATGGCCCCACAAAGACTTTCTGTGGCTCCCTTCCCTGGTTCTGTGTCTCTCCTTGATTCAATCCCATCCCCTTCCAGTATTTGGGGAAATGAAATGGGAGAGAGGGAGAAAGGCAGGAAGGACACTTCCAGAGACGTTTGATCTTGGAATATACCACGTGTATTCCCACTGCAAACTGAACACGGTTCCAGGCTCTCTAGTTCATACAAAGTTCTTTTGTTTTGGATTCCACTGAGACTATTAATCTCAAAGTGATTCTCAACCAACCTGAAAACTTGAGGGGCTCTTTGCCCTAGAGTGTATGGGGTGTTAGAGGGCATTCTGAGCTCTTCTGGACCCTTGCCCCAGAGGCCTCTGACAAGGCTTATGCTAAGCTTGTAAATGTGAGGACAGGGATCATGTGTTACAGAGCTTTTCATACAATACTTGCCATAATTCCTAGCACACTCACTGGGAGAATGCCTGAGTTCATTCAGTCATTCAACAAATATTTACCGGGTATGTGTTGGGGGAGGGAGAGTACTTTAAGCCGGCAGGAGGAAGGGAGAGGTGTGTTACGGCTCAAGGCAGAGGGCAGACGGAGCCCACCAGCTGCAGGGGTGGGAGGGAGGGGCAGAAGAGGGGCTCCCTGGGCCTCCTCTGCCTTGGGGCACTCCTGTGTCCTGCCTGGGCTGGATCTCCAGCCCCTCCTTCCTAACTCACAAGCTCCTGTCTCTCATCTGCCCTTTGACCAGGTGGTGTACTTCACAGCCACATTCCCTTACCTCATGCTGGTGGTCCTGTTAATTCGAGGGGTGACACTACCAGGGGCAGCCCAAGGAATTCAGTTTTACCTGTACCCAAACCTCACCCGTCTGTGGGATCCCCAGGTAAGCAGCCACAGACAAGTGCCATCATGTGGCTCCAGAGGCGCTCGGCCACTGGCCTCCCCTGTGCTGTGGTCTGGAACCCTGTTCCTGGCCTGACCTTAGGCACCCCTGGTGGGGTGGGGGCCTCCAGGCGTCTGTTATCAGCTGTCTGTGGTGCCCCTTCTCGGTTCACAGCGCCAGGTGGCCAGGGGTACCTGAGGCCCTAGTAATACTTCCTAGGGGCTGCAAATGTGTCACTAAGAGCCCTTGCTCACAGGCGGCAGGTACCCTTTCCCCCTCATCGACCCATCCCCCTTGCCATGATTTCTCTTGACAGTCTCTTCACATTGACCTTCTTCCCTGCTTCGTAACCATCCACCAGATGACTTGGGTTCACTCCCTGAGCCACAGGCCCATCCTGGCCCAGCGCCATTGGCTCCAGCTGGGCTGCTGGTGTGTCTCCATCATTGTCTAGAGGCCCGGCCTCCTACCGCCCAGACCTACCCTCTGGCCTGCACCCCTGAGCCTCTGGGGTTTGCCTCTGTGGAGGCTCGCTGGCTGGCTGGGGACTTGTGAGCAGGTCCTAGATAAGAAGCCACAGCCTCTGACAGGCCCTCATCTTCTGCTTGGCCACTATTCTGAAAACTGGCAGAGCAGGCCCCGGAGGGCCAAGGGGAGTCAGGCAGCACCGCCCAGGGCCTGCAATGCCACTGCCAGCCTGGAGGCCACCTCCCCGGAACACCAGGCAGACGGCCCTCCATGCATGCCCAGGGCCCTGTGTCTGCGAGGAGCCCTGTGAGAGGCAGGGCGGGGGACCCCCGCACTGAGGACACACTTGATGGCTCTTCAACACTGTACAGGGGAGGCATCTCCACATTTCCTGAAACTGCTGAGTGGAGCAGAGAAGCGGGAGCGCACAGTCCCTGGGGTCCCTCTAGGCCGGCCTCACTACACAGAGGCAGTAGCGCCCCCTTGTGCAGAGCTGGGGGTGATCTACCAGCTCAAGGTTCTCACAGCCCCCACCACCCCGACCTGAGTTGGGGGCTCTCCATCCTGAGCTCTGCTGGGGCCGCTGTGGCTCCAGAAGCAGCCAGGCAGCTGGACGCAGAAACAACCCCCTCAAGTCACATAGCCCTAAATCCTCGGTATTTCTCAGTAATCTTCTGTGGGGACAAGAGCCTATACTTCCCTCCTCCCGTTTGCTAGCCATACTGAAAATACAGATTGCTGCTGCCCCATGTGGGGCACAAGGGTTACAGTCAGATTTTGGAGCCAAACTGTAGAACCAAAATTTTTGAAGCTAAAAGGGCCCCAGAGATCATCTAGTGCAAACCCGTCATTGCACAGATGAGCAAAGGAGACCCAGAGTCACACAGCACTTACTGGTGAGCCAAGCAAAGTGTGTTTTTATTTTGTAAATCACAGCTTTTGACTTATCTGGCATCAATGGGTTGTGGTGAAGAGCAGGTGGCAAGTAGGAGGCTGTTGGGGCAGCAGAGTCGAGGGAAAGCCTTGAAGGCCAGACCTCGAGTTTGGCTTGGATCCCCTGGGCAAGAGGGGGCCTTTGTGCTCTGGAGCAGCAGAGGTGCGGCCCAGCGGCCAGGCTCCAAAGCCCACCTCTCGGGTGGAGGTCAGGCTGGGAAGCGGGGGACATGTCCAGGCAGGGAGGCAGGCAGGCGGGTTGAACAAAGAAAAGGAAAGAGGGGTCCTGTATTTCTGGAATTGATTCATGGCGTCTGTGATCAAGGCCTTATTTGTCCTGAACTACTATTTATTGATAATAACCATTGAGTTCTTATTGTGTCCCTGGCATTGTGAAGAGGTTCACATGCATTGTTTTAGTCAGTCCTCATAGCAGATCAATGAGTATCTCCATTTTATAGACTGAAAAATAAGGCCTGAAGAGCTTAAATAATCCATCCTCATCCCTGCAGCTGGAATCCAGGTCTGAATGATGACAAATCCCTCATACTTTATGATCTCTTCAAGGCAAAGTCCCTCTCTGCTTATCTTTGTTCACAACCCATTCAGTCAGCAAAGATTGGTTGAGCACCTATTATGTGCCTGGCCTATTCTAGGTATATAGTGCTTGTTATATAATAATGGTTCCAGCCAATATGAAGAAGGTGGACCAGAGAGCCTTCAGCTCTGAGAGTAGAGAAAGTAATAATTCTGTGTCTGCATGACTGCAGGGAATAAAACCTCTTTTAATCTGCTCTCCAGGAGACCACCCTTCCTAACCTAGCCAGCTGCAGGCTGAGCAGGGGGCCTGTGCCTTCCGAGGCCGTGGGAGGGAGCTGTTCCCAAGAGCTTCCAAGCTGACTTACTGGCTGCCTGGTCCTGGTCTCATGCAGAAGCCAGGCCTTTGTTGTCAGTGAAAAGAGCAGCACCAGCTTGGGGGGATGCCTCTGCCAGAGCCCTCCTTGAACATTGCTGGCATTCCCCAGGAACTGTGGTAATTCCAACTGGCATTTGCCTGGCACTTGAGAAAGGGGCAGAATTCCTGCTAAGCAACATGAACCCAAAGACATCTCTTTCTGCCAAGCACTCCGTCAGGGAGCGTGAAGTCAGGCAGGTACAGGGTGGGTCTATCTGTCTCATCTCTTGCTGGCTTGCTGCCACTCCTGGCCTTTCCTGGGACTCGCCTCTTCCTCACTGGGGCAGGGACCCTGGAGGCTCAGGACTGCACTGGTGCCCTGGGTCGCACTTGGGCACTGGCTTCCTTCCCTTGCCCTGCCTGACCTTTTGTCTGTTCTACTGCTCTTTGGTGGATTGATAAGGGCATGGGGCTGGGGGCAGGGTGTCCAAGGAGCTCTGGTTGAACCCTTAAATCTCTATGTTAAACTATTCTAATGAAGGGTTTGTTTAGGGAGGAAGTTGGAACCATTGATTAGGCTGAGCCTTTTTATGTAGAAATGGTGCATTGAAATCTGTGAGACCTCCTTCTCTCTGAAAAGTGAGCTGCTTTTTAAAAATCGTAGCAGCAACCAAGAGCAGGGAGAGCCACCATATTTGCTGTGCGCTATTTTTCTGCCAGGCCCCTCACGCAGGGCCTGACACAGTCTCCACAACAACCCCATGAGTTAGGGGGTTGCTGACGAAGAAACTGAAGCTTAGAAAACTTAAGAAATTGGCCCTAAATCACAAACCAAACATGTAGGGGGAGCTCGAGTTTCATCCCACATAGTCTTCTGAAGTCTGTGGTCTTAATCAGCATGATACACACTTTCCAAAGAATATGAGTTATTTCGGAGTGTCAAGGGCTGCCTTTTATCATTCCAGAAGGAAGGATAGGGGACTAGTATTTTTTACATTAGGCATTCTACATACATTATTTTATTTGTTACTATACCCATTTTCCTTTCAAGAAAAGTGAGGTTCAGAGAGTTTAAGCGGCTTGCCTAAGATCACACAGCTAGTAATTAAAGGAGTTAGGAATTGAACCCAGTTCAGTTTGGCTCTAAAATCCAGGCTTTTTCCATTACCCACTATTGCCCTCCTAAAAATAGTAAATATAATAATCCTTGGGGTTGGACTGAAAGTTGAAAACATCTTTCCTGGATCTTTAGAGGTCTCTTCCTCTGTCCCCCGCCAAAAACTCTTTTTTTTGCTCACACTCCAAGTGTACTTCACACTTGTTTTCTTCTTGATCAGTCCCCTGCCCCAGCCAAAGACGCCGGGGTTCCTGTACAGGCAGGGAGCCGGGCGCCGGCGGTGGGAACAGAGCAGCTCAGCTTGCTCCACGGTGTCTTCAGGTCTTCTTCAGACCCGTTCCTGCCCCAGCGCAGCAGGCCTGTCACGCAGCAGCTGCTCAGAGGGCGGAGTTTGCCCCGCTCCCAGCGAGCGGGCTTTGCTCCGAGGTCCCCAGCTGACCCTTGCACTTTGCACTCACAGCCCTCCTGCTGCGTTTTCCTCTGTTCTCATTAACTTCTCCTCCCAACTCAGCCTTAGTCTGTCCCCCTCAGGGCGAGGTAACTGCCAAGTCACAGTTTTCCTTATTTTTAATTCCCAAGTCCCAGCTCGCAGAACTGCACGACCGCGGGATTTGCGCCCCCTGCCTGCGTGTGGGCAGGTGCCGAAGGTCTGTGAGGGCACTAGAGGGTGTCCTGGAAACCTGTGGGTCAGAACGCCCCCTGTGCACTGCCAGGCACTGGGGGCAAACATTCTCAGGCCCGAGGCGACCTGTTTGGGCGGGATCACCTGATCTCAAGACTGAGAAGTACCCCGGCCCTCAGGCAGATGAACCTGTCTTGGCAGCTTTTGCACCTCCTACCCTGGGTAACCCTTTCTGTGCGAGCTCAGGGCCTCCTGCTGCAACGCCCTGCTTCAGCTGCTCATAACCTGCTGAGCAAGGCAGGAAGGACCTGCAGACCCGAGTGGCTGAGTTTTCCTGAGATGACTATCCTCACAGTATCTGGGGGACAGGGTTTAAAAAGGATCTGAGATGTCTTGAAGGAGCGTCTCCTCAAACGGCCAAGGTGCCACACTGCAGTCTGGGAGCACGCCTTCTAGGCCTCAGTTCTCGCTTCCATTATGCCCCTTTCCTTCTCTAGCTTCTGAAATAAATCCTGAAAGCCCCTCTCCCTTCCTCACTGTAATTTCTCCTCAAGTCAAACACTTGTCCCGAGTGTCTCCATCCCTGCCTGCTATTTCCTTGCCAGCCCGGACCTTCTGGAACGTCCCCTGCGCTTCTGGCTGTGACCCCTTTCTCCTGGTGGTGGCTCCTGCCTCCCAGAACCCCCTGAGGACGGGATTCGCAGTGAGCAGAAGGCGTTCCGCCTCTTGGGCACCGTCTCTCCCTACTCTGTCCCCGTTCTGGTAGGCATGCAAGTACCATGAGAGGAGTGCACGTCTTAGTGGATCCTGATGCCTGTTCTCAGGGGCTCTGGGTCAGTGGCTCCTGCCTGCTCATTAGGACCACTCAGGGAGCTCTGAAAGTAATACAGATTTCTGGGTTCTCCTTCAGGCTTGGAGATTCAGTGTCCCACCTGAGGACGCTGGCTGAGAAGTCACTCTGACTCTGGTCTTGCCAGCTTGCCAGTGGGCCTCTCGGACCCACTACAATGCTTAGGAAATGGGAGCTTTGGTGGGGGTGGGGGTGATGGGAGAGAGAGAAGGGAAGCTGAGGGTGGCGATGGTTAAGGAGGCAGGGAGAGAAGGCAAGGGACTTAGGAGTTCTGGACAGAAAGAAGCTGCATCTTTGATGTGTGGGCCCTGGGAGCTCAGTATTATGGGCGGAAAGCAGGGGCCTGTTTGCGGGGTCTGGGGGGCAGTGTAGGCAAAAGACAAGAAGTGGGGGACCCAGCAATGTTAGGACACCGCCTGGCATTGTCCTCATCTGTAGCTTGGTGCTCCCTTGTGCTCACATCCTCTGAAGGCGGAGGGTGTGGGGTGGGGCGGTGGCGGCGGGGGGGATGGTTTGGAGCCCCATGACCCCACCTCCTGCAGATCTTCAGGGTCGCCTAGTCCTGTTTGCCTTGATGTTCTTTCTCTCTGGGATGTTATTCTAGCTGTTAAGTCTAAATCACAGCACACACAGGCTGGGCTGGCCAGCTGAGATAATAACATTAACAACCGTGCCCTCCGTTTAGCTGGAGAGCTGTTTTCCCCACAAGGAGTACAAAGCTCTTTTCAGATGCATTCTGGTCACCCGCTGGGGAGCGCTCTCTCTGTTTTTCGGACAGAGGGTTCTGAGACACAAGGGGCAAAGCTGCATGCTCGTGATGGCACTGATATTAAGGACCCTAGCCTAGAGACCCTGCCCCTGAATTCCTTCCCAGCTGGTCACACGACCAGCAGAGCCGAGGACAGGAGAAAGGGGAGGCAGGACCCAGGGTATGTCTCCGCTGTGAGAACTTGGAGCACCTCTCACCCCACCCTCTGCTACCATGGGCCCTGCAGTCCTCTTGGAATGTCTAACACCTACGCCAACCCGAGAGTGCCTGAGAAGCCCACCTAGGGGCCCAGGAAGTAGAGCCTACTGGGATACAGGTGCAGGGCTGCCTGAGCAGGCTGAGAGCAGGGCTCTGCCACCCTTGGCCTGTGCCTGGCCCAGCCATGGGCTGTGTGCCCCCAGGGGGCCCAGCAGGCCTGGTAGCTGGGGCTTCAGCTCTCTCACCTTTTCCCTGTGTAGGTGTGGATGGACGCGGGCACCCAGATCTTCTTCTCCTTCGCCATCTGTCTAGGGTGCCTGACCGCCCTGGGCAGCTACAACGAGTACCACAACAACTGCTACAGGTGATGGGGGCTGGGCAGGGAGTCAGGACATGGACCCGCATCACTACTGCCCCCCAGCTGGCTAGATCAGGGGTGCTGTGGAGGGTACCAGGTCGTGGATCTGCCTGTCCCCATCCATCTGCACCGCACTTCCCAGTGCCCCTGGGCTACCAGGTGCTAGGAGGAGCCAACTGCAGCAGGAGCGGGTGGGGGGTGGGGGGTGGGGTGGATTGCTTCCTGGGCATGGCAGACTGTGGTTGGCTGGGAAGCCTAATTCAGGGTTGGTGGGCTCCATGGGGTCAGCAAGCCCGAGGAGTCATGGATGGCATCGTGTGGAGGAGCCTCAGTCTGGCCTGCTTTAGCCATTTCCCCAGCAAATGCTGAATTGTTGCCCACTTATATTCTGCCCTTCCAGTGGTTCCCTCTGGCCTACCTGGTTCATATCAGAGAATTTAAGCCAATTTTATCATTAGTTAAAACAAAGCATATCATGAATTTCAAATCAAATTCTGGTGACTAAGAATTCTCTGGCGCATGGGATGCCAACTAAACTGTGTCAGGGTGATAGTGTCCCAGGCAGTGTGGTGGGATTCAGTGGGGAGAGGAGGCCATGTGGCATTTTTCAGATTAATATTGTACTTCTTTAGAGCCATATTCTTTCAGGGTACCTTGGTGTATTCCAAGCAGTGGAGTTGTGGGGAGCAAAACCAAGCCCGTGAATGCTCGTCTTAATTCTGCTGGGCAGCCCCTCTGGCCTCTGTGCAGGGCAGGGACAGGTGGCTTCCTGTTTGTGTGAGGGGCAGTGCTCCCCCTGGGGTTCCTGTGGGCTCTGGACAGGAGGCTGAGCACTGCCACCCCTTCTGACCCTGCCTGCTTCCACCTGCCCCACCCTCCCCGCAGGGACTGCATCGCTCTCTGCTTCCTCAACAGCGGCACCAGCTTCGTGGCCGGCTTTGCCATCTTCTCCATCCTGGGCTTCATGTCTCAGGAGCAGGGCGTGCCCATCTCCGAGGTGGCCGAGTCAGGTGGGTGTGCGGGGGAGGGTCCTGGCCTTGGGTTCTGGGAGTTTCGTTCAAACCTTCCGTCCCTGGGATCCAGAGGCATTTCCCCTGTCCCCTGCGCGATGGGAGGTGAATGGGCATCTGTCAGGGGAGCCCTGGGGGGACTGGAGCAGGAATTCTGGCTTCAGAGGGTGACAGTGAACGTTTCCCACTGGCCTCCAACCAATGTGATCAGTGTCCTGTTTATCCTTCCAGGAACAGTTTAAGCATATAAGACAATCTCACCGCCTGTATGTACATAAACACAATAGTAAAATGTACATATTACTATTTCTCTTTATTATCTCATTTTAAGGGTTCAACAGATAACATACTATATATACTGTTCTACACCTTGCTTTGTCTGCTTCACTTTAAATTGTATCTCAGCCATAAGTTTATATCGGCACATAGAGTTTTCTCCAGTTTTAAGTGACTGCCTTTCCACCATGTAGTATTATTGTTGGTTTTAAATACAGGTGGGATCCCATCCGCGTAAGTGAAATTGCTTCTCTTGCCCCTCCCCTATTCTTGCTGACTACCCACTTGTACTCTCTGTAACAAGACAACTTTTTCCCATAGAATTCACAAACCCACCCCTGTTACACATGCATCAGGCTGCTGACATCACTGATTCTTATGAGAAAGGGTGCCATCTCACTGTTACTAAGCACTCACAGTGTGCCAGACAGTGTGTGAAGTGCTTCGCCCAGGCAGGCACTGGGGAGCTGTGAGGCTGGGGGAATGCACCCCCACCTCTCCTGTGCGGGAGGTGGGCACAAAGAGATAAATACCCAACAGGGTCATGCAGGCATTCCCTTTTTTTCCAAAGGAAGCACCCTGTGGACAAACCCAGGTGCTGGCATGTGAATCTGCTCCTGCCATTTGAGCCAGCTGACAGGAACATTAATTTATTTGAGAGGATGTATGTCAATGGTATCCTGAAATTAATGCCAGCTCACCCACTGTAGGGTGACAGAAAAGGCTATGGGTGCAGAGGTGGTACACTGATGGCCACATGCCCAGTCTCATCTTGGAGAGATTGTCTTTGGAACTGTCCGATGTGTAGACACAGCACAGGAACGGACTTACCAGGGGCACGTGGCAGTGGTGGGTCTCATCAGGCCCCACCTCCTTTCTCACTGGATCCGCTTTACACACGTACATGGCCTGCCTGGCAGGACCTCTTTTTAAGTTTGAAACCTCTGATTTGGGGCAAGATCCAGAGAGTAAGGCCTGAGGATTTGGGGTAGAGCTCACATAAATGCAGGTGAGACACCCCCTTTCTAGTTCCCAAGTGCTTTACACCCACAGCTTCCAGGTTCTGTTCCTGCCCATGGGAATGCAGTGGGGGAGGGGAGGAGCGGGGCTTGGGAATTTGGGACCCTGGTAGAGGTTTGGGTGGCTTCTCCCACCAGAGGACAGTGGTGGTGATGGTGACTTTGGGGCGACATCCCCGGTGGCTCCTGTTGCTCGGCAGCCCCGCCCTGGGAAGCGGGGGGCGCAGGCAGCCGGGAGCAGCCAGGCAGCAGGCTGTGCTCCTCTGTCCCTGCTGCAGGCCCCGGCCTGGCTTTCATCGCCTACCCGCGGGCCGTGGTGATGCTGCCCTTCTCCCCACTGTGGGCCTGCTGCTTCTTCCTCATGGTGGTCCTTCTGGGACTGGACAGCCAGGTACTGCGAGGAGGCTGCTCAGGGCCTGAGAGACGAGCCCGAAGGGTGTGGGGGCTGCGGGAGTGGAACAGCAGGCCCAAGTCTGGGCTTGATGCCCAGACGGACCTTAGAACAGCTGGGGACAGGGCAAAGTCAGAAGCGGGTGCCCTCCTGGGCCCCAGAGGAAGTTTGAGGGCAGCCCCGACCTGGCCAGGCAAGGACAGTTCTGGGACCCTGAGACCGGGAGGCTACAGGGCTGCTCTGAGACAATAAACGGGAGCTGGCTGATGGAGCTCACTGGAGAGCTCTGTCCCTCCCATCTTCTGCCCTCTCATCAGTTTGTGTGCGTAGAGAGCCTGGTGACAGCACTAGTGGACATGTACCCCCGCATGTTCCGCAAGAAGAACCGGAGGGAGGTCCTCATCCTTGGAGTGTCAGCCGTCTCCTTCCTTCTTGGGCTGGTCATGCTCACAGAGGTGAGGGTCTGGGCGGCTTACAGGTGGGGGCCAGGTGAGGAGGAGCCGAGGGGCAGCTGCCACCTGTGAGGTGGTGCTGGCAGCCGTGGTTTTAGGTCGCAGGACAGGCCTTCCGGGCATCAGGGCACCGAGATTCCCTCCTTCCCCAAGCGCACAGGACGAAGAGAGGAGACAGGCCTCCCTCTGGCCGCAGGCACTGACCCCTCCCTCTGGGGACGGGTGAGGGATGGCACGGCTTCATGGTAAGCTACAAGTATGGAAACACGGTCAGGAAGTCTCAGATGAAGAAAAACTGCCTCTCCCACAAGATCTCCAGCAAAATTTCTCAGCAGCTGAACCAAGTTCCAGGGACAAACTTCAAAGCTCGAAAGTAGCCCTGGGGATGGTGCTGTTCCGTGTGAAGGACACAGAACTTTTCGGCTTGATAATACCAATGACAGCCCCCATCCCAATCCTGAGCCGAAGTACACACTCGCCTTGGACTTCTGGGTCAATCCTAAACGTTCACAAGGATAGGCCAACCATTGTCTGTTTCATCTATCTTCCTTCCAAAAACAAAAACAAAAAATTATTGTTTACATCTGCCTCGTGCCTTACAGCTTACAAACTGCATTCTATTTTAATATCTGTCTCCTGTGACCCTCACCAGCTCGCTCTGTGCCCCAAGGGGTAAGGCTGGAGGGCATGGGGGTAAATTTGTCTGCTTTCTCTGAATAAAGTTCTGTCTTTATCTCCCCCTGGGGAAGGGTGGTATGTACGTGTTTCAGCTCTTTGACTACTACGCAGCCAGCGGCATGTGCCTCCTGTTCGTGGCCATCTTTGAGTCCCTGTGTGTGGCTTGGGTCTACGGTGAGTGGCTCTTCTCCTGCTCTTAACATCAGTACTCACCTCCACCTTCAGACAAAAGAGAGATCTGCTTCTCACACCCACCTTTGCTGGGGCTCCTCCCCAACACAACCACACAAATCTCAAGCATCCTAAATTGCTACCAATGGAAGGGCCCTCCAGAGATGGCCTTGTCCACCCTCCTGGTTATGGCCGCACCCAGACCATGCCAGGAGGGCCCATATCCTCTCCTAGACAAGCCTTTATCACTCTGATAATCAGAAAGTTGTTGCCCTCGTCTAAGCCAAGTTCTGCCCACTGCCCTTTATGCCTATGAGTTCCAGGGAAGATCTCTCCCAGCAGTGATTTGAAGGCAGCAGTGATATCCACTATTCATTGGTCCTTGTCCATCCTGGGCCATGTGCTTCATATCTGGTGCTTTGGATGCTAAAGGATGTCCTCTCTTCCCCTTCCTTCCTTCTCTCATGGTAGGAGCCGGGCGCTTCTATGACAACATTGAAGACATGATTGGGTACAGACCACGGCCTCTTATCAAATATTGCTGGCTCTTCCTCACACCAGCTGTGTGCACAGTAAGATGACCTCCGGGAGGCAAAGTTAGACGAAGGGGCGAGAGATGGTGGTGGCAGGAGGGTAGGTAGGCTTTTAGTCCTACAAGGGACTTCTCCATGGGGACTGAAAATCATTTCAGATTTTCATTCATCCTCCTGTTGGATTCTAGAAAGTGACAGCAAGATAGAGTCTTCCTTTCCATTTCACAGAAGGATAAACTGTGGCCCAGAGCTGTCAGACGGTTTGACCACCACCACAATGTGAGTCTAATGTCGCAAGCCGGGCTGAAACCCAAGTGAGAGGGGCTGCTCATAATCATACTAATAACCATAGCAGTGATACTAGCAACCATCACAGAGCATGCACTTTGTGCCAGCCGTAAAGTGCCTTACACATTTTAACCCATTCAATCCTCACAAGAACCCTATGAAGTGAGAATTACTATCATATTCATTTTACAGAGGAACCTGAAGCCAAGGAGGTTAAGCCATTTCCCCAAACTAGGATGCGGCAGAGACCAGGACTTAGGGCCCGGCCACTTGGCTTGAGTCTGAGCCATACGCCCCTCTGCGCTGCTTCCTCCGGCTTTCCCTTGCTTCAGCGATTCCCCTGAGCACCCACTGTGTGCAGGGTGTTCATGGGGCCCAGGGGAAGGAGGCACGCCCCTGCCCTTGGGGCACTCACAGGCCCCCCCAAGGTGCAGGAGACTGAACTGCCTGAGAGCACGGGCAGCCAGCCGGGTGCAGAGGTGCCCTGGAGCCCGGGGCCCAGACAGAGCAGGCATTCTGGAAACACCTCCTGAGGGCTGTGGATTTTGAGCAGAACATAGATGGAGATTGGAGGATGACTGGTCCAGACAAGGCTGGAGGCCAATCAGGCTTGGCATGATTGCTCTCTGCAGCCCTTCCCCGGCCCCCAGCCCCTGCCTCTCCTCTCCTCCTCAGGCCACCTTCCTCTTCTCCCTCATCAAGTACACCCCGCTGACCTACAACAAGAAGTACACGTACCCGTGGTGGGGTGATGCCCTGGGCTGGCTCCTGGCTCTGTCCTCTATGGTCTGTGTCCCTGCCTGGAGCATCTACAAGCTCAGCACCCTCAAGGGCCCCTTCAGAGAGGTAGGGAGCCGGAGTGAGGACCGGAGCCTCAGAGGGGGTGGGAACCTCATCGGGGAGGCTGGCTCCCTGCGATGCTAGGGGGCTGCTGGCTATGGTGGGAGCGGGTCCACAGGGGCCAGGGAGAGGGGTGTGTGTATCGGAGAGGGACAGAGCGACACTTAGAAGTCTCAGAAAGAGACTGGAGGCCTCCAGGACACAGGCTGTGACTGCAGGTCGGCCCCTGGAGAGCATGTTTGTGGCTGGGGAGACAGGCAGATGTTGGAGACGAGGGAGCTGGTGGCCTTGCCCCAGCGCTGGATCCCACCACGTGCCCGCACGCCCCTTGCAGAGACTCCGCCAGCTCGTGAGCCCGGCTGAGGACCTGCCCCGGTGGAACAGAGAAGCCCGGGCTCCTGCCACACCCAGGACATCACTCCTCATGCTCACAGAACGAGAGTCGCACTGCTAGGTGGTTGGTGCCTGTGAGCCTGGCTACATGGCAGCTGCAGGAGAGGGCGGGACGGCCCCCCTGAGCTTCTCTGCACCCCCTGGAGTAACTAAGACAAAAGGGTTTTTTTCTGGAACGCACTTCCTGAGCTGGGGGGCTCCCATCCCGACTTCTGCTCCAGGGGTGCCCTGGCAGTTAGGAAAGGCCGCATCAGGAGCACCCCCTTTGGGCTGTGCCTGGGAAGCTCGGGGAGGGCTGGCGGGTGGGGGGACTGCTCTGTTTGGGTGCTCCCTCTCCTTGCATTAAATCCCTGCTCCTCCCACCGCCCGCCGGCAGTTCCGCCTGGCTTCTGTCCCTCTGCTTGCTGTCTGGACTACCTCCAGATTTAAAGTTGTGGCCTGTCCGGCCCTCCTTCCCTCAGAGTTCTCCCCGTGGGCCGCGTGGGCCGCGAGCAGAGGGCATTGCTGGGGAGGAGGGCACATGAGACCCCCGGCTGAGGGTCTGGCATCCTGCTTCCCCAGGAGTCTCCTCCTCCCATCTGTGGAGTGGGAACGGCAGCGGAGCGGGGAGCGGGCCTGGGCCTTGGGGAGAGGAAGGAAGAGGGCAGGGCAGCTGGATGTCCCCCCACCCACATTACCCTGGCCCGACGCCGCCTGGGAAAACTGCCTGTGTGCCTGCCAGGGCCTGGTGCTAGGGGCCTAGGGGAGGCACCGCGGTGACAGAGCCGAGACCGTCGGTCCGCCCAGGCAGCAGGGCACCACGCCGGTTCAGCCAGCAGGGGGCCCTCACTTCTCCAGGACCGCCCCGCTCGGCTCGGAAGAGGCAGACGCCCAGGCGCAATGCCAGACGTGGCCACAGGGGGGCCCTGCCCGACCGCGGCCCCTGACTGCGCGCTCTCGGGGTTAGGCTGCAAGGAGGATCCGGGTGGGAGGAGAAGCCGGTCCTGCCTCCGGGCCTGTGGGCATGGCCTTGGCCGCCGAGGGTCCCACAGTGGGTCCCTGCAACCTCACCTCTGAGCGGGTGTGGGACCTCTGGGTGGGGACGGGGTCGGGTGGTGGAAGAGGCTGCACTGCTCCCTGGACACGTGATGGCTCTGGCCTCTGCCTGCGTGCCCACCTCTGTTGGATGGGGATTTGGGCGCTATTCTGGGCGAACATCCAATGATTCTTGGATCTACGACTAGGGGCGCACAGCGCTGCCTGGGTGATTTTCTTAGTTTTTACAGGTCAATTAGTGGGAAAGCGCCCTGAAGTCTTCTGCCCACAAGATCTTGACTCCTTGTTGGCAGAGTTTATAAACATTAGCGACAGCAGCCCTCCTGTCTGTTGGGCATCCCCCAAGTGTACCAGGCTCAGCCCTGCTCCTAAGACGGAGAATCGCACTGAAACTCAACACACCACTGCTGGGGGTAGGGAATTTCCTCGCTCCTAGCTGCTCTAAGAATCAAATTGACATAAGGCAGAGTAACAGGAGAAAAAAAAACAACGAAGTGTAATTGCATATATGAAGAGAAGCCATACATGTGGGTTCCAAAGGCAGTCAGGGAGAATGGGGCATATATATGATCCTGAACGAAGGGCAAGAGGAGAGGGGCCTGAGACTTCAAAGGAAAAGGGAAGTGATTCACAGGAATATGAAAAGAGTAAATGTTTGGTACACAAATGTTTGCTGGCCACACAGACACAATGGGATGGAGAAATTTTAGCAGACTTGGCCACATCCCTCCCTGTCTACCATGCCCAGTTTACATTGTGCTGTAATTATCTAAGGTGATAACTCTCCCCCAGGAGCAGGTCCTCCATCTAAATTATTTTTATGCAGTTGTAGGGAGGGAGGACAAAGTTCCTTTCTGAGTCTTTTGGGCCTTGATTGTTCTCAACCCTGAAATAATTTGTGTGGCACAACTTCACATGCTGGGGTGGCCTGCCCTTGGTCCTGCACCACACACCTGGCTTCTCCACCTGTCTGACCGTATTTCCAGGACACCGACTATGTGGTGCAGTGCTATGCTCATGACACGTGAGGAGCAAAAACAGATACAACTTCTTACATGACAAATTGCAACAAATGCCATGAAACAAAAGCAAAGTGCGCAAGAAAGAACAGGCGTGGGAAGGACCTTGATGGTTTTTATTTAGGTCAGTGGTCTGCGGAGGCTGCTCTGATGTCTGTGTCTCTGCCCATTTATCTGAGCAAAGTTGCAGAAATCTGTTGGACCGAGAAGGGCGGCAGGCATTTCAATAATGGTGATTTGAATCCTATTTTGGAGATTCGTTAATGTTGGAATATGGAGTGAAAATAATCCACTAGCATGAGAATCAGGGGATGTGGGTTCCAGTCCCGACCTGCCTCTGTCTTGCTGTGGGCCTTTGTGGGAGGGTCTTGGAATTCAGGGGTTTTTCAGATGGAGATCGGACTGTGCACGGCACCCCCACACAGGTTTGTTGTAGATCCCAGATGAGGTAATGGGTGCGAGGACCCTTTCAGACACCAGCTGCCAGTCATGTGAGGTTATTAAACCAGGGGAAGATGGCCTCGAGGGGTCTGCTCTAACAACCCAGGGGGTCAGCAGGCACAGAGGTGTGACAGTGGAGGCACCTGCCTGGGTCAGGGTCCAGAATGGGGGCAGGAATGCCGGCGGGGCTTCAGCTAAGGGAATTGAAGAGGTGGGGGTGGAATGGGGGCCACTATCAATCCCATTTGCTTTCTGTGTTTGGAAGGGCGGGTAGGGACTATGTAGTTCTCAGAGGAAGAAGACACAAAGGGAGGAGAGGCCTCTCTTCTTTAGAGGCCACACCTGTTGAGAAGAAAGGCAGGCAGAGAAGGCCTTGGGGCAATTGCTGAGTGAAGATAGGGACGCATGTGACTCTTGCACTGAGCCCACCAGGATGCCCTGGGGGCTCAGATCCCGGCCTCTGACCTTGCACCCATGTCTCAGATCCACGTATGTGCACAGACACACAGTCCTTCATTATCCTCGGATAAATGCGCACAAACCGCCCCACACCACTGTTGCCAACCACACTCCTTTACAGAAGCTTACAGTCCTGGCCTGGGTCCTAGCCTCTTACTGGCTATGTGACTTTGGGCAAATTAACCTCCCTGATCCTTTGTTTTTTCCTCCATAAAATGGGAATGATAATACTTGCATCATTGCGTTGTTGGAGTTCAGTGGAGAGTGTGGGGAGAGCTGCTCTGGGGACATTTAAGCAAATGCATCCCATTTCCAAAGGCTCCAGCCACACTAGCTGTCCATAAACAGAAAGCCCATGAAGAGTACAGAGACATCCTTGCTATACTCTGGATTCCCTGGCCACAGGCATCAGGTTGTATTTGGCCTCAGAAAGAAAGGTACTTATTTACTGAGCTAAGCATTTTTGCTAAGAAGCAATGAAGGGCATTTTGCTAGAGTCCTGCTCAGTACCAGAGGTACTGTGCAAGGAAACAGGTCCTTAGTCCTCCCAGCCCTAGTCTATCCCCTTGTTCTGAGGGAGCAATGCCCTTCAGAAAAGGGAGAACTGGGATCATTTTTTCCCCTCAGGTTGCTTTCTTCCACCCACCCACCCATCCACTCATCCACTCATCCATCCATCCATCTACCTACCTACCCACCCACCCAGTCATCCACCCACCCACCTACACATCCATCCATCCATCCATCGATCCTAGTACTGTGAGCCAGCACTGTGTTAAATGCTTTTAAGTGTCCCTATCCTTTAGATGTTCGTGGTCTGGGAAGCAATATGCTGGAACAAGCTTAGCTTGGATCTCTGGAACCAAGAGGCCCAGGTTCAAGTCTTAGCACCATCACTTACTAGTGTACGGCATTAGGACACATCACTTAGTTTCTATTCGCTCCAACTTTCTCATCTGTAAAATGGGGCTAATAATCCCTACATTTCATTATTCTTGTGGGGATAAAATGGGTTAACATGTAAAGCACCAAGCCTGAGTTAGATGCCCAGGAAATTGGCTCATGCAGGGCCCACTAGAAGCATACATGGGTTGGAAGATGAGGGTGGTTAAGGGAAACATTCTGTGGGCTTCACAGTTCTCACTGCAGCAAGATAACTGATTCACTTGCCCATATTTCATCTTGTCTCTGGACCCTTCCCAGTATGTAAACAGCCCTGTCTTAAGCAGGCTTTCCAGGTAATTTAGGAATGCCTACCTTTTGCAAAGGTAGTGGTCTCTTGCCTCCAGAAGTTTACCAATCAGTGTGAATACCCAGTGGGGGTTGGGAGCTGTGGGGGTTGGGGCGGGCCTGAGTAAGGCAGGGCTGCGACTTATAGGGAGGCCAGGTCAAACGAGGCAGCTGTCCTACCAGGGGAGAGAGGTGACATGCCTGTCCGTGTGTGTCCCCAGGATCTTGAAGAAAGCCCGACACATTGTAGGCATGAAATAAAATTTTTGAATGAGTGAATAAGCTGGGAAATTCACCCTCTGCCTAGTCTGTTTCTCTATCCCCTCACTCCCGCTTGGTGGAGAGGCTGGGTATTTTCTTATGGAATAGCTGCAGCTAAGTAACCTCGTGGACTTGGTGTCCCCTCTACAGAAAGCTCTGTGGTTGATACAGGGTGGCGGGGGCAACATCCAGGGACAGTGTGGATGCAGCAGTGTAGGTCACACTGTCCCGGCTGAGCACGGGGTGACTGGACTGTGCCTTCTGGCAAGGGGCCATGCCCACTTGGCCAGAGCTGACCCCCCGCCTGCCTTCTGGTGTCACAGAGGTAGAGAGTCTGAGACTGAGACCCACTGGGGTTTTCTCTTGATGGGGAAACTTACAGGAGATGCTGAGAGGGGGCTGGCAGCCATTGAGTGGGGTGCAAATGGAAAACTACAGACTGAGATTCTCACTTTATACCCCAGCCTTGCCAGGAAGTTCTAAAAGATGCAGGGGGAGCTTGTGCAAAGGGAAATTTCCCTTTCTCCCCACAACTTCCCCTCTCTCCACACCAGCTAGGACTGAAGAAGCATCTTCCTTGTGTTGAAAGAGACACTAGCTGTACTGAATGGATGGCCATGGGACAGTCATGTATCCATGAGAGCATTCTTGGACCGTGCTGGGGACCCCATTCTGGACAAGCTCGCTGGGCACACAGCAGGGGACACATGCATTTATTCAACTAATGCAAGTTCACCCCTGACTCTGCCAGGCAATCAGACAAGTCCCAGCGATGTGCCTTAGTGCTAAGAGCTCACCTGAGCATTGTTACTGCTTTCTGGGCCCAGACCTCCGCCATTCCAGCCCCTGCTTCCAGAAGACCCACAGCAAACACCAGCCACTCCTCTAAGCAGTTTCAGCGGCCTAAGCAGTTTGCTTTATTGTTGACCCTCACAGTGCCCTGCACAGTGGGCAGTGCTGTCTGCCTTTTACAGACTGGGAAAGTGCGTCTCATATCCTTGATGAGCTGATATATCCAATAAATGACAGAAGGAGGGGTTCAAACTCAGGTCTGTCTGACTGCAAACCTGTGTCCTTTCTAGATTAAGCTCCTTGAGGTAAGCTCTGAGCACTTTCTCTAGGAAAATCCCAGGGAAAGAGTCCTGGTGGTGAAGGTCCAGAGCCTTGCCTTGAAACCACAGAGGGCAGGTACCGGGTGGAAAACTCCAGCGCGTGATTCACCCTCCTCCCGTGCCCGCCAGTGAGGCCAACACCCCTCCCGAGGTTCTCAGTTTCCAGCCTGGGAGTTGGTGGCTCCCACCCCACTGCTCTGATGAGAAGGGGCTGGCCCTGCCCTGCACATCCCATCCCCTTTTTCCTCTAAGCAGCCGGTACTGAGGGTGTGGGGGAAGGGACAAGGAACCAAGGAGGGGAGAAGAGGTCAGTATGAGACTCTAGTGGCTCTGGAGGGGTCGTCTTGGGACACTGCCCACTGGGAGGCAGGGGTGAGATGGAGGTGGGGGCTGGGGACAGAGGACCTGACTTCCTGAGGTTGGATGTTGTAATCCTAGTTCACAAACTTTTGGCCTCAGTCCCTCCTGTTGCCTGTGGTGTTTCTCTGCCCCCTCACTTCCCAACACACTGGTGCACGCTCACTCACACGCTCACACTCACACACAGAGGCACTCCGTCTGGGAGTCCCAGGACGGTGACTGGGATGGAATTCTGAGCTGGGAGGACAGGAGAAGCCCAGGTGCAGGACAGTTTTCCTGTCAGGCCTGTCTCTTTTGGCCTTCTGGTAACAGCTTTCCGGGGACTGACGGGGGACCTGGGCATGGAGCTGAGCTGACCACAGGAGCGGATCGGGGCTGAGGTGAGCAGGGGGTCCAGGGTGGCACCTGTCTTCACAGCCTCAGAGGGGCTGGAGGAGACCTGGGAGGCAAGATGGGGGAAGTGTGTGTGTGTGTGTGTGTGTATGTGTGTGTGCGCGCGTGCGCGTGCAGTAAGGTGGGGTCAGAGGGACATCTGATGTCTGGGAATCCCAGGACAAGTGTGTCCCCTCACCATCTATAGCATCTGCTTGGCTTAGGGACACACTGGGAACGTCCATCAGTAGGGGGCTGGCCACAGGGAGTGGGTGGGAGAGGGGGTGAGCACCTGACTGAGAAGGAGGGGGAAGCAGACAGTGCCCAGCAAGGTGGGAAGAGCAGACAGGAGAAATCTGGGGGCTTTCCTGGAGGCCCCTGGTTCAATTAGGACCACAGGTGAGGGGCTCCTGCCCTTCACCCCTGGTCAAACAGGGAGGGACGAGCCAGGAGCCAGTGTCCCCCAGGAGGAGGAAGCTGCCCCGCTCAGCGGTGCCAAGGAGGTGCGGAGGGGGGAGGCCTGGGCAGGCTGAGCCTGATGGAAGGGGCAGGTGGCCACCCGCTGAACCTAGCAGCCCACAGGTTGTGAAGGACTAGACGGAGCCAGGTTTTGGTACCATGCACACAGGTATGTGTGTGCAAAGGGACGTGACGGAATGGCACCAGTGTGCGTGCGGAAATGGGAACTGGTATGTGGGTGTGGGCTGAAGCCAGGGAGGGGGCGCTGGGGGCTGGGCTCTCCCAGGCTGTATCTGGGTGTGCACCGTACGACACTGGGCCCCAGAAGCATGGGGGGGGGCAGCATTTCTACACTCGGCTGCTCCTCTGCTAGACTGGCCAGGTCTGGGGTCTACATGCCCAGCTCCTGAAAGCAGAGGGAATTGTGGACTCATAGCCTCTTGAAGATTTCCTTGATGGGCAAATGAGCCCGTTGTAGGTATCAGTGCCTTGCTTCTGGAGGGCACTGATGCACAGTGAGGTCCATCTCACGCCTTCATGCCCTGCCCCAGCTTAGCAAAGCAGGCAGGCAGCCTGGGGGTGATGCTAGATGCTGGAGAGGAGACAGAGCTGGGGGGCACCCTTGGGAAGCGGGGAGTGTCCAGAAGTCAACTTGACTGGGTGGAGGGACACAGTGGGGCTGGGGGGAGGGCGGCAGGAGGGTGGGGTGTGCTGTCCTTTAGACTTTTTAAAGTGACTCCTAAAAAGAGATCTCTGTACTTTTTATGTCTAAACTTGTTTTATGTCTAAAATTCTGGACATTTCTTTCCTGAGTCTAACCTGAATCCCTCTTGCCTCGATCTAAGCCTGGTTCCCCTCAACTTGCCATGGGCTGGGCCAGCTCTCCTTGTCACACGCTCTTGCTTTCACTCTGCCATTCCAGTTTTTCGTTCTTACCCATAAATTGTGCTCCTACCAATAGCCCTTTTTAACTCTTTTTTTTTTTTTTAACATGTCATATCAGTGTTGGCTCTTCAGTCCGTGCCCTCCTCTCTCCTCCCCCATCCCCAATGCAGCCCGAGTCCTATGCCCAGTCTGGGCTCTGGGCTTTGCTTTCCCATCCCTCCCTCTCCTCTGGTTTCCCTTCTTTCATGCTTTTCCCCAGCAGGTCTCCCGTCCGACTGCTGAGAACAGCTTGGCCCTGAAACAGCTGCCTGTAGGCTGGGCACAGTCAGGCTTGTCACCTGACCAGCCCTTTGGGGACCCTTGTGCTTGGGTTTGCCCTGAGCTGAGCTATCCTGTGGCTTGGCAAGCAGAAGCAATGATCTCTCCTTTTTTATGGGCCTCATTTTATTCCCTTCCTTCCCAGCACCTCCCTGAACATGGGCCATTCTGTCTTCCAGGGAGACTTAAAGCCCAGAGAGGAGGTATAATTTGCCTAAGGTCACACAGCAAGTAGAGACTCAGCTCTACCACTTTTTATTGTATTGGTAAGTACATTCAAACCATTCAAAAACAGTTTCACTGAGCATCTGCTGGGTATCAAGTCCTGTTCCCTAATCTCTGTGAGCTTCTTTCTTCTTTTATAAAATAGAATCAATAGTAATGCCTACTTGAAAGATTTTTATGAAGATAAAATGTAATAACTTATATAAAGATGTGTATGTTTTTAGTATAGTGCTTAGTCAAATGTTAAGTTTTATTATTATTATTATTATTAGCTAGGCCTGGACTAGACCTTGGGTTTCCTGTCTAGTGTTCTTTTCATCAGTGTTTTTGAGCCCATCCATCCATCCATCCACCCACCCACTTGTCTGATAATGATTCAGGGGCCTTTCCTTAGGGTGCCCAGCTTCCTCCTGTGGCAACACCCGCAGCTACTTCAGGTATCACTAACTTTTCCTCTGGGGCCAAGCTGCCCTGCTCTTTCAACCTTAGGCTCTGGTTCCCAAAGCCCCCGCACCCCCGGGGCCTGGCCCCTTCCTGGGAATCTGGAGCTCTCTCCCCTCCCTCCCCTCCTCCTCTCTTGCACCAGAGGCTGAGGGCCTTTGGTTTCCACTGGGGGCCTCTATCATCTTCCCTCCGGGCTGAGCATGCGATGGCAGCCTCTGAGCAGGTCCTAACACCAGCATTCCCCTCCGACACGCTTTCCCATTCCTGGGATAACCTGCACCCTCCGAGTCACCTTCAAAAATTTCCAGAACCTCAGAGGCCCCTGCCACGCCTTTCTAGCTGACTTGGCCTTGGGCCGTTGCCTGGGTTAAAAGGACCAACAAGTAAACACAGCCTCTTCTTTTAATAAAAAGAATCCCTTGTGTCTCTCTAGAGCCTGGAGGAACATGGAGCCCTTGTCAGCTCCTGGTCGCCTTGATTTCCCCAGCACCCCTCGGGAGCGAGGGGCAGTGGTGGGTGTCTCCCTCTGCAGCCTGGGTACCTTCTCCCGGAAGGTCTCTAGAAGAAGCAGTGGAGGTGGCCTCAGTGACTGTGTGTGGCGGGTAGAGAGGAAGGCAAACAGGGATTCCAGACACAGTGCCACAGTGCTGCAAGAATGGGAGGGGCAGTAAAGCAGAGTGGCCGTGCCGTCTTCCTGGAAGTCCAGGGAGCTCGGGCTCTCTGGGAGCCAGGAAGGGCTGGGGCCTGGTGTCACTGGCAGCACGTCTGGGCCTCCCTTGAGGGGCCACTCTGATCTGAGATGACCATTACCCAAGTGGGAATTGCTCTGGTGACCTCTTTCACCACCAGGATCCCTGTCCAATCTCAGAGAGAGGTGCAACTGAAAGAAAAAGAACCAGGGCTCCTTCGAAGGCCTGGGGTTGGCCCTGGCACCAATCCCAGTCCCCGTCTGGCATGTTCAGAGGCCCCACCTTCCCGGTCCCTCCCAATCAGATGCCCAAAGCTAGCTGGCTCCCATGTTTACCCTGAGCAATCGATCTCCCTGGCACAGGGGTGAGCACACAACTGACCAGGGGAAGACTATGCAGTCACCTTGGCCACAGCTGCCCTTTGACCTCCCATCACCCCTGGAAGCCTTTGATCCCTTCTGGCCTGGAGAAAGGAGGCTGGACCGGTGCCACTCACTGGACACAGAGGCCTGGGGCAGGCAGGCCAGCAGGGATGGCAGCTGGCTGTGAAGATCAGGGGGACTTGGAATGAAAGGGCCCCAAACCAGGATTTTACTACCGGTGTATCCTGAACGGTCTTAGGCAAGTCACTTCATCCACCAAGGCCTGGATTTTCCCATCTGCCATATGTGCAAACTAAGATTTGTTCCCTATTTGTTCTCAGAGTCAGGAGAACAAAGTGTGATTAGGTGTAAATGTCATTGAGAGTCTGGGAAGAGAACCAGTAGTCCAATGATAAGAAACAACATTCCAACAGTATTAAATATTAAAGCAATAGTCCAACAATAGCAAAAGACTAGGATGGTGAAGATGGGTGGTGGGCATGTGTGGGATTGTACAGCCCATTCCCTCTCCTCCCACCAGGGGGTGCCTCCCTCACCATCCTGCCCTGCTCCCAGCTCTGTGGCCTCCCATGGCTACGGACAGGAAAGTGGTGGTCCACGGGGATGGGCCTCCTGCAGTCTGCTGGGCTGCTGAGAATGGAGAGAAGCTGGACCAGGAAGGAGAGGACCAGGTGAAGGATCGGGGCCAATGGACCAACAAGATGGAGTTCGTGCTGTCAGTGGCCGGGGAGATCATTGGGCTGGGCAACGTCTGGAGGTTTCCCTATCTCTGCTACAAAAATGGAGGTGGTGAGTTCATTTTGAGGTAGGCGTGGTGGGGGAGAGCCGTGCCTGCTAGCCAGGCAGCCTGCCTGGGCAAACTCCTGCCTGGGCAGTGCAGTGGAGTGAAAGGAGTCTGCCATGCAGGTGGAAGACTTGAGTCTGAGTTCCAGCTCCACCACTGGCCTCAGTGTGCCTCTCTGTGAAATGGGGATGGTCCCCCACAGGGCTGCCATAAAGACTAAGTGAGCAAGGGGCAAGACCTGGGAGTCTGAGTTTTGAATGGGCCTCTTCCTTACTCTATACAAATGTCAGTTGTTCATAGAGTCATTCATTCTTTCAGCTGGTATTACTCTGGGCCTCTCATGTGCCAGGCACTGTTCCAGATACAAAACAGATCATGTTCTGTGTTGTATTCCAGGGAAGGTGGCAGACCACAGATAAATAAGGAGAATGTGGTATGTCGCACAGTGATGAGTGGAATGCGAGGAGCAAAGCAGGAAGGA
Organism: Manis javanica; assembly: GCF_040802235.1. Lineage (NCBI taxonomy): Eukaryota > Metazoa > Chordata > Mammalia > Pholidota > Manidae > Manis > Manis javanica. The sequence goes on along the minus strand of NC_133170.1, from coordinate 29,921,656 downwards.
GGCATAGAAGTGCTGGGACGCGGAAAGGGGGAGGAGCTGACACGTGAAATAAGGTGACCAGGAAAGCTTTCCTCAAGAAGGTGACATTTGAGCACAGATTTCAAGGAGGAAAGGGAAGAATCTTATGAATAGATCTCAGGTGAAGAACATCCCAAACAGAGGCGCAGCCAGCGCACAGGTCCTGGGGTGCACGTTCAGCAGGCATGTTTTAGGAGCAGCAAGAAGGGGAGTGACAGATGGGGGAAATAATAGGAGGCGAGGACAGAGCACTAGCAGTTCAGATCCTGTACGCTCCGCTCTGAGGGAGAGGTGGGAAACATGGAAGAATTTTGGTTAGAGCAATGATGTTATCTTGCGTATGGTTTTTTTAAATGAAAGAAACATGATTTTGTGTTTATCATTTTTCAGCACTGGTAGTAAAAATGATCAGGAGCCTGTAGGGAGGGGCCAGATTAATCTTTTAAAGTGTGCAATTCCATGGTTTTAGTACATTCACAGAACTGTGCAACTATCACCACAACTAATTTGAGAACATTTTCATCATCCCCAAAAAGAAGCCCCCTCCCCTCCCCATCTCCTCTCCCCACCAGCCCTTGGCAACCACCAGCCTACTTTCTGTGGCTACGGACTTACCTATTTGGGATATTTCAAGTAAATGGAATGATTCATTTATACGAGTTTATTTGTCACTGGCCAGATTCATTTTTGCCATTATTCCTTTTGTGGAAATGATACATGTTTGTTGAGAATTTTGTCAACATTCCAGAAGGATAAAAAGAAGAAACATTACCACTCAAAGATAGCCACTGTTTAGAAAATCCTTTTAAATGCTTTATTTAATTTGATGAATATTTACTGAGCATCTACTGTGTATGTTGTTCTACATTTGCAGACTTACAGTTATTATTACAAACTTGCTTGAGCCAATGACTCACAGAAATAGAAATGGGATTTCTGGGCAGGTCAGGGCTCTGGCACCAAGACTGGGCGCAGGGGCCTGATGCTGGGCCAGACATTAGGTGGGGCAGGAAGATAGGGTAGAGGCGGACACTTATTTCTTTGCCTCAGGCCACAGTTTCATGGACAGATAGGACGTTAGAAAGAGAGCTACCAGTGATCTAGTCTGTCCCCTCATTTCCTGCAGAAGGACACAGAGGCCCAGAGGGCTCGGCGACTTGCCCCAGACCACAGAGCTGGGTGGTGGCCAGCGTGCTGGCCCCCACACCACTGCATGTGCCTTGCTCTGCCATGTGAGGGGAATGAGGGCCCAGGACACAGGCCTTTGGGTTCCCACTGCCCTGCCTCTGTCCCGCCCAGTGGATGTGGCCTGTGTATGTGGGGTGGGGTAGAAGGATAGCATGAACCTTCAGGGACCCTGGCCCGAGCTGGGTCGTCTGTGGAGCGGCAGGACAGGGAGGCACGTGCAATGTAGGCTGTGTCCTGCTCTGCCCCTGAACTCTCACTTTGGCTCGGTCCCCCTAACTACGTGGACACACTGCCATCCTGCATCCTGCTTCCTTCACTTTCATGAGGGGCTGAGAAAGGTCAGGGGTCCCAATCTGGAGTTGCTGGTCTTTGGGGTCTAGGAAAGCAGTATCAAAGGTCCAGGAATTAGTGTCCTTATGTCAGACAACCTAATGGATCCATGTGGGACCACACTGCTCGGACTAACTCAGTGGCAACCTTTGACTTTAGGCTAGAATGTACTAACTCAGTGAGGTAATAGACTTATCTCATGCTGACCATAAGCCCTGGGTGTCCGTGAAATAAGTTTTTCTGTAGTTTTTACTGTAGTATTGAACAACCCCAGGTTAGAGGCATTGACCACCCAGCACAGTAAAAAATCTGCATTTAATTTTGGACTCCCTTGAACCCTTCCCTACAAATAGCCTACTGTTGACTGGAAGCCTTACCCATAACATAAACAGCCGACGAACACATATTTCACATGTTAAATGTATTATATACTGTATTCTTCCAGTAAAGTAAGCTATAGAAAAGAAAAGGTTTTTTCAAATTGTCACCCATCTCCAGAAAATTTTGCCATGTATTTATTGAAAAAAAAATCTGCATATAAGCAGAACTGTGCAGTTCAGCCTGTGTTGTTCAAGGGTCAACTGTACTATATCAATTGTTTATTGGTTAATAATTGGTTAATTGGTTATCAACTGATGACTAATAATAAGTAAATGATTAATTGGCAATTAATTATTAGGTGATAAAAAGTTCTGTAAATAAAAAATTTCAAAAAGGATAAAAAATAATAGTTATTGATCTAATAATGTTTTGGTTATGAAAAAGCAGGGAATCATTAAGCTAGATTATCTTCAAGAAATTAGAATTTTATGAAATTCTAAGTTTCTGGATCATCAGTGACAGAGATAATCAGGCATACCTCGAGCAGAGGGAGGGAGGTTTTAAACAAGCCTTGAATCAGAACCCTTTGGGACATCATCAGGCTACTTGTGTGTGCGGGCAGATGCCAGTAACAGGGTGGGTGGGGCCAGGCTGACCTCCCAGAAGAGGCTTCTGAGCAGCTCATCAGAGGGGGCGCATGTGCAGTGGTTCATAGGCCAGAAACCTAGGGAGAAACCCAGGGATGCAGAACTACTCCCTACACTGCCTCCAAAGGTCCAGGCCTAGTGCTGCCCTTAAAGGGTGGACTCAGCCTGCGAGAGGCCCAGCTCCCAGCCTACTAAGGCCGCCTCATTTTCTGTGGGCCAGAAGGGCAGAACTGAAGCCAGCTCCTTTAGAAATGGCAGGGACCTCCACACAGCCAATGGGAGTGAGCTCATGGGTCATGTGCCCCCACAGACTTTCTGTAAGGTGCTCTCTGGGAGAGCCTGCAGACACATCCCTTCTGAACTCTGCCCCTCAACCTAGCCCCTGCAACTATCTAAGCCACATAAACTGGAGTTGGCGGTGGTACTGGCATTGTGTCTACTCATGTTCTAGCATCACTCAGCATGTAAAAGCAAGCATGCGGCTAAGAAGGACATCAGAACTTGATGGAGAGTTACTGGCTTGCTGTGGCTCTCTAGGGCCCAGAAAGTTCACCCATCCTTCTCCTTTACACTCACATTGTAATGGGAAGTGCAGTCTGGAACAGGAGTTCGGGAGGGCAGTTTAGAAATGCATGTCCAAGACCTTAAAAAAATGTTCATGCCCAAAAGGTAGGAGCAACCCAAATGTCTGTCAATGGATGGATGGGTAAACAAAGTGTGCTTAAAAAGGAAGGAAATGCTGACACATGCCACAGTGTGGATGAATCTTGAGGACGTCATGTAAGTGAAATAAGCCAGACACTAAAGAATAAGTACTATGTGATTCCTCTTATAGGAGGTCCTAGAGTAGGCAAATTCACAGGGAGAAAGTAGAACGGTGGTCGCCAGAGGCTGGGAGAGTGGAGCGTGGGAGTCGGTGTTTAACCGGTACAGAGTTTGAGTGTGTGATCATGAGAAAATCTGGAGATGGATGGTGGTGATGGCTGCACAGCAATGTTCATGTACTTAATGCCACTGGACTAAAATGGTTAAATGGTATTAAAATTCATGTTATGTATATTTTACTGTAAAACCAAATTATGCATCCCCTCTGACCAACCAATTCCTCTATTGGAAATTTATACCAAGAAGCAGATTAGACAAGTTCACAATAGTCTTCATCACAGCAGGGTTTCTAATGAAACTGTCAAAAAGGCCAATAGAGGTACTGAAGAAATGAACAAGGATAGAGGCATGAGGAGTCCTCTCCAGCCACTAAAACAACAATGTGCATGTACACCCACTGATACCATGAACATGATATATTTAAATGATTATCAAGTAGTATGCCGTAGGTTCCCATTTGGGCAAAAAGGGAAACACATATGTGTGTTTATAAGAAAACTGGAAGGACACACACTACCTTTGCCTTTCTTTCCCTTTTTACTTACATTTTTCCTGCGCAGTGATACGATGACTTGAGAGGCGTGATGCAGTGGCTACGCGCATGGACTCTGGAGCAGACCGCTTGGGTCTGTACCTCTGTGTCCTCATCTATGTCTCAGTTTTTGAATCTTTAAACTGGCATCAGTCTCCCATCTGCAAAATGGTAGTAACAATTGTATCTACCCCGTGGGAGTTGTTCTGTGAGGATTTCAGTGTTAGTGAAGCAGTGGCGCCCAATTAGTGCTGGGTGTCATCACTGTGCAGTGAGCACTACACCCGGCTGCGGATTCACCGCTGATGGGAGGTGCGGTCTGAGCTGCTGAGGGGGCAGTGTGTGCGGGCTTAGGGTTGGTTCAGTCTGTGCCTCTAATTCGCTGGATGTCTTTGAGCCCCGGCCTAACCATAGGGCTGCTGAAAACCCAGTCCCCAAAAATCTGCCTGAGCGAGGAACGACCCCCTGTGCTGGGAGCCCAGTTAAGTCAGAGTTTGGTGGAGGGAAGAAAACCTGAGAATCATTAGAAGGAAAATAACTTTTCCAAGGTGTTTCTGTTTCTTTTTCTTTAAAATATAACTCAATAATTTAATAAGCATATCAAATTATACAGAGTATGCTTTTCTTCCAAAAATACTGAATTGACTGAATAGATTTGTGAAGCACAGTGAGAAACTATAGTGCCTATGTTAGGATTTCTGCTTAAATTTTCATTCATTTCCTTTCAAGGTCTTTCCCACCCAGAAAGGGACTCAGATGAAACTGTGTACCTGTCCCTGCCTGTAGACAGGAGGAAGCTGACCTGGGCCCTGGGAGGGGTGAGGCCGGCGGCCGAGGGTGGGGCTGCTAGAGCCCAGGTCTCAGGGGGCCTTGGCCAAAGCTCAGGCCCCGCCTCCCCCTCCTCCCAGGAGCCTTCTTCATCCCCTACTTCATCTTCTTCTTCACCTGTGGCATCCCGGTGTTCTTCTTGGAGGTGGCATTGGGCCAGTACACCAGCCAAGGGAGTGTGACAGCCTGGAGGAAGATCTGCCCCCTCCTCCAGGGTGAGTGCTCCCTTGCCCTCCTTCCCCAGCCCCACCAGGCCCCCATCCCTCTGTCACCCTCCATCACCATCTTCTTCATTCCTCCCCTCTCATCCTGTGCTAAGTGTGTGGGGGTCATCAGCCTTTGTGGGGCCCAAAGCTTATCAACCCTGGGGAGGAAGGCCCTCCTCAAGAAAGAAAATACAAGGTCACCAGTGCATAGCTAGGTGCGGACTTGGAAGGTGCCCTTGCAAGGGAGGAGCCCTGAAGCTTCATCTTTATCAGCTTAGTGGAAGTGTGTTCCTGTGCTTGCGGGTGGGGCCCCAGATGCGCCTCCAGAGCATGTGATAATATGGTGATGATAATGCCTCACATCTATGCAGCCCTATTAGGTGCTAGGGTTCATTTAAGAACTTTACATACATTTCCTTAGCTAATCCTCCAGTAATAACTCTATTTGTTAGATGAAAATAACTCTTGGTTATTTGTACATAAGAGAAATGAGGTCATTGTCTAAGGATTAGAGCCCAGGTGTACCTGAGTGGAAAGTGCACGCTCTTTCTGACCTTAAGGGGTACATTTAGGGGCAGCTCCTGATCCTCTTTCTGGAGATCTGTCGGCACTAATGTGAGCAGCTGGGGTGTCCTTCTGTCACCCCATGTTTAGTTGATTAGGCCAGAACCCTGGAGCCCCATTGGAAAGCCAAGAGCCTCCTTGTCCCTGAGAGGTTCCTTGTATGTTTGAATGGAGAGAGGACTCCTCCCCTCCTGCCAGTCCCTAAGGAAGCCCCAGGGACCAGGCCATCTGGGAGTGCTGCCCAGCTTAGGAGGATGGATGCACAGGACATGATGGGGGAAACAATGACCAGTGGTTGGGTATGTAGGGGGAGGCAAGGCTAGCCTGGTACTGATTCCTCTTGGGGCATCTGTGGCACCCCTGCAGGGGCAGCAAGGGGCTGGACAAGTGAGGCTTGGCCCACCTATGTTTGCACTGAGTTCTGGGTGCTGCAGGAGGGCTGTGGCCTCAGCCAGAGCACACAGTTTCTGGTGTTCTGCTCTGGACCCCAACAGTAACCACCCATTGGGTTCTATCCGTCTGTCCAAACAAGCTCACGGTAGCACAAACATGGGGTGGCCTCCCTGGCAGATGCACTTAGTCTCCCAGGGGCACCACTGCCAGGGTGGGCAGCACGGGCACTGGATGGGGGCTGGGAGATTGCTGCTCCTAACTTCCATTCCAAGTTGAAGAGACCCCAACGCCTGGGGTCTCAGAAAGAGGCTCACTCCTGGTGTGTGCACCTGTGTTGGTGGGCCAGTCCAGGCTGCTTACTGCCTGCTCTCTCCAGCCTGGCTGCCCCTGCCCCACATGCCCTCTCCCAGCCAGACTGTGCACAGTGGGCACAGAGGAGACACACCCTGTGCTCGCCCACACCCTCCCCCCTCAATTTACACCATGACACCAGCTCCCTGCCCTCAGAGCTGGGGCCGCCCGCTCCTCCCAGACTGGCACCCTGCCTCCTCCTGCCCCGCGTTTCTAGGTGGTGGGGACAGGCGGGAGGCTGAGGCACAGCACATCCGGGGCGGCGCCAAGCTGCGCACAGTGGCCCCTTGTCCGCATGAGTGCACGCCTGTGTGCTCACTAACCCTCCCGGCTCCCCAGGAGTCGCCTCGCCACCAGCAGCTCCAGCCACCTCCCCTCCCCAGGTCCAGCCCGAGGTTGTCCGGGGTCCCTGCCCGCCTTAGCCGGACACTTTGCGGCTTTTGTCCCCCAACGGCCTGGATGCTTCTCAGGGGCCCCAAAGCAGGAGCACCCTCCGGCCTCCCGGCGAGTTTGCCAGGCCAGTGGGACCAGACATCGGTGTGTGTGTGGGGGGGGGGGCTCGCCTAACCAAACGGTGGTTTTGTGGACAGTCTGCATCGATTCTTCGACCTGCCCGGGCTGCTGGGTTGTTTTCCCCAACAGTCCTTCATTAAACACCTCTTGGGCCTCGAGTTCCCGGGACGCAAGACAAACCAGTGGACGCTGCCCCCGCCCCCGCCCCCGCCCCCGCCCCCGCTGCTTCCTCCGCGGACCCCTGGCCGCCCCACAGAGCGCAGAGAGCCGCAGGGAAAAGCTGCGCCCTGCAGGCGGAGCGGGTGGCGGCGCCCGCCCGGCAGGTCCGCCCCGAGGGGGCCCCCGGGCGCCCGGTCCGCCGTGCCACGCCCGTTCCCGCCCCGCTGCGGGGGGGGGGCCGGCGTTCTGGGCCGACTCAGGCCCTCGGCTCTGGACGGCGGCCGCTTCTCTCTCCTTGCGGGTTCCTTCTGGGCTTTGCTCCTACCCCGAGACCGATGCTCACCAAGATTTCTCTTCTTACTCCTTCGTTCTTCCTGCCCCTTTTCTTTCACAAGTAAGGCTTGACTGTCACAGAAAACGAGGGAATGCAGATAGACAAAAAGAACAAAAAAGTGAACTGAAATCCCATCACCGGAGAACCACTCGTTAATTTTTAGATGTTGATCCTTCCAGTTTTCTCATTAAAGAAAAAGACATGCATTCAAGTGTGTGCTATAAAAATGGGAGGACAAGAACAGTGTTCGGTAACTTGCACTTCTCAGAAAAATGTGCTGTACGTGGCTTCTCGTGCCCGTGAATAAACCCTGCAGGTTCTTTGCATGGCGTCCGATACTCCACCCACAGCTGGCAGCGCCCTTGGGGCTCTGGGCTGACGCTGACCTCTTCGGTTCTCTTGTTGCCCCCACCCCTCCGGTGCTCCTGAAGGCATCGGCCTGGCGTCCATGGTCATTGAGTCCTACCTGAACGTGTACTACATCATCATCCTCGCCTGGGCCCTCTTCTACCTGTTCAGCTCCTTTGCCTCTGAACTGCCCTGGACGACCTGTACCAACACCTGGAACACAGGTAGGCATTGTTCTGGCCCTGCCATGGGGCCTCTCCCTAGGGGCTGGTGCTGGGCGAACAGTGATGGAGCGCATGGTGGAATTTGCCTCAAAGCCATGCCATGAGGGCTCGGAAGGCAGTTGTGCTGGCTGACCCTTCTGTGGGACTTGACCTGGCCCACCCTTCTGTGGCACCATAGACCAGGCGCTAGGAGAACCGAAAACCCAGTGGGACTGGGAATGTCTTGTGTGACTGCATGTTATCACCACTCCCCATCCACTCACTTAAGAAGTGTGTCCTTTGTGCCTACTATGTGCTGAGCTCTGCCGGGTGCTGGATGTCCAAGGGAGAACACCAGCCTTCACGGGCTATATGGTCTGGTGGACAAGTTCACAAAACAGTTACAAAGGCGACAGGCGGGGAGGCCCGAACTGGGGGCTGAGGGACAAGAAAGAGCCCCACGTAGGAACAGCATTTTGCTGGGAGAGGAACAGACCAGAGGACTCCATCCATGTGCCCATGCAGGCTGGGGGAGAAGTGAGGGTGGGATGGGGAGAAGGGGCAAGTGAGGACAGTGCTGTCCACACACAGGGGCAGACCTGGTCACAGGTAGGTTGTGGGGAGGCCAGAAGGGCAGCCGACTCACTGGAACAAGAGCAGTACTAAGCCCATGGGCAGGGGTCCCGTGAACACCTGAGCAGCCAGTTCCGGACCCTCTGGAAAGTGGAGGCTGCAAAGGAAGCGCTTGGGCCCGGGCATGGTGGGGGCCTCCAGGCTGCGGTGCCAGAGGGTCGGGAGACTAGGGTGTGAGGGTGTCTCTCCCATATGGCCAGCTCATGTATACCCCTGTTCCCCCTGCCCCCACCCCCTTGTAACCAACAGAGCATTGCATGGACTTTCTGAACCGTTCGGGAGCCAGTGCGGTGACCCCCTCTGAGAACTTCACCTCGCCTGTCATGGAATTCTGGGAGTAGGTGCCGGGCCTGGATGCCAAACTGCGGGTCCCTTGAGCAGAGGAGATTTGGATATCTGAGGCCTGGGACTTGGGGTGCAAATTTAAGCCTCTCTGTGCATGCCTTCTAGCACTTATCCACCACCCAGGACCCACACATCACTGAGATATGAGAGAACACCCACACGTCTACCCTCACTTGTCCACCTGCTGTTACACCATGTCTACCTGTGTCACACATTTATCCACGTTAGCTTGCATCTCTCCATGCCTGACCACAGCCTTGCGCCCACCCACACCCCACACGTCCACCTCCCTTCCCTCATCTCCTGCCCATGTCCACCGTGCGGTAGCTTGAGACTGGCCAAGGTGGGAGTGTTTACAGCACAGAAGTTGGCAAACCCTACATTCCATGCCCACCTTCCCACAGGATTGCTCACACCCACACACACACCCATGCCCACATGTGCCCACCTCATTCTCACACATGCACTTCCACCTCCCCCATATACCTCTTTGGGTACTAAGACACATTCGGCTCCTCCATTTGATCACACAAACTCAGCCCGTCAGCCTGCATATGTAAAAATTCACTCTCTTTATGGTTTTTCGTACATTCCCTATCACTCTCCCTCCTCTCCCTCTCCTGCCTTCTCTCTGTCTCTGCGTGACAGAGACAGCTGCTGGATGAGTTAGAAAGACAGAGATACCCATGGGATCACGTGCTTTAGTCTCCCAACAGCCAGGGAAATGCAGACCACAGGTGGGACATAGCGTCACCATGGAGAGGGTGGAGTGGGGCAGGAGTCAGGGGCGCCTGCAATAGGAGATATGTGGGGTCAGCTTGAAGAATCAAGAAGTTTGATGACAGAGGCAAGCTGTCTCCATCAGCCTTTCACCTGGTGGTTTATTTTTTCCAATCCTTCAGGAGACGTGTTCTGGGCATCACCTCGGGCATCCATGACCTGGGCACCCTGCGCTGGGAGCTGGCGCTGTGCCTCCTGCTCGCCTGGGTCATCTGCTACTTCTGCATCTGGAAGGGGGTCAAGTCCACTGGCAAGGTGAGGCGTTCCGGCTTCTGGTAAGCTCTCTGTGGCCCCCAGGGTCTATGGGGTAATCCACAGGGTGCCCTGGAGAGCTAAAAGAGAGAACAGTATAAGGATGAGCACAGGGGAAGTCATAGAGGGCAGGATTTAGCTCAATACAAGGAAAGACTTTCTTTTTCATTGTGACTTTAAAAGAACTGTTTACATCAGTAATATACAGAGCAAACTAAGAAACATAAAAGTACCACTGTCAGAGCTGATCTCTGTACGAGTCATCAGCATCATGCAGGTGGGATCTCCTGATCCTTGTAAATGTGCTGTTTGCTTTCCAGTTTCCTTTATGTGTATGTATGTGTGTATCTGCACCTATTACGCATGTGTAGTATGTAGAGAAGATCATACACTCCTGTGACTTGCCTTTTGCGTTTAACAACACATCCAAAGTTTACTATGAATGAATGAACAGAACTGCCTTAGAGTTGCTCCCTCATTGAAGGGGTGATTTGATTGGTGTTCCCAATCATCGATGAGTTTCCAGGCATTGAAGGGGTTCAAGCCAAGAATGGACAGCAGGGTTTGTTGTATGTATAGAGTTCAGATTGAGCATTATTTCCAGCTCAGAGCATCTGAGATTGATGCTTTATGCTCTGAAAGCCAGGAATAGACAGCGTACCCACTTCTCTGGAGACTGTTCTGCCAGCAGCCTCCCCCTTCCCTGGATTGCTGTAATACTAATAACAGCAATAGCAACAGTAATGGTAAAACCAGTCATAGTAACAGTATACAGTGCTGCTGCCTCAGGGGACAAGCTGAGCTTGGTGCAAGCAGAGTGGAGCCCCTTAGAGTGTCTCCAGTATCCCAGAGCTCATGCTCCCCAAACTTGAGCCTAGAAAAGTGTCCCCACGGATTGCTGTACAAATCTGCCCACCCTCTGCCTAGTGAAGGGAGTCCCGCACTCACTGGGTGGCATGGGGAGAACAGCCAGGATGAGGGATTGCAGGCAACTGAATTCTGGATGTGAAAACAATCTTTGAAATGCAGATGGGCACCCGTGCCCCCACCCCATCCTTCCTCCTCCCCTGCCCTGCTGATGTGAATCACACACACTGCTGAAATGTGTGAAGGGAGGTGTGGAAAGATGCTTGTGCTCACCTCTCAGATGTCTCTAAGAAGGTGCTGGACACAGCTTGGGGTGGCCCTGCTGCCTGGGGAGAGGTGACAGAGGGCCACTACACACTCCCTGTCACTTCCTGGCTGCTTGTCCCCATCAGGAATGACCTCCACCTGCTTCCCACCCAGGTTGTCTATTTCACAGCCACCTTTCCCTACCTGATGCTGATCATCCTACTGATCCGAGGCATCACCCTTCCGGGAGCTTATGAGGGCATCATCTACTACCTGAAGCCGGATTTGCTCCGCCTCAAGGACCCCCAGGTAGGTACTGTACTGGGGACCATTTTCCTAGATGACTCACGCCCCAAACCAGATCTGCACTTGTGAAAATCTTATATTGCTTTGCTCTTTGTTTAAAGGCAAAATTGCCCACTGGAGAAAAATTAGGTAATAAGGAAGAAAATTATGGAAAAGGACCTAAAATCTCTTGTAATCCCACCACTCAGCTATAATCCCTATTAGTATTTTAGTACATTTCCTTCCAACTTTTTTTCTAGCTGGTTTTAACACAGTTGAGACAATTACATATAAAGACATATCTTTTTTCCCTTAAATCACACTGTAAGCATTTTTCATGTTGTTACTTGCACATGCACTCACATAATGTGTTCTCTGTGCATCATCCATCCATTCAGGCATTCAGCCAAGATGTACTGAGGACCCACTGAGTGTCTGCAGTGTTTGCACAATCCCGGAGGGCAGGGGACAGACACACAGGCTCCTCTGAGCACTACCCTGGGGCAGGTGTCCTCATCTGCCCAACTCTCCCCACTTCTTGGTTATTTAGGTCACGTAGTACTTTCAACACTTGTGTATATAGCTGAAATGGACACCTGTATTTAAGTCTTTGACCACATCTCTGATTATTTCCTGACAGTAGTTAGATGTGAATCTCCTAAGTGAGTGTGCACATTTTAAGGTACCTGAAATGTACTGGCTTTAGAAATACATAGACTTTCACTGTCAGTGTTAGAAGGGTCCCTGAGAGATTTGATAATAATTTATTTTAATCTTTGATAATTTGATAGATCAAAATGGTATCATTTTCTTGTTCTAACTGAATTTTTTTTTTTTTTTTTTTTTTTTTTTTTTTTCTATTTTTTTTTTTTTTTTTCTTTTCTTTTTTATTTTTTTGAGAGGGCATCTCTCAACCACTCTAAGGTTGGACATTTTCACACGAATTTATTGGTCATTTGTCCTAAGACTTGTCAGAGTATATTCTTTGCCTTTCCTCATGCCCAACCCCCCTCCCTGGTGTTTTTTTCTTTGCATTTCAATGAAGTGGGCCTTTGCCTTCTGCCTCGGAGCTCTGCCCTGCAGAAAGGCCTGGCCTTCTCTGGGTGTAGCCACAGGCTGTGCCTCCACCTAAGGCTCGACTGCTGTGCACTCACCTGGCGCCTACAAAGTGCCCACAGAGCCGAATTAAAAATGGACCTGTCGGTGAGAAGAGGAGCCGTGTGGGTGGAGAGCTGGATATAAGGAACCGTAGGGCCCACTGGGCCCAGTCGGTTCAGCAGGCGTGGGTCAGTCTGGCGGGCCCTGCTCCAGGCCCAGGCAAGCTCCCTCCCAATCTCCCTACTATTTTCTGGGGGTCTCGTAGGTGTGGATGGACGCAGGCACCCAGATCTTCTTCTCCTTTGCCATCTGCCAGGGGTGCCTGACTGCCCTGGGCAGCTACAACAAGTACCACAACAACTGCTACAGGTGAGGGGGCCCTGGGCAGCCTGCCTGCCCACGTTGGGGGTGGGGCCTGGGGAACCTGCCCAGGTTAGAGGTGGGGGTGCCCTGGGGAGCCTGCCCAGGTTGGAGGTGGGGGGCCCTGGGGAGCCTGCCCACATTGGAGGGGGGGCCCTGAGGTGCAGACTGGCAGTCGGGGGCCTAGGCCTTCCCCTTGTGTCATCAGGGGCTGTATTGTGTCACACTGACTTGTTGGGTTCATTTCCCAGACTGGATTTCCACCCTCTCCTCGATTTGCCCGCCTGCTCCTTTTCTTGGCTTTCTCGCTCCATTTCTCTCCTCCCACTTCTCCCTGAAGCTTCCTTTTGCCCTGTACCCACTTACTTTTTTTGGGTCCCCCAATGGTGGAATTCTTTCCCTCTTCCTTCCTGTTTCGCCTCCTTTGCTGCCGCAGGGACTGCATCGCCCTCTGCTTCCTGAACAGCGCCACCAGCTTCATGGCGGGCTTCGTGGTCTTCTCCATCCTGGGCTTCATGTCCCAGGAGCAGGGCGTGCCCATCTCTGAGGTGGCCGAGTCAGGTGGGTGCCCTGCTGTCTGGGACCCGAGGGGAAGTCGGGGTCAGAGCACAGATCCCGCCTGTAGAAAGGCAGGGTCCCAAAGCTGGGTGACTCAGCTATGGGTTGTTGGGGTGCTTTGGGGAGGCAGGCTGGGGAGAGGAACGTGGGCGCAGGGCCACAGCTGCATGTGGATGGACTGGTCACCGAGTCAGGTGGGTGCCCTGCTGTCTGGGACCCGAGGGGAAGTCGGGGTCAGAGCACAGATCCCGCCTGTAGAAAGGCAGGGTCCCAAAGCTGGGTGACTCAGCTATGGGATGTTGGGGCGCTTTGGGGAGGCAGGCTGGGGAGAGGAACGTGGGCGCAGGGCCACAGCCGCATGTGGGTGGACTGGTGGCTGAGTGAACGCAGAGCAGGGTAATGGGTACCACCCCCTGCCCTCCCAAGCTGCTGTTGCTACACACTCACCCACACACTCAACTTGCACACTCATACCCACCACACCCACACACACTCAATACATGACTCACATGCTTCTATACGCAACACACATCACATGAGCACATGCACTCACACCCACCTGCACCCCATGCTCACACACTCACACGCATAGTGCCCCCAAAAGTCTCCTCAGGGGTCGTGAGCACCCCTGTTTACCAGGTGTGTGCCTGGCAGGCCCCGGTCTGGCCTTCATCGCGTTCCCTAAGGCGGTGACGATGATGCCCTTGTCCCAGCTGTGGTCCTGCCTCTTCTTCGTCATGCTCATATTCCTCGGGCTGGACAGCCAGGTGTGTCAGCCCAGCCCTCCCCTCCCCGCTCCAGGGACCCCCTGGCCAGCTCCCACGTTCCCAGGCATCCCCCCAGCTCCCTTTCCCCTGACCATGCATTCCGAGCCGCACACTGCCATCCAGGGCTCTACCAGTGGGGAGCCCAGCCCTCGAGGTCCTCTTCTGTGAGGAGTCGCCTGCTATGTTCCCTAGGCCTGACCCCTGCCCACATGTGGACACCTCTCCTGCTGTCCCTCCAGCCTCCTTCCAGCCATTTGGCCCAGTCTGTCCAACACTGCCCCCAGCCTTGGGGACAGAACATATCTCCCCCCTCCAGCCCTCGCTGCTGGGACCCTCTGTGGTGGAGATGTGGCTGAGGGCAGGGCTGGCCTTGCACCCTTCCCACGCTCCTGGGCGTCCGCATGGGTGGGCATGGTGAGGGCAGCCAGGGTGGGGCCATGCTGGGCAAGCCCAAGGGCACTCCAGCTTCTCATCCCAGCTTCCCTCCCCTGTAGTTTGTCTGTGTGGAGTGCCTGGTGACTGCTTCCGTGGACACGTTCCCCAGGCAGCTCCAGAAGGGCGGGCGGCGTGAGCTCCTCATCCTCGCCATTGCTGTCGTGTGCTACCTGATGGGGCTCTTCCTGGTCACCGAGGTGAGCAGGGGCCTGCGGCCTGCAGGCCCCTCTCAGAGCCACACTACCCCCTCTGCTGACTGGGGGTGTGGGCCCCGCCCTCTTCCTCACAGGGAGACTGCAGGCCGCAGGGCGGGGATGCCTGTACTCATTAGCTCTCCTTTGGCCCCGGGTGACCAAGCAGGCTGGCTGAAGCAGAAAGGGGAGGTTTTGGTGTCAGGAGACTGAACCGTCCAGGCATGGTTTGGTTTCAGGTCTGGCCAGATCAGTCCACTCTAACGACGTTCGTGCTGCCCTCTTTCCTGGCTCCCTTTCCTCTGCTGCCTCATCCTTAGCCAGATGTCCCTCTGGATTTCAAAGAAGGCTGGTGGCTCCAGGCTTGCCTTCTGCCACCCAGCTGACCCCAGAGAAAAGAGTGGACCCTTTTCCTGAGCATGTGGCAAGTGTCTGGCCATGGCTCCTCCTCAGGCTGGGGCAGGGAGAGGAGCATGCTGAGGGCGAGGCAGTGTGACTCCCAGATAACGGGAGCTGGGCTGTCCACCACAGTTCTCAGCGTCCTTGCAGATGCCCGAGACTGTTGTCCTGCTGTTAGGCCTGAAGGCAGGGCAGGCAGGGTGAATTCCTGTTAGACACAAGGGAGACTCCGGCGGTCCGGCCCACACAGAGGCCTCAGCTTTGTCCCCTCTTCCGCAGGGCGGGATGTATATCTTCCAGCTGTTTGATCACTATGCTTCCAGTGGCATGTGCCTGCTCTTCCTGGCAGTGTTTGAGGTCATCTGCATCAGCTGGGTGTATGGTACGTGGGGTGGAGGGGGCCGGGGTGGGCTAAGCAAGAGCCTCTGGGGTCTGCCCAGAGTGACCCTCCAGTTTCTATGGGTCTCTGTAGGACCAGCCTAGTTCTTTTTACTGGACAGTTTCTGTGTTGCTGGGAACCCATTCATTTCTCATTTGGAAGGTAGAGCTGACATAAGGACAAAACCAGTTCCCTTGAAGAGTGAGAGCAATTATAAATAGCGGTGCCCAGTGTTTTGATACAGAAGCTGCCAGAGAACCTTCAGCAGCTTTCTGGCCATCTAGCCTGCTATGCTTGAGCACTGGGATCATTTCTATATTGCCATTTCTGACTTGAGACTGAATCCATCTCTGCACAAACAAGATGTGTATGACCACTGAGCTCCACTCCAAACCCCCTCCTCTATGTTAGCACAGGAGGGTCTTTACCCCTGGATAGCGGAACAAGAGATCGCACTGTGGTGAGATGACTCTCTCTCAAGGGCACCCAGCTTTTTGGCGGCAGCCCCTTCTCCATCCTCACTGCCTGCCCTGTGGCTGGGGTGCCAGGGACACGTCTCATCCTCACCCAGGTCCCCCTCACCGGGTGGGGGAGGGCACAGACCCAGGTGCTGCCCTGCTCCCATTCTCACACTCCTCGCCCACCCTGCTGGGCAGGGGCAGACCGATTCTATGACAACGTCGAGGACATGATTGGCTACCGGCCATGGCCCCTAGTGAAGATCTCTTGGCTCTTCCTGACCCCTGGACTTTGCCTGGTAGGTGCCCACCCAATGGCCCCTTACTCCCCCTGCCTCCAGAAGACCCCAGGGGTTGGGGAACAGGGTGCCTGAGCTCTGGCTCTTTTTCTGCCTCCCAGCTGCCCTGGGCCCAGCGTTGAACCCCCTGCCTATCCTGTCTGGGGCCGTCTCGTCCTTCCATTGACTTCACCACTGCCGTCCCTGATTCCAGCTCCTGCCCTATCCTTCCCCACAGTACCTCCACCCAGCTGCCTGATTCTTAGTCACTGGGGCCTGTCTGTCTGTCTGCTTGGATCTTCATCTCCTCCCCAGTCCCTGTTCAACCCCCTCCCTACTTCCTTTATACCCCCTCTGGTCTCAGTTCTCCCTGACTTACACCTGGCCCAGGCCTTGCAGTGACTTTTACCATCCCACCTCCTAGATGCACTGCAGTATAATTACCTTGTCCCTGGTCTTCTGGATATTTAAGTAGCTGAGGAGAGGGATTCAAGGGCCCTCTGTCTCATCTGCATCCCCTCTCCACCTGCCTAGGCCACCTTCCTCTTCTCCTTGAGCAAGTACACACCTCTCAAGTACAACAACATCTATGTGTACCCTCCCTGGGGATATTCTATCGGCTGGTTCCTGGCGCTCTCCTCCATGGTCTGTGTTCCGCTCTTCACCATCATCACCCTCCTCAAGACCCAGGGTTCCTTCAAGAAGGTAGGGGCCGGGGAAGTGACACACTGAATGAAGATACTGGGAGAGGTTAGATTTCAGGTAGGATCTCGTGGCTGGAGCCCAGTTCTGAGGGTGAGCAGCTCTTTGGTCTAATGGAATCTTAAAGAGAAGGGTTTTTGAAGATCAGTCCAATGGTTTCATTTTCAGAAAGGTTCAAAAATCCTAGAGCCTTCAGAATCTGACTTCTAGAAGATCATCTGGGCAAGTTAACCAAGGGTAAACTGTCAAAATGTTAAGGCAAAACTAAGTAACAAACAAGAACATAAATGTGCCCAGGCACAGAGGTTTATAGTGCAGATTCCTTGTGCTTGGGAGACGGATAACCAGCTATCATGGTTCATTCCACAGACTGTTTCCTGGCTTCTTTTCTTAACACTGCCTAGGGAACCACATACAAAAGGCTTCTTGATTAGAGTTTATGGCCTTCCTGGAAGGGAATATACAGCCAGTGTCCCACAAAAACATTACGTTTATAGAACTCTGTCTGGCCTTCAAGTAACAAAAAACCCAACTTACAATAAGCAAATTGGCTTATTTTCTTCTTACATATTGAGAAGACCAGAGACAGGGTATGCTGGCATTTAATTCAGCTGCTTAAAGCATCTAGAGACCAGATCCTTCCTGTATTTCTGTACTTTCTTCCTGAGCATGTTTTCTTTTCATCATCATTTTTATCACCTCATGGTCACAAGAAGGTTGTCATGACTCCAGTCATCACATCTGCATTCAAAGCAAGAAGGAAGGGGAGGAGATGGCACCAATGACAATATTAATAGTAGTACTACTACTAATAATAAAAAAACAGTGGACACTTATTGAACATATAAAATAATAGCAATAATAAGATAGTAATAATAACAAAATTAGACACTTATTTGTCACTTAGCCTGTGCCAGGCACTATTCTATTATTATCCTCAGAAGAGCTAAATGGGTTGCCTAAGATTGCACAGATAGTCAGGAATAGAGCCAAGATTGAGACCCAGGCAGTTCACATTTGCAGTCGCCATGCTATTGCCTCTTCCCTCTTCCCAAAATATTTATTCATTTATTTTCTCATATTGCACTCAGCTGCTCCCATGAGCCTGTCTCTGTGCTGGGCCCTGGGGGTAGAGACAGTAGAGAGCATCTTTGCTTATCTCACCACCAGCACCCACTCCCCTCCTCTTCTCTCCACAGCGCCTGCGACAGCTCGTCACTCCTGACCCCAGCCTGCCACAGCCCAAGCAGCGCCTGTATCTGGATGGTGGCACTGGCCAGGACTGTGGGCCCTCCCCAGTGAAGGAGGGACTGATAGCTGGGGACAAGGAGACCCACTTGTAGGATGTGACACAGAAGCCACGTGGCTACTGAGCCAGGAACCTCAGTCACAGTCTCCCTCTCTCCCCAGTGGACAGCCTTCACCTCTGTGCCCTCCCACAGTCCTGCTGGGAATCTCTGTGATGTTTGTGGGCACCCTCAGCAAGAAGCCAGACTCCTCTCCTCTCAGCTGAAGCAGCTCCTCCTGGTGGACTAAAGATGGTCCCCTGGGACAAGCCATGCTGTAAGGCACCTCCCTATTGGAACACACCATTTTACTTATCCAGGAAGGTGGTCTTTTGGAGTCCACTATCTGATTATGATGCATTACCTGGTGCAGGAGCTCCCCCCAGGGGGATGTCCCTGTGAGAACTTACTGTATTTGTGCACTGGGAGGGCAGCGCCAATTCGAATACATCCCATGCTTGGATTCAGACAGCCCAACAGAGCATGCTGTGTTGGATGGGACAATGGAACACACCACATTGGATCCTGACATTCCATTAGAGGGTCCTTCACTGGGCTTAGCATTCTGGAGTCCATGGGGAAGGAACTAGAGAAACAGCCAGGAGGGAAGCCTTCACGGGCCATCATTGTCTTGAGTTGTCCTGGAGGAAGTCTCCGGTGTCCCTAGCTCTAGCCCTAGTTCCACATGCTTCTTGCAATGTTGTCTTCACCTCACAGAGTGTTGGAATGAAAGGACCTAGAGATGATCCCTAGACTTCACACCACATGGCATTTTATTCTCCTTGTTCCCTGTCCATGACAGACATTGCCAGTAGATCACAGATTCTCTCCCCCCTCACAGTTCTTCCAGATACAGTGCTCCAGGCAGCTCTGTTTGCCATCTGCTTTTCTCTGAACCCCTCACTTCATGAATAAGAAAACTGAGAACGAAAGAGAAAAAGTGACTCAAGTTCACACAGCTTCTCAGGGCCAGAGTTATGAATAAAACCTGGTCTCCTTGTTCTGAGGCCAGTGTTCTTCCCATTACACCATCCTGCCTTAGTCAACAACATATATGGATTGCCTACCACTGTGTGCTAGCTTTCTTTATCTCGCCCCATTTGTGGCCAAGTGTGCTATTTAGGGTGGAAGGGAGAGGGGTCCCCTCTGTGGAGGGGCAAGCAGTTTTCCCCAGATGGGCATCCCCACCTTGGCATTTCTCTGCCAGCCCACACTCCTCTGACCAGATTTCCTCTCTGGATCCTTTAGTTCTTACCACCATTCATCTCCCCTCCCATAGTGGGTACCTTGGAGTCTTTGAGAGCCCCCTGGCCCCCGACAGAGGGAGAGGTGCGCATGTGCCCTATGTCCCTACCAAGTCACACCAGGTCCCTCTCTGGCTGGGGAAGGCTTCCTGGAGGAGGAAGGCGGGGCTTGGGTAAGTACTATGTTCTTGTGTTCCAAAAAGAAGAGAGGAGAGGAGTGGGAGAGGGGTGGGCCACTTCAGGACAGTCTCCTGGGGCACACCTGGGAGCTGGAGGAAGGGAAGCCATCTGCAGTGATGCAGGGATAGATGTCACCCGGAGACACTCCCAGGGGCTGGAGTAGAAATCTATGGTCTGGCTAGGAGGAGTTCCTTCGCTGAGAGCCTCCGGGGCAGTCAGCAGGGCACCCACCATCCTGCACCAGCATTAGGGGATCAGCTTGTGAGAACAAGTACCTGAACCCACTGGGCATAGCAAATGTCTGGACTCCTGGTTCCGGCGGTACCCTTATGCCTCCTTATAGACTGGTCTGTGCACCTGTGCTCAGCTTTATTAGATTAATTAGTGGGCAAAGAAGGAGGTCAGGGAGAAAAGGACGGAGAAGAACTGCTTCAGCCAGGTTGCTCTCCTTCAGGAGTCAGGGACCTGGGGGCCTGCATGGTGCTCTCTGCTGCCACCTGGTGCCAGATGGTAGTAATGCCTCAGACCTCCTGAGCACCTTTCACCTGGGACAGGCTGAGCATTTCTCCTTCTCTGTGTAAACTCTCACCCTCTGGAAACTAAATATTTCCTACATCCTCCTCCCCATGCTCCCGAAGGGAATCAGCTTGCTTTGGGGCAGCCCAGCTGCAAAGGACCTGGTTGTGAGGCCCCCCAGGCTTCTCAGCCACCTGCCACCCCCCCAGCGTGTGCCACATTTATAGCCTTGGTGCTTTCGGCCTGGAATACATATAGTTGCATGGGTGTGAACACTGGCAGGGTTCTGGCTTTCTCCAGATCAATGGCCCCAAGTCTCACAGTCTCCCTGTCCCTGTGCACTGTTCTCAGAACTCCGTTGCTCTCCCCATCCCCCCTGGCCCCACATATGTTCCCCAGCGCTCGCAGGGGCTCCAGATGCCCCGGCTTTAAGCTCACACAGCCTGTCTGGAAGGTGTCTGCTCCGACACAGGGATTTCTGGTGGCAGCTGCCTACAGCTGCTCTTCTGACTGCCTCTTCCAGCCCTGGCTCCCAGTACAGAGCCTCCGTGGTCCCTGAGTCAGAGGGATCCGGATGGGGCAGGCTAGGGCTGGAGGGCACAGAGCATCAGGGAGAGGGACTTCAAGCCAAATCCATAGCTCATGGGAACCCACTCATACTAGGTCCACATCGTGGGCAAGGAGAACAGTCTGACTCTTTAAAGTGCCCAGAGCACTAATTCAGGTGTGTGTGTGTGTGTACATGAACATGTATGCATGAAGAGCAGGTGTGGTGTTATAACTTGCGGTCTGTTTTCATCTCACCTCTTAGACTGAATTTTAAGCTGATACACTGATCTGGGAGCTATGATTTGTTTGACCACTCTGATATTTTTTAAAAAATAATAATTTTTTTCAGGTGAATGCCCTTAGGCATCTCCAGGACCTCTGCAGACCCTCTGATGCTATTATTAATCCTGGGTCAGTTCCGCCTCCCACCCAGGCTCTTTCATTCCCCATTGAAGGGTGCTGGCTAAGTTTCATTCCAAAGCTAGATCTGCAGTGGCATCCATGGCAGCCCCCATAGCAGAGTGGGCTCCAAAGCAAAGCGATGTAGTAGGAGTCTGATGTGTGGGTCACTTCTGCCTCCCAAGCCCGCCCGCTGTGTGCAAGTCACCAGCCCTTTGCCCTTACTTTGTGAAGAAGCACGCTCATCTGCCTGGCACTTCCCCACCCTGTGAGGCCAGTCCCTGCTGTCTCGGAGCCCGCGCTTTCCCTGGGCCTCTGTCCCCCCAGGCTGGGCTTCCTGGGCAGCCAGCCCCCACAGCCACTGCTCCCTTGGGGGTGCCGTGCCCGCTGCTCCCCTCCTCCTTCCTCACTCCCCTTGCCGAGGCTGGGCCTAGGGTCTGGCCTCCTCATGGACTCTCACCTGCCAGCTGCTCCCTGGCCAGGCTGTGGCTGCCCCACACAGCTGAGGAGTGGGCTCCCGTAGGCTCGGCACCCTCCGCCCCTGCCTGGGGCTGGGAGAGCTCTGGGGGCTGAGGGTCCGTGAGTTCTGCTCAGACTGGTGAGTGGACCTCCCACTGCAAGGTGGTGGTCTGTGCACCAGGCTGGAGGGCACCCGACCCGGGGAACCTGTCCCTATCCAGCCTGCTGTCCTGCTCTCACAGCTCCCCATTCCCACCATTCAGAGGCTCCTGAGAGAGGGCCTGGCTCTGGTTTGGGACCCCCAGGAATTACCTGGGCTCCGCTTCCAGCTCACGTTCCAAGCCCACCCTCCGGTCGAGACCACCTTGTGGCAGACCCTCAACTTCAGGTCAGGGTTTCCTGTCTTGCTGTCCCTGTGGGCAGGAAGCATTAGCAGTGGCCTTCCATCTGTCTGCACTGCTCAGTGCTGCAGGTTCTCAGCCACTCCAGTCAGAAGTACCCACCACGGTGGGAGAGAGTGAGCATAAGCCATCCATCTGGTCAGCCTTGTAAGCCCTTAGCTGCTGAGCTGAGGGGACAGGGTTGTGGGAGCATGAGAAGGAACAGAATCATATAGGAGGGCAGGGGACACAGACTAGGAGGAGTCCCAGAGGAGAGAGGTGTGGGGTTTGGGAGGAAGGAGCCGGGACTGGGGTTTGTGGGGAAATATCATAATCACAGGGGACAGCTCAGCTCCCTGAAAGGCTGGCCCCCAGTGATCCTTACCTGCTTGAACTTCACCCTTGACCCTTAGCACATGTGGAGGAATGGGGGTAAGTAGCTTCACAGCCAGGTCATAGAGCACTGTGGCTTCCCACTTTGGAGAAGCCCATCTCTGTGCCATGTGGACACTCAAGCACCCCAGTAGAGAGGCCCACTTGGCGGGAGTGAGGGCCTCCAGCTGAGAGCCAGCACCAACCTGCCAGCCAGGTGGATGAACTGCTGGGTGTGGATCCTGCAGCCCCAGTCAGGCCTTCGGATGACTGCAGGCCTGGCTGACACCGACTGCAGCCTTAGGAGGAGGAAGCACCCAGCCAGGTGGGCCCTGAGCTCCAGACCCACAGTGAGAAAGAATGAATTTGTATTAAGCCACTGAGCTTTGGGGCAATTTGGTAAGCAGTAGTAGACAATAAATACAGCCTGTGGTTTCCCCTAGTACAAGACCCGCCCTCTTTAAGGGTCAGGTGTGGCCTCTCTCCACAGGCAGCCCGCGGCTTGCAGGATGATCGCTGGTCCGTCCTGTCTGCACCCTGTGCCTTCCTCCCACACCCTCACCATTCTAACCCCTTCAAGCCCTGCCCTGACCCTGGTCCCTGCCTGCTCCTGCTCTGGGGCAACAAGGACTGTCTGCCACCCCGTCCTCATGTGCGCCTCCCTGACGGACGGTGCTTGGCTCCCCTGCAGATCCAGCTGTTCAGGGGGTCACAAGGGCTGATTGCCTCTGACAGGGATGAAAAGCTTATTAGCCACCTGTCAATACAGAGAGGCCAGGACCAGGGCATATCACATGGGGCTGAGGCGGGTGAGTGCCCTGGGCCCCAGCACCCTGCACTCCAGCGCTCTCTGCTTCCAGGCTGGCCACCACCAGCATGGTCAGGTCACTTGCTCCTGTGGTCTGAGGAGCCCTTCTGGAGCCTGACAGGCCAGGGAGGGGAGGCAGCATTGCTAGGTGGCACCTCAGAGTGAGGAGAGCTTGTGCCCTGCAAGGCCCAGCCCTCCCCTGGCCCGGGCCCCTCTGCAGGGTCAGGACCCAGCCCCATGGCTGCAGCAAGAATTCACCAGACCCCTGAGGCGATCACATTTGGAGGCTTCTCTAATCACAGCACCTCCTCAATGCTGCCCCACCTGTCGTGGAGCCCAGGGGCCCCCCACAGCCCCCAGATCCCTGTTCCCTGTCACATGCCACTCATAGCAGCAGGCAAGTCTCTCTAGCAAGACTCAGCCCCTGACTCCACTCAGACTGCAGCCCATGGGGGCAAGTGACGGTGGCCTCGCCTCTGGCCAAGTCAGTCTCAGCAAGAGCAGAGGGCGTCTGGGTCTGTTGCTGAGAGGGGTGGGTCCCAGGAGGAGGGTGGAAGCAGGACACAGCGGCCCGGGGAACCTAGCGGGGCAGAGTCCGTGGAGCAGCCTGTCTGGCTGCAGACACTTCTTTCCTAGTTGGCTCTAATATTTTTTTCTCTTGATTTTGAGGGTTTTTTACATACATAATCAGGCTGTCTGGAAATTCTGACAATTTCACTCCTTCCAGTTATTTCTTGTCTTCCTTCACTTGGTGGCAGCAAGTGGTGGTCGCAGGCCTCATTCCCTCCCTCCCCTCCTTCCCCTCCTTCCTAGTTTTGAAAGGAAATCTAACATTTCACTCCTGCGAATGAGAGCTGATGCAGACTTTTGATGGGTACCATTTATGAGGCTATTAAGTTCTCTTCTGTTCCAAGGTTGCTGTTTTTTTAAAATCAAGAATACGTGGCAAGGCCTTTGTTTCCTGTAGAGGTGATTGAAACATGACTTTTTGTGCAAATTAGATTGTCAGATTTTTTCTTTAGAGCAAGAGGGTCTAAATTTATGTAGCCCTTTATAGTTTTCAAGGAAATTAAATGAATAAGAAGTGTTGAATTTTACTGATTGTTCTCTGTGCTTTGGTGGAGATGGTCGTACTATTTTTCTCCTTTAATCTGGTCACGTGGCATATAGTTTTCCCTGTCATATTGGCCTCGTCTGGCTTAGTTTTGTTTTTAAGGTTACATTAGATAATTACATTGGATAGAAAGGAGTTTGGAATTTTCTTTTTTCCTCATCTAAGGAGTTAATAAACAATTGGAACTATCTGTTCCTTTAATGCTTAATAGAATTTTGTAAAATCATCTGGCCTAGTGGTATGTGTGTTCTTTGTGGGGATGGGGGTAGCATTGGTAAGATAAGTTTTAAATTACATATTCAAGTTTCTTTAATGTTATACATCTTAAATTTTCTATTTGTTCTTGGGAGAATTTTGGTAAGATATTTTTCTAGCATAGTGTTCATCCTGTAAAGGTTTTCACACTGATTGCCCTACAGTTTATAGTGTTTTTATAGTTCATTTGTGATATGCTCTCTACTTAAGAAAACATCTCTGCAGTACTGATATTTTGTCCCCCTCATTTGCCCTCAAGTAATTAATCTGCGCTCTCTTGGTCAAAGTCTTGTCAGAGGCTTGTCAATGTTATTTGTTATTTCTTAGAATGAAATTTTGGCTTCATTAATCCTTCCTGTTGCATATGTATTTTCTACTTCATTATTTCTGCTTTTGTCTGTTAACTGCCTTTCTCTCCTTACTGTGGGAGTGTTCCCTTCTTTAAACAACTTCTTAAATAGTCCCCTTATCTGTACAGGAAGCCATTGGATCAACTGGCCCGTCTGCTGCTGGGTCTGACATCCGGGGACTCTGTGACCCCCTGAGGGTGAGTGAGGCTCCCTCGCCTTTCTCTCCCCCTGTGGTGTGAGGGAGGGAGGCTACCTCCCAGCACAGATGTCCCGGAAGGGACGAGGATTGGGGGTTCCTGCGGAGAGGGCAGCAGGGCTGTCTGGGGAGTGGGGGTGTGGGAAGAAGAGGCGGCTCTCCTGGTGGTCTCCTGCCTCCCTGCGGCTCATTCCCACGATTTTTCCAGCCTGCCTTCATGCTCTTTAGGGTCATGGGAGCCGGAAACACTGAGGTGGCTAGTGGAGATAGGGTGCCTGGTTCCCTAGGGAAGTAAGCCAGTCACCCCGGAGGGGGTGTTGGAGAAGGGGCAAGGGAAGCATCCCATCCCTCCTTCCCATCTCCTGAGCCCAGTTCCCTTATTCTCCAGCCTCTTCCAGAATGGAATTTTCCTAGTGGGACTCTTCCTGATTCCAGGCTAGGGCATGGGGCCCGTCCCTGGGCCCAACTCCTTCCTGGGAAGGGAAGAGAAGCAGATAAGAACTCAGCCTGTGACTCCAGGCCACTGGGCCCTGGCTGGGCTTCACCTTCTTCCCTTTGCCCTGGGAAGGGTCTCCAAAGGCCAGTCATGCTGGTGGTGGCCTGCTCTGGCCAGGCTTTGTCCCGGCACAGAGAGCTCCCCTGGCATTGCCGATCTGCACCTGGGCCCCAGCTGCCTCTGGTACCTCTGTGGGTCAGAGAAGAGGGAGTTGGCGGCAGGGAGCGGAACAAGGGAGGGGACCCACTGGACAGGCGGTTGCCAGGTTGCTAGAGTAGCATGGAGTCCCTGAAGAAAGCAACTTGTGTGTCCAAGGGGCAGGGTGTTGGTGGCCAAGCACCAGAGCAGGCTTCTCCCCAAAGCCATTTCTCTGAGCAGTCTGAAAGCAGTGCGCCAGCATGCGCAGCCCCGTCCAGGGTCCTGCGGAGACTTCCCCGGGCCCCAGTGCCTCCTACCCCGAAGTGTTAGCTTGTGCTACCAGCTCTAACCACCTCTGTCTGAAATGCCTTCTTTCCAGGCCTCAGCAAGGACGTCATGGGCTAGGTGGCAAGTTAATGTCATCCTGGGTGTCAGCTTTCATTGACTATGGTAACTCCTGGAAAGCAGCGATCACTGGCCACATCTGTCAAGGCCGGGGGAGGAGGGGAAGCGTGCCAAGGCCCTATTCACCCAGAGGTGGGAAAGGTGACCCACCCCAGGACTGGGAGGGCATCAGGCCGTGGAGTCCATCTCATTATTAGTTTATATGGCAACCTGAGTCTGCTCGGCTTGGGGTCACAGGGAGGAGGTAAGCAGAGCACTGCTCGCAGGCAGCACCGGCCCTGGGGTGGCTCCTCCAGGTCAGGAGTCAGAGCACATGCAGTGGCCGCCTCCAGGGAGCTCCGCTCACTGCTGCTGCTTGCCTTTTGGGCTCAAGGTTGGTGTCCCAGGTTCTCCTCAGTGGCCCGGCCTTTACACTACCTGCACCCACCCTGCCCCTAGAGCTGCCTGACCACCGTCTTTCCACCCACTTTCTTGCCCACAAATTGTTGTGACCATCTATCCACGGTTTTCGAGGAGAAGCCCAGTTTTATTATTTCCACAGGAAAGGTGTTTTTTTTTTAATGCATTTAAGTAAGATTTCTTGAAATTTTTCACATAAATTTATCTATTAGGGAATAGTTTTTTTGGCAGAAAGTCCTGATATCTGCCTCAAAAAGCCATGGCTGTTCCATCTTGCAGAGGTAGCCTCTGAGCTGCCCATGTGCCCTCGAACATGACCTTGACCTTGTTGCACTTCCCTTCTTGGAGAGGCATTTCTTGATTGTTCATTTTAAAACAGCCCCTCCCCACCACCTCTACTGGGCCATCACTGCAGTGTGAAGAGAGTAGGTACCTTTACTTTGACAGCACCACCCCACGTGAACGCCTGGCCAGCAGGAGCTTTGTCCACTCACTGTGTGGCCCTCAAGACCCAGACCAGCACCTGGTGCATGGCAGGTGTTCATAAATTTGTTGAATTTCCTCCAGTTTCTAGCACTGGCATCCTGTTCTGGCCCATTGCACTCAGCCAGAAACCCATAAATCCCAGGCTCCCTTAGGTTCCAAGTCAGTGGCTGGTGGGTTTGGGTGTCCCCACATCTAAAGGGGCACGAGCAGGTTGCTGCTCTGGCCATGGCTCTTCATCCCTGCGGCAGAGGGACCCAGAGGGGACTGCAGCACCAGAGGACTCTATCAGAACTCACGGAGGGATGGGCATTCTTGCCTGATGACCTCTGCAGCCAGGATACTTGGAGGATGGCGGCACCGCCCTGCGTGCGTGCACTGATAGCACAGGCCCCATGGCCCCATGCCCTCTCTCAGGCCTGGGCTGAGCTGGGTCCCCTCTGGGGTGCTCTCAAGGGGCCCATCCCCAGCTTCCTGGGTCAGAGAGTTCCCAGGATGGAGCAGGTCATGGATGGCCCCAGACTTCTGGAATTTCCCTCTTCCTGAAAGTGGGGTGAGGACATGCTCCTTTCTACTTTAACAAGGGGTAGTGGAGCTGTTGGATTCCTGGGTGTTCAGAGTTCTGGTTGCAGGGGTCTCTGGCTGAGCCATTCTGGCCAGTTGCTTTTCCCCCACCTTGTGAAGCTCCTGATGCTTCAGCTTTGCTGAAAGCTCTCTCCTCTTTCCCCTGCCGGGAGAACTCACTCTATGTCAAGCCCCTGTCCACACAGCCTCATTTGGGCATTGTGTGTGGCTGTGAATGCTTGCCTGGGCACCCGCCTCTCTCTCCAGCTCTGATTTCTGTCCTCTCTCCTGTGTTACCGCCAGTTGGCCTTTGTCTTACCCTCTGCAGAATCTTGGCAACACTCCCGGCAGCCAGCAGGAGGCCTGGTACGCCAGGGGCTCAGAAGTGTTTGCTCCCTTGCTTCTGGTTCCATGCAACTTCCTCAGCAGGGGCCCCTAGACCTTCCACCTGAGCCTGTGGCCCCCTCTTTTCAGGAAGGGTGCACACTAGGGCTTGTCAACCAGACCCTGTGATTAGAAGGTTAGTCCTCAGGAGCTGATGGCTGGTGAAAATCACCTGAGGCTGATCAAACATGGTCAGCGGGAGTCTGGCCCCACAGTGTGCCCCCACTGTCCACTGTAGCAGGCCCAGCAAGGCAGAGAGGGCCCTGGCCCTCCCCTCTCTCACTCTGCCTGGATGTGCACCGGCAGTCACAGGACCTCCCTGCTCCAAAGCTGCTCTGGTCTCCATGGTTGCCTGCTCTCTCAACTGGCTAAAAGGTGTGTGTTGTGGGGGGTGTTGTTGGGGTCAACTCCCCAGTCCTGCACCCCTAGCTCTGACCCAGTGCCCACTCATCAGCTGTTTCCCCACACCCAAGCCTCATGTATTTAACATAGGGCTTCCTGACGGTGCATATGGTGGCTCAGAGGCACATCACGCTGGGTAAAGGCCACCATGGCTGGACAGCAGCCTAGCAGTGCAGCTGCCCCTCAGAGACCTCAGGGCTGCAGGCATAGGAATGTCCCCTTACTTTGGACTCTCACCAATTAGATGCTCTGGTAAGTGGGACCCTCCCTCTTGGAGAACAAAAGAAACAGAACCGACACAATTTGCTCAAGTGACATATTCCAATATAATCTCTAAAACTCTATGAATTGAACAGATAAAATACCTCTGGGCTATTTTGTTACAAAATATTTGCCATTTGGATCAATGGCTGGGTGCAGCCACCCTGCCTTTCCCTAGAGAAGCTTCTCTCCAGTGGGGTGAGGGGCGTATGCAGTAAGGAGCGGACTGCAGCGAGAAGGTGTGCACAGCGGAACATGGGCAGATAGACAGATGGCTATCGCAGGAGCCTATTGGGTTCAAAGATACATTCTGGCAGGATATGGTGGGGCGGAGGGGGTGTCAGGTGGGGTGGAGGGCCATGGAGTTTAGGAGTCCAGGACCCAGGGCTGCTCAGCGTGATGGCCTTGGGAGGCAGGCAGGCAGGCTTCCAGGTCAAGCTGCCAGGGCAGGGTCTTGTTCCAGGTCTGGAGGTGGGACTTGCTCAAAGTTGGTGGGAAAGCTACTTCCGCTTCCAACTGTGGAGTTGGGGCTGAATGGATAAAGTTGAGAGAGAGGCCCAGACCCCCAAAGTAAGGCCTAGAGAGTTGATAGCATGTGCCATTGTGGGGTGACTGGGAATGTAGACCAAGGCTGGGTCTGGGAGCCCAGACAGCACTCCACTGCCCCTCAGCCTTGAGGGCACAAGACGGCCGGAGCATCTCCTGCTGAGCCCTCTGGGAGGCTGGAGCCCCGACACGGCCACTGCCATGAGGAGGGCAGGAGGCTTGTCCCAGGTCTTTGGGGGCTAGGCCCTGGGGACGAGGACAGAAGTGTGTCCCAACCTTAGCCTATTGGCTGATCAGGGCACAGAGGTTGCAGACTTTGGGAACCCTTGCTTCCCCAGTGAAGAGGCCAGCTGCCTCCTGTCCCCTGGGCACTAGGGATCAAAAGCCTTGCATAGTGTAGGCTTGGCCCACGTGCCACTGACCTCAGGCTGGTCTGTTCCCTAGGCCAGGGCTCCCAGTGCTGCCAGTGGAGCCCAGGGAAGTCACTGCAGCAATGGAGGGGTGAGCCCCTGCCTGAGAAGGGGCACAGAGGTGCCTGAGCATCTGGGTCCTCAGACAGAGGCTGCAGGCACTCGCCAGCCTGGGAACCCTGCTGGTCCCAATTGAGAAAGCCAGGGCTTCGGCAGAGGTGAGGGAGGGGCCCGAGTGGGCATGCCTATCAGCAGGGTGGAGGGCACTTTGTCAACGAGAAGTACTGTGGGCAGGTGACAAGGGTCCCTACTGTGTGGATTGTGCCTTTCCTCACAGCCCTTGGCCCTCAGGGTCCCCCACGTTACATATGCCAGTCACCTCATAGCACCTCTTCCTTTGTAACTGATACTCCCTGCCACCCACCCCGCCTCCAGCCCCTCACTCGGGGTTCCTCCACTCCCACCCCCCAGTCCTGACACCTACTGCCTGGGCCTTCATGTCTTAGGGGCACCCCTGCCCTGGCCGGGGGCACCAGGGGAATCTGAATGTGGCGCCCCATCTGTCAGCCATGCTGTTACAGAGAAGCCACGAGGACGGGAGCAGATGGGCTGGGGAGCCACATAGGGGATGTGGCACATAGGTCACATGGTATGGAAATGGGGCTGACAGTGATGGGGCCAGAAATAAACTCACTGGGAGACTCATGATGTCTGGGTGACCACACCCCCCACAGGAAACTAGGTCACCTGGAACCTCCGCGGAGGGGATTCTGGGCTCCCACGGGCTCAAGCCCCGCAATGGGGGTCGCAGGGGCGGAGGGGACTCACTCTGAACCTGGCCGACATTCACTTCAGCCTTTGGGGTGCTTTGATAACGCACTCTGTGTGGGAGGCGATCGTAACAAAGGACAGCAATGAGCTGCTGGCTCAGAACTGGGGCACACGGCCTGGCTTGGGGACAAACACTTCGGGAAAGGGCCATGACTGGGGAGGCTGTACTGCCCTGTGGCTTCTGAGGCTGGCTGCCAAGGCTCGGCAGGCCACGTACAGACTGACTCTGATTCAGCTTGGCCCTGGGGTGTTCAGTGAGTCCTGCTTGGCTCTCCTTTGCAATTTTGAGGGTGCAGGGACTCTTTCAGTCCCCCTGCTGGAGGCGGTCTGGTGCTTTTCAGGGACAGGGGTGGGTTGCGGGGGGACTGAAAGGCTGTAGGGCTGGCTTAGGGTGACAGCCAGAGAGCTGGAACACCTACTTGTCCTGCCCACTTCTGCATCCAAATCCCTGCGGGAGTCACCCAAGAGGGAGCCCTGACTTGAGTGCAGACCCTATGCCTGCTGGCTGCATTTACCCCTGGCAAGTCACAGTCCCATCTCCCCACTTCCACTTTCACATTAGAAGAACCTGGTTCTCCCTGCTGTGTTCCTGTGTGCACTCTGCATTGGCTGGGTGTTATTTGGGACTAGAGAACCAAGGAACTCTTTAAAAAGGCGTGTTTTGTAGACAGATGACCTCACAATTAGTCGGCTCTGCTGACTTGACCTAGAGAGAGCAGAGTGGTCCCCTTCCCCCCCTTCCTCTCCGGAGGCTTTCCTAAAGTCTGGGCAGCCCTGGGCGGACAGGGCCCCAGCTCCTGAGAAAGCAGGGGTAGGTCCTGGGAGGAGGGGAAGGTGTGGCTAGGGCAGCCAACATCCCTGGGCAGGCAGGTGCAGCTCCTGAGACTGCTAGGCTTGTGGGGTGGGGGCAGCAGAGAAAGCCCCCTCCTCACACCTCCCGTGACTTGGCCCCTCCAGGGACCCCAGGCCAGTCCCTCTCTGCCCAGCATGGCCCCCGGTGCTGGGCAGTGAACCAGAGCCCTGTCTTGTCCAGTGCGTGGGTGCTGCCCCGCACCCTCTGGCCCAGGCCTGGGCCTGAAGCTGGTTAGGCCCTTGACTCCTGCTCCCTTCAGTGTGGGATCCAGGTGGCCAGATGGCAGCAGGAGGAAGAGGAGGCCTGGCTGTGCCCGGCAGCATAGGGCCCAGGAGAGTGAGGTGGTGTCCCAGATTTGCAGGGCAGGGGAGAGGTGCTGGACTGAGTGTGGTTGGGTGAGGCGAACCCAGGGGCCAGGGTTGAGATTCTCTCGGGAAACAATGGTGATGGGTGACCAGGGGCGCACTGTGCCAGAGGGTGGGGGGCAGTGAGCCGAGGGGCAGTGAGGGGGCTGGGGGCGGCCCTGGGCCCCTCGGGCAGCTCTCCTGGGACAGCAGAGCAGTGGGGCAGTCTACACCAGGCTCCTTGAGCCGCTGGAGTAGCGGCGCGGGTGCAGCAGGGAGCCGGGTGGGCAGTACTGGTGTGGGTGGTTGTAGGGGGGTGGGGGCGGGGGCAGCGGAGGCTGGTGTATGACCTTGACAGGGGAGCCTGGGCCACCCAGGGGTGTGGAGCTGCAGGAATCAGAGGAGGATGAGGCGTAGCAGGAGAGGGCCTGGCTCAGCAGGGGCTCCATGCGGGCCAAGCAGGGCTTGTCCAGGACAATGACCTTGACAATCTGCTGGCACTGCACCAAGGTCCCGGGGGGAGTGGGTGGTGGCGGTGGCAGTGGTGGGGGCTGCTCTCTCAAGGGGCTAGGCTGCAGGTCTGGCAGTGGTGCTGGCGCTCCCCTCTCGGCCCCCAGCCCGGAGCTGTGCTGGGACGTTTGAAGCCTGTTGTGAATTGACACCTAGTTTAGAAACAGCCAGAGAAGCATGAAATGTTACAAGACTAATTCCCAGCTGCTGGGACTGGCTACTGTGAGCCTCCCCGCCTTCAGCATCTCTTGTGCCCCTAGGTTCTCACAGCCCTCACCTTGACCCTCTCTCCATCTTCCGGGCCACCTAGAAGATGCCTGGCTGTCCAGCAGAGGTACTGACCCTGGGTAGTGTCAGACCAGCCATGAGCAGCCTCAGAGCTCCTGGCCTCAGTCTCCTCATCTGTGAGATGGGCCATTAGACCAATGGCCTAGGGTTCTGCAGAGCTTTGCAATCTGATTTCATGGAACTGCTGGAGGGCTTTGGACCATGGATAAGCTTCTCCCTACCTCTCTCTTCACCAACCTCTGAGCTTGAAAAGCAAGGGTAAAGGTCTTTGCCCAGGGTGACTAGACAGACAAAGGGACAGAGTCATGTATCTTTGAGCCTTTCAAGTTTGTTAGAGGGGAAGCCTATCACTATTGAATCACAAAGGCACCTGAACCCCAGAACGCCAGGGAGCCCTGCAGCGGTGATCTGGACCTCCCCGCCCCCATCCTCCCAGACTCCCCAGAGCCAGGACCATGCATTGAAGAGCAGCTCAGTCAGGCAAAATCAGGTCCCCGGCTGCCTTTCTGGCCCAGCCCAGGCTCTGGTTAAATCTGTCCAGCTCCAAGAGGGGTACTGAGAAAGAACTCTAACCTTCACCACCCTGGGTGGGCAGGAGGAGGTGGCGCCCTCCCTCAGCCCACAGAGGGCACTGTGAACTAGCCTGGCTCCTCTTGGTAGCAGGTTGGTGGGGGAAAAGAGAGGAAGGGAGGCTAGAGGATTTTGGAAGGAGAGGGCTTAATTCCTTACTCCTCTAGCCTGCGGATGGGATATACCACAATCCCCTTCCAGCACCAGGGCCCTTGTGGGAGGCTGGGAGCCTTCTCCCCACAGCAGGACGCTTCCTATTGTCCTCGTCACCACCACCCAGATAGGCTGATCAGAGCACAGAGAGGTAAATCGAGGCTGCAGGAGAGGCGACCTGATCACCAGGCTTAGACCAGGATGGCCTAGCCCCAAACTGTCTGAGAGCCCTAAACCAGCAGGTCCCGACCCTATCTATTGGCAGAAGCTGCCCCTTTTGTGTCCTCCCAGTAGGCCGCTTCCCTGTCTGCAGGTCTCCAGGCCCATTCTTCGCCTGCCCCTTCAATACCCACAAGCCCCCACTGTGGTGCTCAGCCTGTGGGAGGCTTTATTCTTCATTCTCAGCCTTAGCAGCATCTTCTGGGCCTAAGGTTCCCCCAGCCACAGGAAGCAGCCCTGAGCACCCCCATGCCCTGCCAGGACACAGGCCGGGCTGAGGGCATGGTGGGGGCCCACCTTCCTCTGTGGTCCTCCTTCAGGCAGAAGACCTCCATCCACCACTGCTGGAGGAGACCGGCTCCTTTCCCCACCTGCTTTTATTCTGAGTTCTTTCCCAGGAGAAAATGGCCTGAGACACTGGGACAGGCCTCTGCTCCCTTCCCCAGACCTTGCAGCTGCCCCATAGAGCCCACAGCCTCGGTCTCATCCTGCAGTACCCCCTCACCTTCCTCTTCCTGACACCCCCCACTGTCTGTGCCTCCCTTCTCCCCACCCACCCCGGATCCCTTTTTCTTTAATGGTCAGTAAGTGAAAAGCAGGAAGTGACAGCAGCACTTTTTCTCATTCTGACCCCCTTCTCACCTCCCTGATGTTGAAAGAAAGGAGAGAGAGAGAGAGAGAGAGAGAGAGAGAGAGAGAGAGGGGGTGGAGCATGAGGAGCAGGTCAGAACAGCTCAGAGAAGATGGAGAAGCACCTGCCACGGGGGCTCAACCAGGCAGTGAGGCGAGAGGGCAGAGGACAATAGCTCGGGTCCAGCTGAGAGGCCAGGGAGGCAGGGCTGCCTCTGTGCAGGGGAGCAGAGGCTGGCTGGCAGGGCCCTGGGGCTAGCTGGGGTGGCAGCCTTGCAGATAGCCACATTGCCCTCTGGCAGGGTGGGAGGGCCGCCAGACCGCTTGTCCTCCCTAGGCAGGTCAGGCTGAGGGGTGGGCAGGGCTGGCAGAAGGAGCCAGAGGGCTGAAAGCTTCCTGTGTTTATCTGCAAGGCTAGAGAATGGGCGGCTGCAGGAAGATGAGGGGTGGGGGTGGGCAGGGGATGGAATACCCACCCTGGGGACTTGTCAGCTGCTGGGGCAGGAAGCTCCTCCATGTAAAGGTGCCTCCTCCAGACACAGGTGTGTGGGGGAGTGGGGGCCGTAGGGAGAGAGAAAAAACGGGGCTCCCCTGGGGCATCCAGGGGCTTCTCCAAGCTTAGTCAGGCTGGTGGGCAGGGCTCCCCTCAGACTCCAAGTGAGGGATCCCCTAGCCTGGGGGGGTGCTGGGCAGGAGGTATCCCCTGGTGATCTGGCAGAGAAGGAGGGGGTCTCGTTGGGGTGCAGGAAGCCAGTGGGGGGCCTGGGCCTCAGAGAGGATGGCCGGGGCAACCTGTGTCCCCTCCCAGGTGTCACCTGGGGGCCTGGCATGGATCAGCTGCTACCACTACTTGCCCTCAGGGGCATAGGGATGGGCACCCCCTTCCCTCCAACATGGACAGTTTTCAGATATAGCAGCTCCCCCCCAGGAAGATCCCTAATAACCCTCCCACACTCCAGTTTCTCCTGCACACATCCCCATCCAATGGTCAGCTTTCCAACAGACCAGCTGTTGCGGGGAGAAGCCCATGTACCCAGTCACACACTCCACCATCCCCACCTCGATTCTCCTTCCCCAGGGGGCACCTGGGAGGGGAGGGTCCATCCTGGAAGTGATCTCCCTGGGTCTTGACTTAAGGCAGGGGTACTCTGGAGGGGCCTGGGCTCCCTTCTTTGGAGGGTGGGAGGGAGCCCTTGGGGAGGGCATATTGGGTTCTCTGATGTAGAAAGTCCTGGGGACCAGTGAGCAGTCTGCTGGGAAGCAGACCGAGGGGAGCATGAGGGGCAGGCTGCCATGGGGGCGCCACAGGCTCATTGGCAGGGGTTTGTCTGGGCAGAGGGCGGGGCGGGGCGGGACAGAGGCGCTGCTCCTTAAGGAGGCACTGGGGCAGTGACATCACTCATGCTAGCAGTAACTTTTAATTGTATCTCTTGAAATTGGTAAAATGGTGAGTCGGGCTGGGGAGGCATTGATTAATACCTGAGAAGAGAAACAACAGAGATGGTGAGAAGGACAAGCTGGGGGCACAGAACCACTCACCTGGGTGACCAGGCCTACACTTACCTCCACCGTGCTCTCCGCAGGCCTCTCCCCCAGGGCAGCTTCCCTTTTGGCTTTGAATGAAAAAAGCAAACGGCTTGTTCATTCTCTAGCCCTCCCAAGCAAATCCCTCTCCCAGCAACTATTTGGTGGGCAGAAGACGGTGCCTCACCACTCCTGCGGGAGATGCAGCCCAGCAGCGCCGGACTGCCGGTCGGAGCCCAGCTCTGCCACCTAGCTGTGTGACCTCAGGCACGGTGCTGTGCCTCTCTGAGCTTCCACAGACTAGAAGATCTCTGCCATTTTTCCTCGTATGAGAAAGTTTCCCGATGTGAACTGTGAAGGTTGCTTAGGAGGTGGCACTGGTTCTCGGTTCCCAGAACTGCAAGGAGGCACCATGGTGTGTCCCTGGGCACTGTGTTAATTTATCTCCAATCATGGGCTCCTACAGGGAGGGGCTGTGGTCCCTTTTTGGTTCTTTTCCCTGCTGCTTAGTGGGTGGTGAGGATTTGCTCACCACAGGCCTGGCACATGTAAGAGCTGAAAAGTGCCCTGTAATTGCTGCTGGGGCGTTCTGCCCGGCCTGGCACAGCACCAAGCCTCTGCAGGCCCCCAGGGACGGCTTGGTGACTCTTTCCGGCTCTGTCAGCCCGGCTCCCACCCACCCCAGGCACCTGAGCAACCCCGATGCAGCCGGGCAGGGGAGTGTCAGTGCCCTTGCTGAGACCGCCCTCTGCTTTCTGTGTGCCAGGAGGGAGCTGGGCGGGGTTTGGGGCCTGGAAGCGCCCTGCCAGGGAGGCAACTGAGGGGCAAGGCCCTGGAGACATTCCTATGACCTGACCAGGGGATACAGCTTTCCAGACAGACAGGCTGGGATGCAGAGAATGGGGTGGGACGTCAGGGCATCAGTCACAGCCAAGGTTCGGCATTTAAACAGCTGTGAAAATAAGCAGTGGTCCCTGTACTGTGACCTTACAGAAATGAAGGGGCCGGCTGATAGGCAGGGTGAAGAATTCTGAGTGGGTGACGGCAGGTCAAACCCACATGCAGATGACATCATCGTGCGACTCTCCATGTAGCTAAGGAGCCCCTAAGTCTTGCTTGGAAAATGACTCGCATCTCCCAGCTGAGCGACCAGGCCTGCGATGTCAGTCACAGCATCTCGGCGTTGTGGCTGCACTGAGGGTTGTACACCACTAGCTTGAAACCCGGTGGAATGTCTCAGCTCAAGCTGCTGTCTGGCTGGGGCCCTGGCTTTCCAGTGTTTAGCAGGGGGCACACAGCAAGCACTCAGAAAGTGTTTGTTAATGTAGAATAAATGGCTGCATTAATTAATTGGTAAACAGTTCTGGCTGGTCTGCTGGGGTTTGGCTGGGATAGGATCAGTCCTTGTGCCATCCTCCCTCCCAGCTCTGTTCCGTTTGGGACTGGTGGGGTGGGGCTGAGGTAACGCTTCCTGAGCCCCCTGCAGGTGGGGAGCAAGGTGAGGTGGGCAGTGGAAAGGTGGGGGGATGTTCACGGGAGGAAGGGAGCAGGTCTTGAGCATAGGGCGAAAGGTGGCACAAAAGCTGAAGCTGGCTTGATTCTTTGGGAGTGAATAGTTCAGCATGAAGAACCCATTTAAGAAGCTGGCTCTGGGGGTTTATCTGGATTTGGGGGAGGGCTGACTCTGGCTGGGATGAGAGGGTGCTCACAGCTCATTAGGGAAAGACTTTGACAGGGCAGACAGGGTTTGCAGACACTCTGACCACCCCTCTTCTCACTCTGATCCCGTGTCCACAGCAAGTCTGTCTCCTGTGGGCCTCCTTCCCACACCTCTAGTCTCCCCGGTGAGCCAGCAGGCGTCAAAGGTGCTGGAGGGCAGGGTGCCTCCCCACCAGGGCCAGGGTGTCGGGCTGTGGCCCAGCTCCCTGGGGTGGCCGGTAAAGTCTCATACGGATTCTGGCCTTGGTGCAGTCTGTGAATTCACACGCTTCTCTGGCCTTCCTCACTCCCACTCTAAGTCCCAGGTGGCTAAACCTGGAGGGAGGTCCTCAGCAGAAAGATACAGCCTGGAAGGAGCACTCCCCTCACCCACCCCCTAGGAACCCAGGCTGGGGGCGGTGGGGGGCCTCCGCGTCACCAGGCCGTCCATGACCTCTAAGCAGAGCCAGGGCTCACCTGTAGGCGATCCTTGCTTGGACTGTGGGTCCACCTGGGCCCCGGTGGACCTGAAGGAGAGTGTCTTTGCTCTCTGCTGCTTCTCTAGCTCCCCTGGAGGACGAGAGGCTGGTGAGCAGGGGGAAGCCCTGGCCTCAACCACACAGAGGTGGGGCGTGAGGAGCGAGCAGGCAGGGCAGGGGACCCTAACACACTACAAAATCCAGCACCCTGGCATCCCACTTCAGGGCAGTGAAGCAGCCGAGAGTGCCTCAGTTTCTCCCTCTGCATGTGGGCATGCTAATACCTGCTTGAATGTCAGAGAGGCAGTAGAAGAGGTTACTGAGAATGCAGTGGACACCTGGGTTTCAGTCCCGGTTCTAAAACTTGCTGGCAGTGTGACTTTAGGCAGGTCACCTAACCTCTCTGTGCCTCACCTGTGGGGAAGCCGGGCCCATTTCAAAGTGTCATTAAGAGGAAATACATTCAAGCACTTAGAACAAGGTCTGGCTGTGGCTTTTCTTACAATCACTTGGCACAGCTGGCGGTGCCCAGCCTCCCACCCGGCATCCGTGGGACAGAGTCTGCCCCAGGTTTCCAGAGCTCTCCCCAGGAGGGGGTCCCCCGCACCCAGGACCTGTGGGTGCTGCCCAGCACTGGCCCAGGCATCTGCCTTGGTACTCAACTTTAACTCCCCTCACTAGACTGGAAACCTGGTCCTTCTTGTTCCTCCCTCGGCGCAAGCTGCCAGGCACCATCCTTGGAGAACCGACAGGCACTACCAAATCACTCCGTCAGTTTCTCTTCTCCGGGAGACCTAACAGGTTCCTCTTATCAGAGCTACTCCCCTGGGCCCCCCTACTTTCCATCTACTTGTCTATAATCCAGGGACACCAGACTACAAACCCCCAAGGCAGAACAATTTGTCCTGATCACTACATCATGCCATCAATCTATACTAATAATTATTCTTGAACTGAGACTTGTTCCTCCCGTGAGTCTTGGCTTTGGAGAAATCAGCATGGTAATGTCCAGCAAGAAGTCTGAGGAACCCAGTGAGAATCTTGTTTTGTCACTTACTGCGAACTTGGACAGTGTCCTTAAGTTCCATTAGACTCGGTTTCTTTACTTGTACAATTTCTTTACTTGTCGGAAGTGTGGCAAGAACTAAGAAATGTAGTAGGCTTGGCATTCAGCCCATGCTGGACACATAACAGGCGCTCCACAAACGGCAGCTCTTACCGCTGTTTTACATTTTCTTTTTTCTACTTCCTTTCCTACTGCCTCCCTGACCGGTGCTTCCCCTTTCTTCAGCCATTCCTTCCCTTTCTCACCACCTGAAGAGTAAGACAGGAGCCTCTCTCCCTGCTCCTGGCCCTCCAGACAACAGGAGAAGAAAGCCCCTTCCTGGCGCAGAGATTCAGGAATGTGGGGAGGGATGCGACGCCGTGCCCTCAGGCTGATGGGGGAGAAGGAGCCTCTGCCAGCAATGCTGGGGCCTGTCCTCAGGATGGCTCCCCAGGGCTGTGCAGTGAGAGAGGTGGGGCCCTCCAGGGTGTGTCCTTGACAATGATTAAGGTCAGCAGCCGAGGTGGCGTCTCTGAGCAGCTGGTCCAGCCCTAGGGGTTTGTTAGTTACACTGCTGGATTCAAGGATGCCAACAGAGCACAGAAAGGGAATTTACACCCCCTCCACCAGGCACTTGCCTGAGTCACCTGGCGGGAGGTTGTTTTAACCTGATTTTGTTGTTTTCTTAGGAAATTATAAACACAACTTCTTCTCTCATTCTCAGAGTGGAAAGCACATGAACCTCAGAATAGACTTAAATGCAAGTGCTGGCTCACCTGCTTCCAATATGCATGACTTAGACATGCCCTTAACTCCCTAAGTCTCATCTGTAAAATGGGGACAAATATCTACCTTGCAGATTGCTGTGAACACTGTGAACACACTGCCCAGCACCAGTCGATGCTCAAAGAACATGGATTAAAGAGCACCTCCCCATCATATTGGTCGCCTGCTTGACAACTCCCACTGCTGTTCCTATT
Source organism: Manis javanica (assembly GCF_040802235.1). Classification (NCBI taxonomy): domain Eukaryota; kingdom Metazoa; phylum Chordata; class Mammalia; order Pholidota; family Manidae; genus Manis; species Manis javanica. The sequence continues at coordinate 29,882,083 of NC_133170.1, read as the reverse complement.
GCCTAATGGATTTACATTAATTCAGAAATACTTTCCAACCAAGTGAGCATGTAAGGCAGACCTAAAGTCTACTTTTATTTTCTGTTTTAGTTCCTGAATCCATCCATATTCACTCTTCCATGTAAGGCTCTTTGAAACCACGCAGTGAAAGCTTGCAAGTGGGCACGGGCTGCAGGCCATCGCTGCTCTTTTCTTAAACCCAAAAGCAATGAGTAAACCACCCAGACATACAAAGGGGCCTGCATACTTTCTAAAATGCTTGATTTGGCAAGGGTCAAGGCATTCTTTAGAAGAGCAGAAAGACAACTCCAAGATGCAGAGGAGCCAGGAAACCACTTGGATTCTTCAAGAAGACATGTTATGAAAAAAGTGGAGTGGTGGGCTATGCTAGATGAAAGGAGATGAAAGATCGGGAACGACGCCATGGGTACACCTGACCAGACCAGGGACAACCTGTCCAAGGCCGTTTCGTGGGGAAAGGAGGGCCTGGCCTGGCCACTTTGGTTTGCGTGCCTCAGTGTGCGCATGGGTCTGTCTTGGTCAAATGCAGCAGAGTCCTGGGTTCCAAGGGGCCCACATGCAGCCCCATGGCCTGGCCAGATGTGCACATGTGTGTGCACACTTCAGGGTCCCTCACTTTAGTTGTGAGGCAGCACAGAGGGTTGTGCATGCATGTGGGGCCGAGACGGTGCAGGGGCAGAGGGTGGGTCCAGGACAGCAGGGGCCCCTGGACTCACCCCACACTCACTCCAGGGTGGGGCAGGGCGTCAGGGCCACGCCTGCCCACAGCAGACCCGGTTCCACGCCAAGCGGGAGCCCGCCACCCAGCCAGGGGTCCACGTGCCCTTACACTCTATCCGGATCTGCTCCAGCTCTGCCACCTCAGCGGTGGCCTCCTTCAGGTCCTCCGCAAACTTCCGCATCTCATCAGAACCCAGGGCACAGAAATGCAGCACCTGCTTCTTCTCAGAGCCCAAGAGCGGGGTCACCAGGGTGATGCCATGTGAGTAATCTGGAAACCAGACCCCAGGCCCCCAAGAGCTTGAGCAGAGCAGCCAGGGTAGGGCCAGCCCCAAATGGCTGGTAGCTGGGGCCTTGGGTGCTTGCCCCTCCACCCTCCCTACAGCCCTCGACTTCCCCCAGCCACCCTCTGACACATCTCTGGGCCCACTGAGACTCACATTCATTCTCAAAGAGGTGGAACTGCATGCCCAGCAGGCCCACGGACTTGCAGAAGGTGTACGTGGAAGAGCTCTTCTTCTTCGGGCAGAGTTTGAGAATCTGTCCAAGAGAGGGAGATAGCACTGATGTGTGTGCACATGCGTGTGCACACCTGGATGCATGAACACCCAGGTATACTTGTGAACACATGAGTAAACACATGCAGCGATGCATGCACACACATGCACACTGGTAGACTTAGGACATGTTCATACACACTCAGATATATGCATGTATGTAAACATATACTATATCAAAATACAGTTTTTTACCCCATAAAACCTCCTGGTGGCTATTCCCACGGCACTTAGAGTAAGCCAATGCCCACTTCCTGCCCCACCCCATCTAGTCCCTGCCTTACTCTGGCTTTATGTTCAAACCACACTGTCCTGCTTTCTGTATCTTGACTAAGGTAGGCTCAGACCCACCACAGGCCCTTTGCATATGCCATTCCCTTTCCACAACTCTCCCCTCAGCTTTCTGCAGTGATGAATGACTCTCATCACTTGGACCTTAAATGCTACCTCCTTAGGGATTCCTTCCCTGACCATTCTAGCTAAAAAACAAACAGAAACAAAATAAACAAATCCACCTTCACACCCATCACTCTATATCCTACCACACTGTTAACTGTCTTCACGGCACCTTTGTCTCAATTTGATATCTTCTTTGTTTTCTTATTTTCTATCTCCTTCCCCTTACTGAAATCAAAGCTCAGTCAGCTACTAGCTCAATATGTGAATACTTCTTCTGCACCTTCTAGGTACTGGCTGTGCCCCGTGGGAGGGGTGTGGGGAGAGCCAGAGGGTGGAAATCAATTGGTCAATCAATAAAGCATAGTAAGCAAAAAACAAAGTAAAGAAATGGATAAGTAAGGTACTTTCAGAAACTGATAAGTGTTTGGAAGATAATGAACTGGAGAAAGGAATAGACAGCGAGGGGATAGGCAGCCAGCAAGGTGGACAGGGAGGGCCTCTGCGAGGAGGGGGCGTCTGAGTGGAGACCTGAATGGAGTGAGCGAGGTGGTGGCCAAGGCATGTGGGGGCTTCTCCAGCAGAAGCAGAGGCAGGAATGGGGGGCAGCCAAGGGAGGTAGCTCGTGGGGCCAGGGCACCAGAGCAGCTGAGGAGAGGAGCAGAGGGAGGTGAGTGCAGAGGTCCTGCAGGCCAGCAGGCGAGGAGTGTGCACTGCCTTCGCCCAGCTGGGGAAGCTGGGGCAGGGGCTGCTGTGCAGCAGATGCAGGGCCTCGTTCGCACTCTAGGAGGCCACTGTGGGAGGATCACTCGGTGGAAAGTGGACCTTAGAGCAGATCATTAGGTTCCCTTCATGGGATCCGAGGGAAAGACAGAAACAGAATCCCATTCACCACTGTCCCCAGCACTCGGAACGATGCCTGCCACATAGTTGGCACTCATTGTGAAATGCGTACCTATTTTCAAAGAGCAAAGAATGAGTATCCCACAGATGCATGTATGCACATATGCTCTCACACACATGCTCACACATATGCCCACATGCATACTCTCTCACACATCTGCACACAAACTCACCCACATACTTAAATGTGCACACAGTGCTTGCACACACACATACCCTCACAATACACATGTGCTCACACATGCACCCACACACATATACAGAGGCTCACCCATACCTACAAGGGTGCACACAGTGTTCATACACACTCACACACATGCCACTCTCACACGTGCACACACACACACACTCTCCAGCAACCCCCAGGCCCAGGGACAGCCGTGCCCCACTCAGGCCCACTGTCCCTTGCAGGCTGTGGGACATGAAGTACATCTCTGCCCCGCCCCTGCCCCTGCTTCCTGTGACCTGGGAAGGCAGATGATCTGGGATCTAGTGCATTTCCACCATGACTGTGGACCATGGACAAATAATGAGACTGCCTCAGCTCCAAAACTTACAAAGCAGGAATGACCGTGTGTGCCTGAGCTGCCTTGCGCCCTGTGATGTGAAGGTGCTGTGAGAGGGGTGAGCCCACGCTCAGTCACAGCTCCGGGGTGAAGTCTGGGCCCCTGCCCGGCCCACTCACCACCAGCAGGTCGTTGAAGAGGAATACCTCCCTCTGATGCGCCGCCTGCTTCTGCAGTTTGTTCACATCCGTCACCTCAAAGAGCCGGCTGCAGCAGACAAGGCGGCGGTGGGGCACCGACAGCACCTGGGGAGGGGGGTGCTCAGTGGGGCCCCAAGCTCACATCCTCCCCACCCCCAGCTCCACTTTCCAGAAGAGCAGCTGGAGGCCCAGGGTCCTATTGCAGGACCTACACCTGACCCTAAACCTCCTCTGTCCTTCAAAGCAGGTCATTACAAAGCAGGTCACCGTCTTAGGGAGCAAGGCTGGAGGACAGGGGCTTACTGTGCTGGAGGATATGAGGAGATGGGGAGGAAACTGAGAGGAGTTTCCAGATGCTTCCAGTCCAGTTGCTGTCAACCCTTTTCATTCCAAGACCTTCCTGAGGGCACCCTACGTCTCAGGCTGCAGCCTGCCGGAGGACGCCTCCACACTGTCCTCTACTGCACACTCAAACTCAAGTGTGCAGGGGGCAGGGCATTACAGGGGCCCCTTGAATCTGCCCCCGGGGTGCCTGCAGTCCAGACAGAGGCTAAGGCCTCAGCAAGAAGTGCTCTGGGCAGAAAAGGGCAGTCGCTGCACAGACAGAGCAGAGAGTCCACAGCAGAGCCTTGGATGACATCCCCAAACTGCTCTTTGAGCCATTAGGGAGGAGGAAATGCAGACAGATACCAGAACCTGCTCTTCACCCTTTATCTATGTGGTATCAAAAGCCTCTGCTGACATACAAGTTGAGTAGTAAACTATAGGAATGCTCATCTTGAAAATCATTGCAAACTTGGAACATGTTGCCTGTGACATGGGTCACAACTAAGGGGCACCCCAGGGGCTTGAGACACCCCATCCAGAGCCTGCTTTGGCCTATTTGCTGTCTTGTACTCTGTAGGACCATCTGAGAAGCCCACGATCCCTCTCATCAAAAACCTCCCATCTGGCATCCAGATGCTTCCACCCTGGTCCCGTGGGCAGTCTTTCCTGACATCTCCCTTCAGTTTCTCCTGCTGTGGGAGCTGATACAAAGAGGCAATGAGGAGATTAGGCCAGGGGTGCAGTGCACAGCACAGAGGAGGCACTCAGAAACTAGGAAGTGAGCAAACAATGGCCAAGCGTTTTGAAAGGGAAGGAGAAGAAGGGAGATGTCAGGAAGGAAGGGAAGGAGGCAGGCGTTGCAGTGGGCAGCCCCACAATAGGGACTGGCCCACGGGTGGGGGCAGCTCAGCAGGGGGCACTTACCGTCTTCATGCCCACGATGGACTTCTCCACCTTGGTGACGTATGTGACATGGTCCTCATTGGACTTGAGCTCCCTCTGCTGTATCCTTTCATAGATGCCTACCACCAGCTCCCTGGGGATGTCGGCGCCGTCATCCACGCCTACAAAGAGCAGGAAGGGGAAGCACGGAGGTGGCGGAGGGGAGCATCAGAGGTGGGAGCCTCTACCACACTCATGCTCCTAAAGGGTGCCTGGATTTTGCCCTGCCCCTGTTTCCAAGCCTTCAAAGGCTGTCTCCCCACACACATTAAATTAAAGACAAGCTCCTTGGCCAGGCACCAGCAGTCCTGTAACACGGCCCCAGTATCATCTCATCTCCTGCTGTTCCATAACCAGAAACTCCCAGGCCTCACCCCTCATCTGCACATTCCAGCCTTCGTGTCCCAGGCGAGGCGCCTTTGCCTCTGCTGTCCTCTCATCCTCCCCATATTTGTCTACCCAGCCCCATCCCACCAGGACAGCAGCTTGAAAATGTTTCGTCTTGTTCCCCTCTCAGGCCCTCCCTCCCCTCCTGTAGAGAGCAGAGTCCCAGTGATTAATTGCTGAATGGGTGACAAGATTTTCCCCACTGGGAGCGTGGGGGGAGTCAGACATAAGTGAGGAGGAGCAGGCAACCCCCAGCACCATGCAGGTGAGGAGACCTCCGCCCAAGTTGTGCTCCATGGCAGTGATCAAACTCTGGCAACAGGGAGTGCCAGCAGCAAACATACCAACACAAACACACCTTTGTTGGGAGGTAGAAACAGAGGCAATAAAAAAGTTTCTTCTACTTTCTCTGGATTTTTCTTTAATGACCATATACTTCTTTTATAAGAGGAGAAAACTAAAAAATAAAGCAACTTGGGCAAGCCTCCTCAAGGGAGTTTTCCCAAATGCTGAGAGGACCTTACACTTTCTATGAGTAACTCTCTGTATTGACCTCATTTCTCCCTCCTCTGAGGTTGGCTCTTAAGCTTGGACAAATGAGCCATGCAGCACCCTCAGGGGCCTGAAAGAAATTGGGATTGGGCAAGAAAGAACAGTGATCAAGACTGAATACACAGAGGCTCCCAGTTAAATATAGCAGGATGCATACCTCTACTCCTTCTGAATATCCTGGTAAAAAGGATTTTTTAAAAAGAGGCATACACCCACAAAGACAAGGAGAACTGGGGGAGGGGCAAGGCACCTGGAAAGGAGATGAATAAATGGATGGATTAGCAAACCTGAGGAAGTAGAAACTGAAGCAAGCAGAGAGGTTAGAAGTCATTCAACATACCACAGAACCACCAAAGAGCTCTGGCACTGGGGGCAATAAGCATCCCTGAACGTGTGGGTGAAGGTGGGCTGGAAACCGGAAAATAGGTTGACAATCAGTCTCAGAAGCATTTAGACTTCTCTGTCCCTTTCCCCATTCCAGCAGAAGACTGAGGGTTGATCCTTGGAAAAGGATGAATCAGGAACTCTGAGCTGGGGGACCCCAAGCCCAGCCAAAGGTGGGGGTCTGTGCTGAAAACTGGGGATGGCATTGCAGTCTGTGTGTCAAGAGACCACCTCAACCTATTTACCCACAAAGATCTCAGAATGTTGGCAGCTAGACTCAGACCCTCTGGGTAATGGAATGGACATCTCAATTCTGGGGAGTCAACCAGCACAAGAGAAAATGTCTAAAGATACTGCAGTAGGGGTCCCCTAGTGAAACAGCTCGATGAAATCAGCACCAGTCAGCCTACCTATGAGAAAGCCCATCAGTCAGCAACCCCCACTCATACTAAGTTTTTAATCAGCCTCTTAGTGGCTTACTCTTAAATATGAACAACCAACTATACATGGAAAATCTGCAACATGAAAGAGAAAAAAATATGGAAAAAACAGAAAAGGAAACAAAATAAACAGAGGTAAGCAGGGAGAAATGGAAACAAATGACAACCTATCATGAATATCTTCAGAGATATATAGATGACATCACATCTATAAAACAAGATTAGAATGCTATAAAAGGGGAACATTTAGAGACCAAGAAAGAGTTATGGAAAATAAAAAATATAACAGCAGAAGTGAAAAAGTAGGAGAAAAGAAAAGCTAAGAGATATCTTCAAGAAAATCAAACATGACGACAAAGATGGTAGATAGAAAACTATAAAAATTAGGAGCTCAAACAAGGAGATCTAACCTCTGAATAGTAGGAGTTTCAGAAAAAGAGTAGAGAGAAAATGGAGGGCAAAATGATAAGAAAAACAATATTTAAGACAAACTCCCACAATTGGAGGACATGTGTTTCCGGGCTGAAGGACGGTCCAGCACCTAGCACGAAGGATGAAGAGAGAACCACAGCCACAAAACACTAATCCAACGTGGTAACTGCGCCCCCATGTGCACCACAGCACGATTTGCAATGACCAAGATAGGAATGCAAACTAAGTGTCCATCAATGGATGAATGGACAAAGAAGAGGTGGCACATATACACAGTGGAATATTACTCAGCCATAGAAAGAATGATCTCTTGCCATCTTTGACAACATGGGTGGACCTAGCGTTATTATGTCAAGTGAAATAAGTCAGACAGAGAAAGAAAAAATACCATATGATTTCACTTATATGTGGAATCTAAAAAAGAAATCAAGTGAACAAACAAAATCCCTGAACAGACCCATAGATATAGGAAACACTATGGATTCCTAGAGTGGGGGAGGAGTTGGGGTGAGTGGAACAGGTGAAGGGGTTAAGAGGTACAAGTCATGGGGTTGTATAATGCACAGCATAGGGAATCTCATCATTAATAGTGTAATAACTTTGTATGGTGATGGATGGAACTAGACTTCTCATGTGGCTCATTTCGTAATGTGTAAAAATACTGAATCACTATGACATATACCTGAAGTGAATAGGATATTGTAAATCTATACTTCAATTAAAAAGAATCATAACAAGGTACACCAACATGAAATTCAGAGCACAAAGGACAAAGAGAAGAACTTACACATTTTCAGAGAGAGAGAAAAAATAACATGCAAAAGGTCAGGAGCTGGACTGGCAGCGCAGCATTGTCAGCTAAAAGACAGTGGAGCAATGCCTTCAAAATTCCAAGTTCAATATTTCCAATCTGGAATTCTATTCCCAGCCACATTCCCAATCAAGAGTGAAAATAGAAGAACATATATTCAGATACACAAGTTCTCAAAAAGTTTGTCTCCAGTGTACCTTTTCTCTGGAAGTGAACTGAAAATGAAGAAACTATGAAATCTAGGAAGCAAGCAGTCAGTCAGGGGCAAGGTGAATGGGATCCCTGATGGTGGTGGAGATCCCAGGACAACAGCTGGGAAGCTGGCCCAGCAACCTGGGGGCAGGACTAGAGGCTCCAGGAGAGACAGCTGCAAGAAGCTGAAACCCATGGAGGGTCTCCAGGGGCTCAACACACTGAGAGGACCTTGACACCTAGGGTGGAAAGTTTGGAGTGGCAGTTACACTGAGGGCTACACAATGGAAAAAGAATGCAAGTATTCGCTCCAAGGAAAGAAATAGAATGGATTTGTTTTGTGATCATTGTATGCTTCAAGACTCAGCTTTGGATGGTGTTTACCTAGTCTTAGTAAAATAAATGACTGAGGTCACAAAAATGATGCCACAGGTATCCTGAGAGAGTGGGGCTACAGGGTAGTTTTAGTGGATTGGGCTGGGGAAGGTGGATGAAAGGGCTAAATCCTGATATTGTGCCGAGGTAAATTGCTATGGACTGAACGTTTGTGTTCCCTGCCCCAAAAATTCATATGTTGAAATCCAAACCCTAAAGATGATGGTATTAGGAAGGGGGCCTTTAGAAGGTGCTTAAGTCGTGAGGATGGAGCTCTCACAAGTGGGATTATTGCACTTAGACCCTACAGAGCTCCCTGGCCCCTTCCACCAGGGCCAGAGACACAGACAGGTGTCAGCTCGAACCAAGAAACAGGCTACCACCTGACACTGAATCTGCCAGTGCCCTGAATTTGGACTTTCTGGCCTCTAGAACTGAGAAATAAATGTCTGTTGTTTATGAACTACCCAGTCTGTGGTATTTTGTTACAGCAACCTCCCTGGATGAAGACATATTAATAGAGAATACTTAAAAACCTAAAAACAAATAGCATTGAAAAAAAAATAAGACACAAAGTATATACACTCTATAATCTTGTTTGTATGAAGTTCAGGAGCTGGCATAGCTCATGAGTGGTGACAGAAGGTTAGAAGAGTCGGTACTCCTGGGCAGGGCATGAGAGAATGTTCTGGGGATGGAAATGATGAATGTCTAAATCTTGGTGTGATCACATAGGTGTATAGGAGTATAAACCTTCACAGGCTCTGATTTACACACCTTGCAGTATATATTTTATAATAATTTAAAAGAGGAATGGCCAAAGAAAAGCAGCAGAAGCATGTTACTTAGTAGTATAGAGGAAACACAGTAAACAGCAAAAAAGTTGAAGGTGGTTGCCTCTGAGGAAGGAGAGTGAGAGAGGGACTGTTTTTATAGTAAGCCTTATAGAATTATTTGACTTTATTAAATTATGCTTATGTATGACTTTGATTTGTAAAGTGCTCAAAAGGAAAAAAATCAGTTGAGCACATATCACACCTGTCCATTCTGTCCTGTTCCCTGCCAGGTGGGGCACTATATCAATCAGAAAAGCTGGCAACAGCGCTGTTATCTGCAAGGCTCACTGACATGGACCCAAGCTGCAGAAACTCCCATGAGTTGTGAGGCAGTAAGGGCTGGTATCACCTGAGAACCGACTATGGTGCTAGGGCCCTGAGGTCAATCAACAGAGCTGTGCCATGGAGGGCCAGGGGCATGGCCAGGGGCGCTGGCTGCTTGGTGTGGGGCAACAGCAGTGGCTCCTAGAAACTCCCCAGATGCCCGCATGCAGGGAACTTCCCCAGGCCACTCTGTGTGGCCAGGCCTGGAGAGCAGCAGACAGCGCCCTCGGCCACTGGGGTGACAATCGGCTCAGACGCACAGAACCAGCCCCGATCAGAAGGGGGCTTGAGCAGAGGCCCCGCCTCCTCTGTCCCCTCTCACCTCGCAGGTTTCGAATAAAGTCCTCTAGCATCATCTTCCGGTCAGGCTTTATGTTGGGGCTGTACATGTCCGTGTTGAGCAGGATGATGGCGAAGGCCAGGATGAAGATGGTGTCGGGGTTGTGGAACTGCTGCACCACCTCGGGGTTGCACATGCAGTACCGCTGGCTGTGGGGGACACAGCGCGTGCTGAAGGCCTGGCCAGCCTCCCCGCGCCCCAGCACTCTAAGGGCTGTAGGTCCAGGGAGGTGCCCCCTCAGCCTGTGGATGGTGGCCTCCCCAAAGCCTGGCCCTCTGCCCCACTGAAGGGACAGGGCGGGCGTCACCTCACCCCCACCCGGATCAGACTCGCTGTTGCTGGGGCTGAGAGAGTGCGCACAGTCTGTGGCTGGGCTGCTCCAGCTGGGAGCTCCCTGGGGCTCCTGTCCCTTCTCTTCCTGTTCCTCTTTTCTGTCCAGCCCACCCCTCCTGCCTCACCAGGGGACTTGTCCCCAGCACCTGACTGTCCCCCAGCCTCCCAGCGCTCCACTTCCCCCATGGGGCGCCCTCCCTGTGCCCAGGCCTGTGTTTGAAGGCTGTGTGAGGGGAGCGGGGCTGCGGGAGGGGTCCCACCTGAAGGCTTCTATGAGCCGCTCCACCTTCTGGGCTTCGCCCTGCACGCGGATGTGCGCCTGGAACTTCCGCAGGGCCTCGTCCAGCTCCATGCTGGAGAAGTCCATCTCGTCCACCACGCAGCTGAATTCAGTGGGGGGTTGGTCATGAGAGGTTGGCCCCTAGGCCTCCCCCAACTGACTGCAGCCGAGGAAGGAGTCACAGCCCACCCGAGGTGGGTGGGAGAAGGGCTTCGGTCCCTGTGACCCTGCAGGAGGGCACTGGCGCCCACCTCCCAGGTCCAACTCACCCCCAGGGGGCTCCTTTTGGTCACCTGAGAGGATTCTCTTTTTCCCTCTAGGGCAAGAGCCCCGTGGCTGGCTGTGGTCTCCGTTTCCGAGCCAAGCACCCAAGGCCCAGAGTGGCTAGCGGGTGGGCCAAGGCCATGGGGCTGCAGACCTCCCGCCTCCAAATCCCTCATCCCTTCCACGCAACCTCAGAGCAAACTGAGGTTTAACATGCGAATGATAAAACACACTCTTCAGCTCCTGCCCATTAGGAGTCTGCGTCCCCCACCTGGTGCTCGGCAGACTGAACTCTCCGCCCGCTCCTCCCAGGCCCCTCCCAGTTCTCCTGGTGACCCAGGACAGGAGCAAGCCCACGTCCCCATTAAGAAGCCCCCAGCTCACAGAGGAAGTCGTGGCCTCCCAAGAGTAAATGACAAATTGGTTTAACGTTGGAGGGAATAGCCTGACAAACATGGCCAGACTCTGGGCCTTGACCTACCACAAAATTTCTGGTGACTTTGGGTCACAAATTCACCTCTTGGACTCTCAGGTTCTTCTTCTGAGAAGGGGGGAGGTCAGAGTCCTGCTCCCCAAGGGCCCTTCCACCTCTGAATGTCCCCTTCAGTGCATGGGCAGCACGTGCTAGTCGTCCCCACTGGACAGTCTCATTCCTCTACATAGGCTGCTCCTTCCACAGGGTCTTGGGCCAGGAGCCACCCTGCACCCACCTCACCCAGCTTCACCCTCCTTTGGGTGCCCTGTCCCAGTGCTATGAGCAGAGAGGCTGGAATCTGGGCCCTGCAAAGCCCAGCAAAGACCTCAAGTTGCTGAGAATCATAGGAGCTCACACGTGACAACACTGCTCTCGGAGCTACCCTCTCCCCTTTCTGCACCCATGCTCCGTTCCACCTCCCCTCTCCAGGTCAGTACACCCAGTCCACATCCCCAGAGGACTCTGCCACAGGATTGTGATGGGCATCGCACCTGGTCATGGCTGCCTACTGGCCCACAGAGGGTGAGGCGTGCCCATGGCTCAGTGCCCAGCACACCAGTGGACTCAGGAAACATTCTCTGAGTGGATGTGTGAGCAGAGGGTTGAGCTCTGAGCAGGACCCATTTCCTCCATGGTCCAGGCTCCCGTGCTAAGCCCACTGCCCAGAAGACTCAAAGGTTCCTACTCAACCCTGGCTCTCTTGCCAGTTTCTAGGAGAAAGCAAGGGAGACAGCCACACAGTGGGGGTCAGGGCCTGGGGGCCCATGGGACTCTGCCTCCCTGACTTGTTTCAGGGGAACAGGGAGGAGAGACCATTACTACCTGGGACCCCTTGAGAAGGAAGGGCTGCAGAGGTCCTCTTCCTCCCCTCTCCCCATCCCTACCGGTGGGCAGAGGGCAGCCTTCTCTCAGGCTTGTCTGCCTGGGTGGTGGGCAGGAGAGGGTGGGGCTGGAGGGACACGAGCTTTTGGTCGAAGTATGGGAGCTGGCGATGTCAGTCTGGACCTTGGGGAGGGGCAGGTGGGCAGTCAAGGCCTCCAGGTCCAGCCCCGTGGGAGGCCACTCTGATTCCTCGGCAGCTCCTGTCACTCCCCACCAAGCCCTCCTCAGCGGGCATGTGGACTCTGAGGGTAGCACCGTGGGGCCATCTGAGTGCCCCCAGCCTAGCGGTGTCAGGAGATATGAGTTGAGCATGACTGAGCCACACAGCGGTGGTGGACAGAGGCGGCAAACCAGCGCAGTCATGCCCGTGGGGAACAGGAGCTCCAGCCAGGACACAAGGAGTGGGAGGGAGGAGACGGCGACAGGTAGGGAGGACACAGAGAGGATAAGGAGAGAGAGGTGGAGAGGGAGAGACAGAGAAACACAAGAGGAGATGAAGCAAGAAGAAAATGTGCAGACTGAGCAGGGTGGGCCTGTGCCTAGAGCAGGGGGCAGCCACCTGGCACCCTCTCATCCCAGCCCCCAGCCCCCGACTCCTGCAAGCCTTCCTGCTCCCGTGCAATGGGCCCTAGCCTGGCTCACCAGCCCTGATGGACAGGCTTGTCTCCCTAGAGGACCCCAGGATGACCCCTGGTCACCTGATCTGGCATCCAGCTGCTGCCCAGGACTTGCCCCATCAGTCCGTCTACCCCAGCCCATTCCTGGCACCCTGTATCCCTCATCCGCATCCCTTCTGGAGCCTCTGTCCATGCACCCTCTGCCCCAATGCTCACACCACACTGACGGGCTGGTGCTGGGAGGCCCGAGCACTGTGGGGAGGCAGCAGAGAGAGAGGGAGGCAGTGAGCAGCAGGGAGAGGGCAGATCTGTTCAGCCAAGCACGATGGCCTAGTTTCCAGCCCTTCGCAGGTGACACGCAGCCCGATCACTCGCTCGAGGCTGTGGCTAAAAGCTCCAGTAATGAGCCTGGAGCCTGAGAGTCAAGGACTGGGATGGAAACGCCAGCCCACAGAATGGGGGGTACTGAATAGATCGGGCTAGGCCTCAGGGTTGGGGAGGGCTTCATAGGAGGACACTTGGCCCATGGGGCTGGAGAGTCTCTACATCCCACATCTTCGAGGACCAAGGCAGCTTGTTAAAATAGATTCTTGAACCCGCCCAGATCTGGGACTAGACTGCTGGGAGGCCAGGGCTGGGAGTCACAAGCTCTCCAGGGAATTCTTAGCAACTGGAAACCAATGGCCGAGCTGTGTGCCGGGATAAGTAGGAGGGGATTTGGTCCAGGTGGAGGCTTTCAAAATATGCCCAGCAACTCATGGGCCCCTGGGCAGCAGCTCCTGGGAGAACATGTGTCCCTGGCTCTCAGGGGCTGCTTCTGCAGTGGTGCTGAGGAAGGGGGTTGATGGAGGCGGAGACAGAAGACACCCTCCCCGACACACGCATTTCCTGCCTTCCTGCTTCAACTGCCACCTGGCACATCACTGCTGGGTGGGCAGGAGGTGTCCTGGAGTTCTCAAAAGCTAGGGAAAATCTCAACATTTCTGCAAAACCCCCAGTGGCAGGGAGGAAACTGTGCTGAGTGGTGGAGAGGCACTAGTGCCCCTGGAGATTTGGGCATGGGGGAAGTGACCTCTCAGGACTCCCTCCACTCTGCCACTCTCTGACAGGGCCCCAGAAGTGGGGAGTGGCCATAGCTGGCAGGCAGCAGGCTCCCAGCAGCAGGAGGGGGCAGCACCACTGCTGGTTGGCGCTTCTGCTCCTCCCCCCAGGGAACCACTGCGTGCCTTCCCGGCAGGGCCTGGCCAGCCGGGCTGTGCTCTCTGCAGCAGGCCTGCTCCAATGGACCTGCACCCCAGGGGTGACCGTCAGCCTGGAATCATGCCGTCCTCGAGGCTCCCCAGGATCCTTCACTCACTCCCTAGTCTGAACTGCAGCCTGCTTGTGACCTCCTCCCCCTCTCCTCGTCTGGCACCCTTTCCCATCGCTGCTCTTATTTTGCAGTATCTACTGGCACTTAGAATCCCCGCCCCCCAATGAGATCACTGAGAGTTTCCAGATCCACCCCTGCTACCTCCACCCAGGACTGTCAACAACCATCTCTCCTCTTTGATCATCTTTAAGGTGAAACATATCACATTTTTCTGACTGGTCTTTGCTGGGGCACAACTGCCCTATTTTACAGAAAGCAAAACTGAGATAAAGGCACCTGCCCCAGGCGCCCCCAGTGAGAAAGAACTGGTTTTCTGCCTCCTGCTTGTGGGGCCTTCTACCCCTCTGGGCCTACTCCACTTCAACAGGGTCCTAAAGCCAGGGGGGAGCTCCCTCTGGACCCCCATCCGCTGAGTATCTCAGTGCTTCCCTAAGTGTGTGATGACTTCTCCTTCTCAATCCGAAGCAGTACCAACCATTGCCCAGGTTTTTATTACATATGAGGGAACTGAAGCTCGCAAGAGTGCCAGCCCTGCGGGGGACTCCGGGGCCAGCAAGCCTGCTCCTTTCCCCACGGTGGCTGGTGCTAGAGTGTCTCTCCCTGGGCCGTGCGTACCCAGATGCTGATGGAGCCTGTGAGGGGCCAAGAGGGGACAACTGGACACAGCCATAGGGTCACATGTGAGGAGCCCCGCCTGTGGGCAATCAGCACAGAGGCTGTGCGGCCATCCCGCAGTGTCAGAGCTGGCCTGGGCACCCACAGCCTCCTAGGGAACCAATTCCTCCCTTCTACTGTCCTCTTTCACCTCTCTGCTGCTTTCTCTGACCCTGCTTATGGCTTTTGTTCCTTCCTTCCCCCACCCCTGCACAACAAACATGCATTGAGAGCCTACTGTGTGCAAGGCGCTGTGCTAGGGACCTGGAGTGCACGCTGATGACACAAACACAGACCCTGTCCTGGTGACAGACACAAACATACACAGAGCCAAAAAAAATTATTCCTTGTAATTGTGAAGAGTCTTCCGTAGGCAAAGGACAAGGTTCCATGAGAGGACAAAGGATATACTTTTGGGAAGGCTTCTTTGGGGACATGACATTTGAGCAGAGACCTGGAAGAATAGTAGGAGCTGAACAAGAGAAGGGAGGGTGGGGGAGAGCTTTCAGGCAGAGCTGGGAGCATAAGCAAAGGCCCTGTGGTAGGAAGGCACTCGAAAGGGCAGAGTACAGAGTGGCGGGCTGTGGGACTAGGCAGGTGGGCAGGGGCTTGCCCAGTCAGAGCCTCTGAGCCACGGAAGGACTGGGGGTTTGCCCTGAATGCAGTGGGAACAGCCAAAAGGCACAACCAGAGGAGGGATATGATCCAGTCTGTTTCAAGAATATTTCTTTGGCTGCTGGAGGGGAATGAATGGAAAAAGAGGGGCAGGGAACAAGAACAAAGCGGGGGCCCGGTCAGCATGCCACTGCAGAGCTCTGAGTGAAGGATGATGGCACTTGGGCTAAGGTGGAAATGGACTGTGTGGGTGCTCTGAGACCCACCCACCCTAGGAAGGACTGGTGGGACTGGGTGCCAGGGGGAACATGGGAGTGAGGAATGGAAAGTCAACCATGAGCCCCAGAGCTCCAGCCTAAGCACCCAGGGGCCTGGTGGCCTGCTCCTAGGATGAGCCCGTGACAGGGTGGGCATCTGTGCTGGGTGAGCGAAGGAGACTGCAATTCTGGACACATCATGTTGGTGATGTTCCTCATAAGATACCAATTTAGCATCTACTAAGTTATTCTCATTTGCACCCAAATCAGATCTTTTCTGTTCTACAAACTGAAACCCTGCCTTGATGCTTCTTTGCCTTCTAGCCTCTACTGCCTTTCTTTACTCCTCTTTGGAGCCAGACTTCTAGAAGTGTCCCTGCCCTGCTGTTTCCACTTCCTCAATCCCATTCACTTTTGAACCTGCTCTGCCAAGCACCTACCCCAACCTTCCCTCAAAACATCTCCCGTCAAGGCCACACTGGTCGCCACGTTGCCAAGTCCAGTGGCTCTAACCTGACTCCTCATCGCACCAGCCGCTTGGCCACCACCATGGCTCACCACTCCCTTCTGGGAACATAGCTCCGTCTTGCTCCCTTCGCACCCTTTGCTCTCTGAAGGTGCCCCTCCTCCATCCCAGGTCTCCTCCACCTCCTCCTCCTCCACCCGTCCCCCGGGCCCCCTCCTCCTTCCTAACACCCTTCCTGGTGGCTTTGCCCATTCCAATGGCTCTGAAAGTTGACTGCACACCACCAACTCTTAAGTATTTGTCTCTTGTGACAAATTCACTCTATTATTAGTCACTAACTAGTTAGTATTCTTTTTGGTTGACCTAGATTGTTTATAAAAGCCCACCCTAAGTCATGGGGCTGCTGGGCATGGAGGGCTTGTGCAGACATTGACGCATTTGACTGGAAGTTTACCAACATGCTTCTGAGTTGTAGCTGTTGAATTCATCTGGGTCCTCAGCTCTGAATGTCAGTCACTGGGCATGTTCACAAGACCGTAGGTTGTGCTCGCATCTCTTGTAGGGAAGTCAGGTTGCACATATTTTATGTTTTACTCAATATTTAATATTTTAATGTGTTCTCAGTAAATATTTGACAATGTCTGGTTTGAGGAATTCTTCAAATGAAATGTCCCCAAACCCTGCATCTATCGTCCTCCCTGCCCAAACTGAAAAGGTATGAGTTTATTTGGTATAATCTGCACAAATCCCTCTCGTGGGCTTGAAGCACAAACATATTTTTCTGCAAAGACTCAGTATCCTGACCTCTCAGACGCTCAGGGGCTGCCCACTGTGACTCGCCACCTCTGTTCCCCTGCCACAGCAGTCACCAGGCCCTGCTGCCTCTCCATGCATTTGGCCCACCTGTTTCTCCCCTCCCCACGGCCACTGCTGAGGTTAAGGCTTCATCATTTCTCACCACTACTCTGACTGTGGTAGCCTCCTAACCAGCCTGTGTGCCTCCAAACCATCTTCCAGAACAATCATTGGTCCTGTCATTTACTCTTCTGCTTGTATTTTTTCAAGGGCTTCCCACATCCCCAGTATGAAACCCAGGTTCCTTGGCAAAGCAAGGCAGGCCCGCTTAGCTTCCCAGCCTCTCCTGCCCCTACACATACCAGCTGTCCCCCCTGAAGTCTCCTCCAAAGCCTCCATGATTTTGCAGGTCTCTGTCTAGCTATCAGTCTGCAGATGTCTTTCTCAACCTCCACCATCCCCTGGACATGCTTTCTGCCTACCACTGAAGTTGCGTCCTGTGATGTGACATTTACCTTCCTGCCTGTCCACGAGGCTACAAGCTCCCTGAGGCAGGGGCTCTTTTCCTCTCTGTACCCCTGGCGTATATATGAATTTAAGTGTTCTGAGGATGAATGAGTGAGTGACAAACTATGTGGATGAATAAGACCCTGAGCGCGAGGGCAGCTGGGGAAGAGGCTTAGTGGCTGCCGCCTTCGGAAGCTCTGGCTGGTGGCCTAGGATTCTCAGCCTGCTTTGCCAAGATCCTCTGGAGCTGACCCTGAGACCAGGGCAATGACCACATGGATTCCAGACTAGAGGCAGCGAGGCAGTGTGCGGTGCAAATGCTTCCCTCCTCTTTCAGCTGCAGATGCAAGTGGACGGGTGACAAGGACTAGGCCAAACTGGTGCTGGTCAGACTGCTTCCAGCAAAGCATGTCTGGCCCTGCCTGGGGAAGTGTCACCGGTGGTGAGGAATCAGGGTGGTACAGCTTCTGCTCAGGCTGCCATCCCCTGCGGGTTTCTGCAGGGGCAGGGGCAAGGACCTCGGAAGAGCTGGGGAAGCGTCAGCACAGCTGTTCCCTGTATCTGTATGAACAGGTACAGTCTTGCATAAAATTACTTGCTCACACCGATCTGTGCATGGAATCAGCTTGCGAGGCAGGGAAATGAAGCGTTGCACATGACTGCGATCAAGATGCATTTCGTCATCTCAATTTTTTTTCCCTCCAATAGCAAGACAGTGTCTGGCAGACAAAGGAACTGGTTGGGAGCTGAAGATAGGTAATGATAGCAGCAGGGATGCTTAATTGGCCAGAAGAGACAGCAGATATTTGGAAGGTGAGATGCAGGCAGAGGCCAGGGAAGAGGTGCATGTGCTGTATGCACGCAGCTGGTGATCCAGGGAGACTGAGCCCAGATTTCAGGATTAGGATGAAAGGAAACCGCCCACTGCCACGGGATGTAGGAACCCTGGTTTTATTTCTGCAGTTCTTGGCTCATACAATTCAATTAAAAATATCCCCATCCGCCAGAGAGCTATTTTTGTTAGTCAGAACTCATAACATGCCCAACAAAGGTCAAGGCTTTTTGGAAAAGTGCAGTGTGGCTAAGAAAATAGAGCAGCAGGAAGATGACGCAGGAGGCCCTGCCAGTGTTCCTGGTGACGACATGGGGGCAAAGAAAATCTCATCTTTGGGAGCCTCCAAAGAGATGGCTGCAGTCACATCGTGAAGACTCCGGAACCAGAAGAACCAAGCTACCCAGATTAGGCGGCAACATGGATGCTGGAGGTGATCTTCCTTTCACAGCACCACTATCCACCAGTGGTTCTCAAACGTGAGCATCAGAATTACCTAGCAGACTTATTAACATGGAGACTGCTGCCCCCAGAGTTCTGATTTGGGGTGCAGCCAGAGGACTGGTATCACCAACAATATCAGGTTCCCCAGTGATGCTGCTCTTCTGGGGACCACAGTTTGAGAACCGCTGCTCTGTGGCAATAACTGGGTGAAATGGGCAGCAGCCAGACTTCTTGGGTCTAAATCTCGTTTCCACTATTTAGCTACTCCATTCAAGTCCCTTAGCTGTGCCTCCCTTTCCCTGTCTGCAGGATGCAGCTAACACCTGTAACACCTGATGGGCATGGTGACTATGAGTTTTAAAAGAGACAATGTATGTAAAGTTCCTGGTATGTAATAGAGATTAATAAATGGCAGGTTTTGTTACGTATCTGGAGACCGAGTCTGAGTTGACATCCCAGGTGAGTAAGTGGATTTGAAGTTCCCTCTAGCATAGACTAAAATCCTTTGCCTCATCACTAATTAACTCTGCTTGAAATTATACCATTGGACATTCATCCATTGACTCTTTAAAATATACATCTACCAGAGAGGGGAAACAGAACCTAGCTCAGACTTCTTGAGATTCATGAATCAGTTTCTCAGCTCTGCTTTCTTTTCAAATTAGTCAGAGCATAGCAAATAAAGGTGAGTCAAGGGATGGGACAGGATCTGATTCTGTTCAACTTCTCTGCTACTGGCCAGGGGAATAGTCATTTCTTCTCTCTGAACCTCAGTTCCTGCCTGGGTCAAATGAGAAGGCTGGATGAGCTGAACATGCAAGGGATCTTCCAGAGCCACAGGTCATAGCTGGCTGACAAGGACTAAAGGCATTCAGACCATGCTTTTCTTGGGATGAAGTGCAAAGCTGTAGGGTTAACAGCTCGGATGATGGAACCATTCTGCCTGGCTTCAGATCTCAGCTGTTGATTGGCTCTGTGACCCGGGGCAAGCTACCTAACCTCTCTGTTCCTCAATTCCTCCATCAGGAGCAGATTAATAGCACTCGCCTCACAGAGCTGCCGCAAAGATGGAATGAGCTTTTGCACGTATGGGTCTTGGAACAGTGCCTGTGAATGCCCAGTAAATGCTTGATATATGTGAGCTGTCACCATTATCTTTGGCAGTCTGCTCACTCACAGCTGGCCCTCCTAAAGACCCAGGAGTGTGTACTTCCCAGGAAACCCCTCAAAGTTCCACTTTAAAGAGTGGCCAGTTGCAGCCACACCTGACTACCACACAGGGATTGAGAGAGAGCCCTCTGGAGCCAGGGCCTGAGTAATCAGGAAGGGATTTAGGTGTTTTCATTTTTGTGTAAAAGCTCAATTTATGCCAACATGACCAAGCCAAAGGAGTTTAAACTCTACGCTTGTTGTTCCCACACTTGAAGTCTAAGAATCTCCACATACAGGAATAAGTGGGTCTTAACCATCATGCTCTTTACTACAAGGAAAAATCTCTCATCTACCAGTGTGTGTGTGTGTGACACCACTTACAGAAGACACCCCTTCCTTCTATTCTTTTGGGTGGGGAGTCTCAAGTTCTCAAAGTGATGGAAACAGCTCCAAAGTGCCCCAGGCCTCCTTCCACATACCTCCAGACCTAGAAGGCCAGCCTAGGCCCCAGCCTGCCCTCCCCTTCCTCATGTAATTCCTCAGGATTAAGAAAACCATCTAGAGGTTCTACACACACGATGGGCAGGACGTTCTCCAATAATTTCTTCCTAGCCATGAAAGACTGGAGCCTTCCAGCCTGTTGAGTATGACAAACAATCTGTCTTCATTTTGGAATGTCCCCTAAGAAAAACAAATCTGTTACACTCTGCCCAATATATTTCCATGGAAATGAAATAATGAAATCTTGCTAAAATGTCAAACTCTAATACCTAACAAAGAATGGAGTAGACGGAGTAAGAGAAGGAGCAGCTAGGAACTCAACCCCAAAGCTGCCCTTCATGCACTTCTGCACACGTGAGGACACCCATGCTCTCCCTGTGTGCGTGATTCACATCGGAAGCGATCACGGGGCCAGGACAGCAACTGCTCACAGCCAGCAGTGATCCCCCATCCGTGGGCCTTCAAACTTGCTGAAGCAGACATTTCAGAAGGGAAATAAAGCAGAGCCAAATTTACCAGCCACCTGAGGCCTGAGAGGGAGAAGCTTCCAGCTCCAAAGGATGCTAAGCTGGTTACTGTGTGGCTCCTGCCAGCAGGCCACCACTACCCTTCTCTCCTTAGCCCTGGAGAGGACTTTGCAGGGTACAGGATGGTCCCTGAATGGGCTCCCCTTCATTCCGCGGCAAGTTCTTGTTGTCTGGGGAGCACACTTGATCCCAAACCAGACCTGAGGTGTCTGAGGCTCCCCTGTGTTGGCGGTGGGGTGCGGGGCCTTAATGCCTTGTGCTTTCAAGTGGGAAAGGCAATAATAGAAATAGCTAACATTTTAAAAGAACTCACTAAGCATCAGGTGTGAGTTAAGCACTTTGTATGCATTTGACAGATTTATTCATATTATCCCCATTTGACAAATGAGAAAACTGAGACTGGTTTCTCCTTAAAAAACAACAGCCCTTCCCAGGCAAACACTGGAATGGACATGGCCCTGTGAGCTCAGAATGCCTTCTGTTATTATTTGGTAAAGCCTGGCTGAATACATTTCTTCTTGGGATGTGTCTTCTATGGAAACAGGATACAAAGGGGTGGAGAGGTCATCTTCTAGGAGCATGGAAGGCTGGATTCTGGAGGCAAATGTCATTGCATCTATGACTCTCTGACACAGGCCGGCAGCTGAGGCAGGTTCTGCTAGGGCCCCTTCCCTTCCTTTCCCCCAGCGGCCCAGGTCGGGGGTCCTGCCCCTCTGCCCAGAGGCTTTCAGCCTCTCCCCTTCCTGTCTTGCTGCATCTTGGAGAGGGATGTGGCTTGAGCTGTCTCAGTCTCCAAGGGGATGGGTGAATTATGTCCTTTTATTTGGCAAACAGCTTTGTACAGAACGGATGCGACATGCTGAATGTCACCAGGAGGGGGGCAGGGAAGCTGTGTAGAATCCCAGTGAAGTCTCCCAGGCCTGGGCAAAATGGCACTGGGTGACTGTTATTGTGTTTTCCCTGGTGGGAGTAAGGAAGAGGCAGCAGATCTGAATGGCTCCAGGGTAGCTGGCTGGAGCTGAGAAACACCAAAGCGCCACGCCTCTGACTCCCTGGCAAGTGCCTGCCTCTTCTTGATACTCCATCTTCTCCTGGCACTTGGCAGGAGATAACCCAGGCAGTCAGCAAACCACTGATTTGGGGGAGGGGGCTCCTTTCTGTGGAGCTGTGCGGAGGTCAAGGGTGCCAGGGCCCCAGAGCCCAGGGCCTGTACGGCTGCAGAATACAGCATGAGGGGTCCAGACGTTCACTGAGGCAGAACTGGGCTCAGCTTGACCCTCCGCAAACCCAGAAAGCCTGCTGTTGGCTTCTTGGCACCTCGCCTCCCTCACCATACTCTTCTCATCTCTGCCATTGACACCAGGCTCTGCAAGTTCCCTGGGGCCATGAGTCATGTCTATTCCACCCCCATCCCACATACACACACAGGATGTCCAGTTCAGCCCCATCCCAACACACAGTAGGCACTCAGTGTTTGCTGAATGAATGGTGATGGATCACCTTGTTCTCCCCTGGTCCCTGGCACCCCACCACTGCCCTGGATCCTGAGGGCTGCCCGGGGAAGCTCTGGCAGGATGACAAAGCATGACCTCGAGGTTTAGGGCAAATGGTTCTGTGTGATGCCAGGGCGCTACACATGCACTAAAGAATGGGAAAGATGACCCTTCCACAGGATTCAGAGGGACCTCTGAGATGGCACAGCCCAGCCCTCTCGCTTTACAGGTGAGCAAACTGAGGCCTGCAGAAGTGACCTACCCCCCCACACGACCTCCTATCCCAAGCCTGATCCCCCCTCAGCGGCTTCCAGTACTCTGCCCAGCTCCCTTCCCAGCACAGGCAGAAGCGCTGGTCTGGTTGGAGTCTCCTGCCCACACACGCAGTCTCCTGGGGAGGATGGCAATTAGCTTTCATTGTGCTGCTCAGCACAGCCTGGGCTGGAGGAAAGCCATGCGTCCCCAGCACTCCAGGCCAGTGGGGGCCTGGCAGGTTAGAATCCCAGGGCCAGGCCACGTGGGGACTTGAGAAGGCAGAAAACAAAAAACTGCCAGTTAGGACCTCTGAGTGACACAGTCACCCCTGCAGAGCAACAAAGCAGGGTCCCCCAATGGGGAGGGGCAGAGTGAAGTGATAGGGTACAGCCTCCTTCCTAAGGCAGAGGCCAGAGAGACACCCAGGTGGGGGGAAAACAGGGCAAGGCAGGAAACAGAAAGAACTTGATCTTTCTTCTCTATCCTGTCCTGAGGGCATTGCCTCAGGGCACCCGCACAGCCAGGGTGTGCAAAAGGAGAGGAGCCAGAAGGAGGGGGGGGGAGATGGGGGTGGGGGTGCGGGACGGGTGGGGGGGGGATGAAAGGGAAACCCTGCACATTCATCAGTTTCCTTGGACCATCTTTACCACCAGTTCCTGGAGGGACAGCTGATTCCCCAAGGCCACCCGGAGTCAGAGGCAGGAACTGGGGGCAACTGGAGGCCATTGGGGGGATTTCAGGGTCCCTCAAATAGTCCAAGTCCCTCCTCTTCTATGCTCAGTTAGGCAACTACCCTAACAGTGAAAGTACGACTGTCACAGGGATTCTAGAGGGCACCGGTCTGCCCCTGGCAATCCAACCCCTCCACTCTACAGGTATGGAGATCGAAAGACACAGCACCATGACTGCTCCATAAATAGAAGCCAGCTCTCCAGTCCCACCCAGGACACTGACAATCTTGCTGGTCAGGCCTTGTGACTCTCATGCTTCCAAACTCTTGAGCAGGAGCCACCTGCCCCTCTCTAGCAGGCCCTTGCTGCTCCCGCAGGACCCCAGGGGAAACACTGCTGCTGACTGTACCCAAAGAGAAAGTGGGGAGAGAAGTGGGTTGCCTCCGTACAGGATGGTGAACCTTCAAGAAGGAAGTGAGCTCAGGGGGCCTAGTGAAAGAGAGAAGGCGCATGGGGAGCGGCAGGGGCCTGAAGCAGGCTTTTAGGGGCCTCGCCTTCTCTGCCAGGGGAGGGGTGGCTCCAAATCCCTGCTCCTCAGCCCCGAGGAACACCACCCCTGCCCTACAGCTCTAGAGGGGGAGCAAGTATTGACTCTCGCTGGTCTGCACCCCCAAACCGACAGAGCTGAGCACTAGCAAAGGCAGCGCCCTCCCCTCATCTCTTGAACTTCAAAACAATTTTCTCTGATTGTTGTGATCTTGGAGGTCACTTTGTCTTCATGGAATCATTGCATTTTCTTGCTCTAATACCCTCAGTCTAACTCCTTCTTTTTTCGGCCTTTTGTTTGCCCCCGCCTATACAGAAATGAGCCTGTGAAGGGAACAAGCACGCGCTGGCAGAGGAGGGGCTTGAGGGTTGGGCAGGGGGCAGCCACCAGAGCTGGGCTGAGGGGCCTGTTCCCTAGGTGGAGATGGCCCCAGCGCTGGCTCAGCCCGCCTCCTTTCCAGGATCCATCTCTGTCCCAGAGGGTAGCAAGGAGGACTTTTTGTCTCCTTTGACCTTTCCAGAACCCCAGGGCCTCCAGGGGTGCTCTGCGCAGAGTGCTCAATCCTGAATGACTTTGAAGTGGGGAAACAGACTATGATTGGCTAAAGACTTGGGCCCTAGGGCCAATCAAGAAGCTGCTGGAGCTGGAGCAGGGATTTCTGGGAAATGGCCCAGCTTTCCGAGATAGTGCTTCCTGCCCTGAGCCCTTCCTTGTTACCTGCTACGTCCAGCACCCCGGGGGTCGTGGGCTGGTGGCAGGGCCGGGGGCCAGGGGCCGGGCGCAAGGCCTGAGGGAGGGGCACTCACTCCAGCACGTCGCGGTTGAACTGCTTCTTGCTGTTGCCCAAGAACTCTCCGATCATCTGCCGGCTGAGGCCCTTCCGCTGCAAAAGGAAGTGGGCCACTCCGATGGGGGTATCAGGGATGAAGCCTCGCGAGATCAGGAACTGGATACCCTTGTCTGGGTTTCTGCGAGCAGGGAGAAGGGTTACAGTGAGCCCCATCCTTCCAGTCCACGAAAGTGCCCTAGGAAGAATTCCCTGGAAATGCAAGATCCCTTCCACGCCTGAGGGTTCCCCATCGGAAGCACCTCTCCCCAAACCCCCACTGTTTGGAACCTCCCCACACAGAAGAGAAGATAGTGTGGGGCAGGAAGGGCCAAGGAGTGGTCTGGCCAAGCAGAGTGAACTCCAGAGCAGGTGGAGAGGCGTCCCATCTGTCTACCCTCCTCCTTCCCACTGGGTCTTAGCCTGAGGTCTCCAAGGTCTGCCAAGAAGGCCCTTCCTCCCTGACTGTATCCTGTTGTGTAAACAAGGTAGGTGCCTTGGAATTACACACCCTGGATTCACGAGGGAGGGGAAATAGAGGTGAGCTCTCCCACCACACCCTGTTCTCTGTTCTTGGTGGACACGTGAATCCTGCTCAGCATTTACTCTCTCAGGCTCGATGGGTGGGTGTGGGTGCTGTGTCTTAAGGCAAAGGTGCTCACAGTATGGTCTGAAAATCCATTCTGCTCCCTGAACTGCATCTTACTGGTCCAGAAGGTAAGTACAGAAATAGAGGGGAAGCATTTAGAACCTTTTATAGCACTTTGACATTTTCAGGACAACCAATCATGAGATTGTTTTTCTAAAGAGTCATTTTTATTGTATTGTACAAAATATCAGTCCACACATACTGGGTAAAAACCCAAACTGGTTCTTCACTCTGGAGAGTTTGAGAACCCCTCTCCTGAAGGATCTGAGTATGTGTGAGCATTCGTGTGCAGGTAGCAGTGATACTTTGGAAGAGGGTAGGGGCTGTGCTCACCAGGGTGGCAGCCTGATGAAGAAAGAGCAGTGGATTTGGAGCCAGACAGATCTGGCTTCACCTGTCTGCCGCTTACTAGCTGTTTCAGTGTGTAGCTTACCCATTTCCTTTTCTGTAAATGGCATAATGCTATCTCCAGATACTGTTAGGAAGTCTGCAGATATTTCATGTAAGGTGAGCTCTGAACAGTAGCTATTCTCCCTAGCATATGACCTTCTTGAGACCAGGGGACATATCTTTTACCTTTGTGGTCTGGCACTCAATAAGTAACAGTCAAGTAAATAAATGAAGGTACATTTGCAACAACATGGATGGAGCTGGAGGACATTATGCTCAGTGAAATAAGCCAGGCGGAGAAAGACAAGTGCCAAATGATTTCCCTCATTTGTGGAATATAACAACAAAGCAAAACTGAGGAACAAAATAGCAGCAGACTCACAGACTCCACGAAGGGACTAGTGGTTACCAAAGGGGAGGGGTGAGGGAGGGTGGGTGGGAAGGGAGGGAGAAGGGGATTGAGGGAGAAGGGGATTGAGGGATATTATGATTGGCACACATGCTGTGGGGGATCACGGGGAGAACAGTGTAGCACAGAGAAGGCACATAGTGGATCTCTGGCAACTTGCTGCACTGATGGACAGTGACTGCATTGGGGTATGGATGGGGACTTGATAACATGGGTAAATATAGTAACCACATTGTTTTTTCATGTGAAACCTTCATAAGAGTGTATATCAATAATACCTTAATAAAAAATTTAAAAATAAAAAAAAAATAAATGAAGGTACAAGTGGGCAGGAGGGTGTTGTTTCCTGGCTCAGGGCTAAGAAGGAAGGAGTGAGTGGAGGGTGGAGATGAGTGGCTCCTGCCCTTGAGACCTCCGTGCAAGCGGTGTGTGTTACCTCTGCTTGCCACTGGCTGTAAGGTGAGGTCCGGTTGGCGGCTCTGGCTGTGGGCTCTGAGCTATGGCAGCCATTCATTTTTTTATTTCCATTCCCCTATTCTCTTGCCACTCCACCTCCGCTTGCTTCCCACTCTTTTCCCTGTGTCTTTCCCCCTTCATCTCAGTCCCTCTCCTGCTCTCTTCCTACATTCCCCATGCAAGTTCTCTCCTCTCTCCCTTACCCAGGCCCTTCTCTACCTTTCCTCATTGTTCTGTCCTGTCATCAACCCCATGAGCTAACGCTGGTCCCCTCACTTCATATCTTACCGAAATGGTCTCTGCTCAGTCCTCATACTACCTGTAGGCTTATTTACTTGATACTGCATTTTCTTGTAAATTCCCTCACTTTTCAAACCCTAGCTTCATCTTAATCAGTAGTAGTAGTGAAGCATAGGCTTGATGTGGTGTTTTGTTCCTAACGCTTAAGATCAATTCATAACAATTAAAAATAAACTGTGCATTCCTGTGCAGAATCTCAAGGAGTAGGGAGGGACTGCACAAATGCCTCCTAGTTGGGCACTGGGATGATGTGGTAAGTTACCTGGCACCCTGCTCACCTGTAATACAGGTTACCCCTCTTCCCTGCCTCCCGGCATCTCCCCAGGACTCCCTGGGCTCCAGAACTGTGCTCACTTACATGTTGAACAGGTTCAGGCCGATGCGGTAGAGCCTTTTGCGCAGGGTGTCTGTGGAGAGTGTGGGCGACTTGCAGCTGGCAGGGTTCTCGCAGTGGTAGCGGGGCAGGCTCAGGATCATGGCCTGCAGGGCCTCCTTGGAGGTCGCGGCTGGTTCTTCCGAGGCCGACTTGGTGAACATGCTGCTGCTGCTCAGCTGCTCCAAGTTGTCGCTGGCCTCCGCTTCGGCCCCTTTCCCCGCCTGCCCTGCCCCCTCCACCTCCTCTGTTTCTGTAGTAGCCCCGGCCTCCTCCACCACTGGGTCTGCACCCCCAGGCGTGGTGGCTTGCAGGGCTCTGCCGGCTCCGGCCTCGGCGCACGTGCTCTGGGCAGGCGCATCCCCCTGACCCGCGTCCGGGGCCACCGGGGCCTCTTGACCCCGGACCCCGCTCTGCTCGCCTTTGTCCACAGCAGACTTGGCCGCTGCCTGGACAGTCTGTGTGCCCAGGCGGTTGGCCACCGACAGAGCTGTGGAGGAGGAGACAGAGATGTTCTGGTTGGCAATCTGCACAGTGACGTCCCGGAAAGCCATCATGAGGGTGCTGCTGTGGCCCTGGGGCAGGCCGGCACCCTCGGCGGCCTCTTCCCCAGCCCGCGGGCGGGCACTCTCAGGCTCCCGCAGCTCGGCTTCCAGGCCCGGGGCCCCCGTGCCCGCATGCAGGGCCTGGTGGATCTGGTAAGCACCACTCTCCTGCAGGGAGCACATGGTCTTGAGGCTCCACGTGCTGAGGGCGTCATCGATGGACTTGGCCAGCGATTGCACCTGCTCGGTGAAGGAGTCCTCCAGCTCGGTGAGCGTGCCAGTGAAGGTGGGCGGCAGGGAGGGCGAGCGCACCAGCGGCAGCCCCATGAGGCCGTAGCCTTCCATGAGCGCCTTCTCGGCTGCTAGGCTCTCAGCCATGGGTACCCGCACCTTGCGCAGGGAGATGCGGCGCGGCAGGCGGCTCTCCAGCAACGAGTTGCGGATCTTCTCGAAGTTCTTGCTGAGCTGGTACTGGCGGAAGGCGGTTTGGATGGTGCAAGCGGCGCGCCGGGACACGAGGTGGCCACCGTACTTGTGTTCTAGCATTTCAATCTGCAGCAAGGACAGGGGGACAAAGAGAGCAGTTACAGAAGGGCAGCCCTTCCAAAAGCTAGGCCTGGTGGCTATCCATCAGTGCAGTTACCTGGCTACTACCCTTTGGCGGGGCCCAGGAATGCACACCTGGGGCCCTGGAAATTCCTGCCAGAGATAGCAGATCCTTGCCAAGACTCCTAGTGGTGCAGGTATGCGACTGGATTCTGGGGACTGGTGGCAGGGGACAGAGGTATTGTTTATGGTAGTTAGATATTGCTGCTGGGGTGGTGATGTTCACATCACAGATGCATACAGAAGTATTTATGGATGAAGTGCATGCTCTCTTGAATTTGTATTAAAATACTCCTTCCAGAAAAGTGGAAGGGCTAGATGAAACAATATTACTAAAAATCACTGGAGCCGGGTGATGATTATATGGCAGTTTATTACACTGTTCCTTCTCCTTGTGTGTACACTTAAAATAATAAAAATGAAACAAATGCTTAAAAGACATTGCTGCTACTGCTGTGCATGGGCTTGCTTTCTCCACACTTGTGTCACTGCACTGGGGTGGTTTGTGTCCCTGGAAGCATCATAAGGGTTAGGACCTAGGTTTGATCATCTCTGTGTCCCCACTAACAGCTCAAGGGCTGGCACATGGTAGATGCTCAATAAATACAAATTCAGTAAAAAGACAGATGGATGATGGGAGGACGGATGAATGTTTTCAAGAGTGGGAGTTTTCCCGCCACCATGCTCCACAATTTGAATCACCTCTGTTCTCAACGGTGGGAGCTGTACTTCCAGGGCAGGGCCTGGCAGGGCTGGCTAGTGGGGGTGTGCCACCTCATCACAGCAGGGCTGTGCCCAGGAAAGCTTCTGACAAGGGGCCAGTTTGTCTCCAGGCCCTTATGTCACCTCCTGCCAGTTCTGTCCCCTTCGATGGTCTTCTCTCCCCCTCAGGCTGCTATGCCCTCACTTTTTCCCCTTTAGCAAAATCTCTCAGGGAAGAACTAGAAGGATGTTCCCCCTGAGATGTGAATGGCCAATAGCATTTAAATAAGAGATAAGGCCTATGTTAAAGAGATAGTCATATTAGTAGCATTGTGGACTGTGATGCGTCCTTTGGAAAGTTCGAGAATTGAGAAAGGACTCCTAGGCCCTGAATGACATCTTGTTCAAGGCCACATGCCCACTTACACATACGTGTCACACTGGAACTAGGAATTGGGGTAGGTGGGCTGAGATTAACAACTTGAGGCAAGAACAGCATCCTCCCTCCCATGTTCCCAGGGTCATTGGAGGAGGGGCAGTACAGATAGGAAGGCCAGATTTCATCCCTCAGTAGTGTTTCAACCTGCTTCCTCTGCACTGGACCCACCAAGGGCTGCAGCTGGAGTGCCGCTTCTCCAAGCCCCAGTAGCCGCCTCTGTTCCCCCAGTGGGGGCCCCACTGCTGAACCAGCAGAGGCACACTCCCAGCCCAAGAAACCTCACAGATCCAATCCAGTCCCCAGGGACAATCCCAGGTAAACCGGGTCATCCTCAGTCTTGTTTTCAGCAATTCCTGTCTCGCCCTTCAGTGCCCTTCCCATCCCCACAGCTGGTATCTCTCTCCATTGTGCTTCCTCTCCCTCAGTCCAGCCCTTCTCTGGGAAGATAGCTGGAAAGCTTATTCATATTAATGTTCAGTTGGCCCATGAGTCTTCCTAAAAGACCCCTCTTGGAGGCATTTGCATTTCACAAGGTACAAGGCCCTGAGCAGAAGGCAGGAAGCTCTCCCAGTCCTCATGATCCTCAAATTGTAGGGGCCTTCCAGGTGGGTGCTCTTACAAATCATACCAGATGTATTAGTTATCTACGGCCGCATAAAAAATTACCACAAATGTGGCAGCTTAAAACAACACCAATTTGTTTTACTCATAGTTCTGTAGGGCAGTAGTCTGAGCACAGCTCGCCTGGTTCTCTGCTCGGATCTCACCAGGCTGAAATCAAGGTGTCAGCTGGGTGCAACCTCATGTAAGGCTCGGGGTCCTCCTTCATGTTCATTGCTGTTGGTAGAATTCAGTTCCTTGAGATTGAAAACCTAGACCCTCAGTTACTACCAGTTGCCGGCTGTTCTCTGCCACATGGCCCTTTTCACAACATGGTACTCTGACCCCGCCAGGCCGACAGGAGAGCAAGTCTCTGACGCATCACCTTCTTTTAAAGGGGTTTGCCTCATTAGGACAGCCCTCCCCTCCCCCCACAGACACACACCTCCGCACAGATGATCTTCCTTTTGATTAACTCTAGGTCATTTGATTGGTGACCTAATCAGAGGAGTGAGATCCCATCGTGTCCTCTAGGCCAACCCATGTTGAGGGGAGGGGATTACACGGAATATGTATACCAGGGGACAGGAATCTTGTAGGCTGTCTTAGAATTGGTAGCATGCCAATTGGATGGTTGCCTGTGGGGTCATTATCTAGGTATGACATCATGTATCAAGGATCTCCAGGAAACACTGGTATCTCGGGGGCATTCTGTTTCTGCCTTTGCAGAAATCATGTCAGATGGGAGAGAGCATTGTAGTTCAGCTGGGGGAACTCCAGTAGGCTCCCTGAGGCCTGGAACGGAGATTGGCCTTGACTCACACTGGAAAGTCCTCCAAGGGGAAGTGTGGAGAGTGAGGGCAACTGATCACCCAACTGCTCTTTCTTGTTTCCTGGCTCTGTTTACCCCTCCTTGAGCATCATGAGATACTGGCACCAGACAGGAATTCTTATTTCTTTCCTACCTGCCCTATTCACACTTCTAGGGAAATCATAACCCCAAGAGTTCACTTTTCAGGTTACGAGATGCTGTTGGCTAAGAGGGAAGCTATGAAATCTCATTGCCTGAAATGCTTCCAGAAGGGGGTCTGTCCCTGGCATAGTGTCACCCTGCTTGGAGGCAGACGCCTGATGAGAGAGCCCTAGGAGACTTTCTCTACCAGCCCGTGTCTGTGCTCCACCCAAGCAGAGAGGAAGCCAGATTTAAGTTCCCGCATCGGCTCCATCAAGTCCTCCACTAGACCGTAAGCCCCCTAGGGCAGAGACCTTGCCCACCATGTTCACTGCTTTATCCCCAGTGCTTGGACAGTGTCCAGCACACAGTAGGCCTTCAAAGAATTTTATTAAACACATTAAATAATTAATTCCAAAGTTATCTTTGTGACTCTTAAAGCCTTCCTGATCGACCCATGACCTCCCTCGCCCAGACCTGACCATCCACCCTCTCTCGCTTCCTCTGTATGTTCTCGTCTCCCTCCAGTCTCTCTCTGACCTAACATTTCCAGTCTCCACCCCGGCACTGACTGCCTCCCACCTGTCTACAGGCCCTTCCAGATCTCTCCACACTAAAACATAACTCTGCTTGGCCCCCCAGCTCTGGGGCACTAGCCCAATCTCTATTTCCTGCCAAGCCTCTTGGAGGACTTGTCTGCGCCCTCTGCCTCACCCCATGGGCACATGCCTACAGCTGACCCAGCCCAATCCAGCCGACTGCTCCCGGTCTGCCTCCCGCTCCCACCTGTCTTCTGCCATAGACCCCAGGTAGGTCACCAGTGACCCTCAATCACTAGATCTGGTGGCCATCCTCAACCTTCCTTACCTCCCTCTTTTCTGCAGCTCTTGGTATTTTTATCATCTCAAAACTTTTAGGACCTAGTATGTCTTGGTTTTCCTGTTTTCATGCAGTGCTTTAATCCTACATTCCAACCACAATCCCTAAGCATGCTAGTTCTAAATCACATGTGAACCATCTTCCCTTCTCCTGACACAGTCTGATTATTTTCCTATGCACTTCTGGACATCTACCATGACTTCTATGTGGGAAGCCATTAGAGCAGCCCCTGGTAGCCGATAATTAATAGCCAATTAAGAGGGGCTATCTCAGGCAGAGCCTTAGTTCCACCTGCTAGGATTTTCTTACCTATTGTCTGAAAACCTCATCCACTCTCATGACTTCACTCTGTTTTGATGGTTGACAAACAAGCCACAGGGGAAATACCCAGTCCCAGATCTGCCTCTTCCCTGCTGGTTGACCTTGGAGAAGTTTCTTAACATCTCTGACTCTGAGTTTTCTCTGTTAAATGAGGCTAATCCTGCTGACACTGTAGCTTTGTTAAAAGAATTAAACTATTCTGTACAGCACCTGGCACACTGGAGTTACACAATAAGTGGTGACTATTTGATGACAATGATGATTATGCGAATGACTCAAATCTCCATTCCTGGCCTTGATCTTAGATCTGCATTTCCCACATCTTATGGCTCCCTCTGTCCACGTATGCAAAGCCATCTCCTTTCCCCACCTCTCTCAAGGCACCTTTGCCTAACAGCACCTTGGCTGTCGTGCTATCCAGTCCGGGAAACTCGCATTTGGCCTTGGGCCTCCTTTGTCCTGTCCTCTGCAAAAGTCAGCCTCAAAGTCCTGTATCTCCTGCCCACACCTACAGTCCTCCTCACCTGTCTACCAGACTGTTGTCACTTGGGCCTTTGATTCCCTACTCGGACCGTTCCAGGTGTCCTCCCTGCCTCCCTGCCTCCTTCTACCTCTGCCCCCACACTGCCCACCCATCTCACACTGTATCATGCTGATCAGTGTTGTCCAAGAGCGCATGTGAACATAGGCTTCTGTTGTTTGAGACCATTGCCCAGAATAGGTATAAATGTTTCTTCTTGGCATTCCGATGCTGAGGAATACCACCCAGTCTCCGAACTGCCCAGCCCGCCTCCTGCTCCGCCACCAGCCTACACCCCGGTCCCAGCTCTGAGCATTTGCTCAGCCCTTCCCCTCAGTCTGCAATGTTCGCCCCACCCTCAGCTCCACTCTCATCCCTTTTCCTCCAACTGAACCTTTCCCCCTTCCTTCAAGACCCATCTCAAATGTGCCTCCTCCAGGAAGCCTTCTCAGAGTCCAGCCACACAGGTGTATCCCGGCCTTGGGCCCCACAGAGTATGTTGTTTCATACTTGTCTTTGTCTCTTGTTGTCTTCCCTAATCTTTGTGATGTTCATCTAACCATCCTTCCCTCTCCACCCTCTGTCCCAGACTCAACAGAGCATTAGTTATTCGAGGCCTCAGGTACATCCTTGGAGCCAAGCCTAGCACCAGGAGCCTGGCACAGGGCACCTGCCCACCATGGTGTAGGAACTCAGCTGTTGGGTCCTCTCCATTTGTTCCAATGAGTTTAACACAAATGTCTCCCCTTTGCTCCAGCCTTGGGCTGCAGCCCAGCCTGCAGTGCCCCATTGCTTCCCTCCCTCAGTGCCCACCCTAGATGTTCTCGCAGCCCCCACAGACTATACCTTACAGGCCACAGAGTGCTATCTAGCTCTGCATTCCTGGTGCTCAGTGCTGAGCAGGAGCTATGGCTATGGCTTAATAAATGTTGTGGACATGAACTAAACTGAACTCTGTCCTACATCCCAGGGGAAATAAAAACCCAGGCTCTTTTCCAGATCTGTGCTTCAAGTCAAATGCTGCATCCTTTCTCCCCCACTGACCCCTACCCATACCACCACATGCAGTCCCTTCCCATTGGGCTTGGGAGCTCAGCAGTGCCCCAGGCCAGCCCCATCCACACTAGCCAGGCCCTCCCACCCACCTTAACCCTGCTCTTAACCAGGGTCAGGGAGCTGATGAGATGGATGTGGGAGGGGAGGAGGGCCCAATGGAAGGCAGGGTTTCTGGGCCCACTGGCCCCAGAGCAGCTCTGCCAGCTTCTCTTTAAATGCCATGAATCATGGGTATCTGTGGCCTCACCTCCTCCCAAGAGAGCAGTTCCTCAGCTTCTGCCAGAGGCAGCGGTGGAGGGGGGCGCAGGGGGCTCCGTCTCTAATGAGCCTCTCAGTGTTAATTGGAATATGCTCCCTCTTCGCAGGTTGCTGCGGCGGTTGAGCCTGACAGGGCAGAGGGCTGCTGAGAAATGGATTCCAAGCCCCGGTGGGGGAGGAGAGCAGCCGGCTGGGAGCCGTGGTGCTGGAGACTGTGGGGGTGCTAGGCCCGGGTTGGGGGGCTTTTCACGAGGATTTCCTCTGATCCAAGATTGCACAGTATAGAACAGTAGGTATGAGCCTGCAGAACTTCCTTGAGGCTGAGGAACAGAGGGTCTGGAGAGGGCTGGGGGCTTTGGAGATTCCCAGGGCGGCCCATGGGAGAGGCCAGCCTGCACTGGCAGGGCCAGGACCCTTGCGTCTTCCCTGTGTGCCCGCCTCCCTGCCCACTGTCCAAAATACAGGTGGTGCTGGACAGGGCGTGGGGGCCTGCTTAGGAGCAGGGCTGCCCTTGGGAACCTCTCCTGGCTGCCTTCCGGGTGGGGTAGGGGTCCTATGGCTCAGCCCCTCCCCGTCAGAGACTGTCTCAGGCAGGCTGCTCCAGGAAGCCTGCTTTAAACCCTAGGCCAGGCTGCTTGCCATCTTCAGGTGCACCCCCCTCCCTCCACCCCCGGTTGTAGTGGAGGACATGGTGGAGGGCACTTGGCTAAAATCGTGGACCGTGGAGTCGCATCTCAGCTGCACCAGATACATACCGAGGGATGTGTTCCTAAGCAAGTTACTTAATATCGCTAAGCCTCAGTCTTCCTGTTCCTAAAATGCGGGTAGTAATAGCACCTAGCTCGCTGGGAGAGTATGTGGATCTGGGAGATAGTGCTCAGAGAGCACTGTGTCCAACACACGGTTAGTGCTGTTAGTGCCACTAGCACCGGTTCCATGTCAGTGCCCACCCTGGAATGCCAGCCCCCTGAGGACTGGAATCACGTGGTTGGCATCGTGGGGTCCCCAGGCCTCACATGGGGCCCAGTACAGGGCAGCTGTGCAATATCATCCCCTGAATTGAATGAAGCGGATCACAGGGACAGCCTGATGCCGCCTGCCTTCACTGCCACCCTCTGCCTCACCGTCAGAGTAGGAAGGAGCCTTACATGCTCTCCTACAACCCCTCATTTCCCAAATGATAAAACAGGCCCAGAGAGTTGGCAGTGTGGCCCCCTCCTCTCCCTGTGAGAGGTCTCCACGGTGAGGCCGGTCTCCACGGTGAGGCTGGCCTCCAGGCTGACCGTGGGAGGTCTGCTGGGGTGGGAGTGGGTTGGGGGCTGCCTCCAGAAAGAGAATGTGGCTCCCACTAAGGACCCTGACGCAGGGAGCAGGGCCCAGATTCTACTGCCACAGCTCGGTGGCCCCTGCTTGGACAGCACAGAGAGTGAGGTAGTGTGGGCATCCCAGCTGGGCTGCTCCCCAGCGGTGGCATAGAACAGGGTACAAGCCCCCTCAAGGGCTTGAATGAATTTGGAAACCACTTCTAGGCCTTCTATATCCTTGCCACAGACTTCCCTAAAGGACCCCCGAAGGGGTTTGCGTGTTCCCTCCCTGGCCCTGCTGGTTGTGGCCCCACCTCACTTGTGAGGTGATGGGAGAGTTGAGGGCAGACAGCGCAGAGGACAAGAAGCTGTGCAGGAGGACCCTTCACTGTGGCCACGGGGAGGGGACAGCCAAGAACAGGGAGGTCGGGCATGGACCTCATCCTCCCTCCCTCCCTCTCTCCCTTCATTCCTTCCTTCCCATTTTCCTCCAATGCTGAGCTTTTCCTAGGCCCGAGGAAAATGGTGTTGGGCATGGGCGGGGCAGGTCTCCTGCCCAACTCTAGGGGGCACTGGCTCCTCACAGACTAAGAAGTGGATGGAACTCCTGCAAGTGTTTGGTGTGCAGTGTGCTCAAGTCTGGGCCAGCCCTGAGAGCCACAGAGTCCTTGCCCTTATGAGTGGGACAGTGACCAGATGGCAGAGCCAGCCGTGGGGCATTCAGTAAGCGTGAATACCCAGGCTTGGGCTACTGAGCTGAGCCCCCAAGTCTGAGTACAGGTTTCCTGGCAAGGTGTGCCTGGATAACTGGTGGGGAGTATTCCCCACAGGGGAAATAAAGTCCTGAAGAGACAGTGGCAAAAGATGGCATGGAGATTCTGAGAAAGGCATATCGGAATGGTTGGAGCCTGGGAGCAAGGCAGGATGTGGAGTTGGGTCTGGTAGTAGAAGACCCTGCAGAAGTTTGTCTGACACACAATGAGAAGCTGTGGAAGGCTTCTACACAGGGGGTGCCATGATCAGATATGCTCTTTATGTAGCGGTCTCAGCTGCAGAGCAGGGTTTAGGTTGGAAGAGGTGCAGCTCTAAGCAGGGAACCCTGTGGGGGTTCCCCAGGGGGGCAGGTGAGGGACAATGGCAGCCAGGCCTCAGGTGGGGGCAGTGGGGTTGGCAGAAGCAGGTAGGGCTTGGGAAATAGTGAAGAGGTAACATCAGTGGGGTTTGGGGATGGAGCAGACATGGAGGAGAGGGAGGGGCTGTGGAAAACACTTGGGATTCTGGACAGACTGGTGGAGCAAGTGGACAAGGAGATCCAGATTGTCTCCGATTCCTTCCAGTTCAAGGACTACAGGATTTGTAAAACTGGTGAGGACCAGGGGACCAAAATATTAAATCCTACATCTCAAAGAGTGTAACGTAGAGTCAGGTCCTGCCTGCAGGCTGCATGCCCATCCTTAACCACTTCAGGTCACTGATTTATTTTCTCCTTTTCATCCTTTGAGTATCTCCCCTATGCCAGGCACTGTGTCAGGCACTGGGGCTGCGGAGATGAATAAATCATGTGCCCTCCCTTCAAGGAGGAATCAAGCAAACAGAAAAAGACGATCCAGGTCTGGGGCTCTGACAGGGGACATTGGGTACTGTGGGATCCCCGACAAGGGGTAGCCAGGACAGCTCTCAGAGAGCTGGGGCAGCTGCCAGGAGGCAGAGGAGCATGGGAAGTGAGCCCCAAGGCAAGAGAAGGAGTGACCAAGGCCAAGTGCTGGAGTGTGGACGTGGAGTACGCAGGTTGGCAGTAGAGGCAAGGGGAATAGTGATGCCCCAGAGAGATGAGATACAAGGCAACTAAGGCCCAGAGAAGTTAAGCAACTTGCTCGTGGTCACACAGTTCGTTTGCAGAAGAAAGGAGTTGATCTCAGTCTCTTATAAATTTGCTCTAGCCTCTCAATCCCTTTTTGTCCTCTTCCTCCCACCTCCAGCCTATGCTTGGGCTGGATAGATACACAAGCCAGGGGAGGTAAGCTATTCCCCAAAGCTAGATTCACTCAGCACAAAGGCCTCATCACACCCTTGACCAACCCACCTCTTTCCTGCCCACTCCTGCAGGCCTGACATGCAAACCCGTCTATTAGAATTATGTCCACTATAAAAAGGTCCACGGTACCAATCAGAATCCTGCACAACTCTCCATATCCACCTAGTAACTCAGAATTAAACTAATCCTCCCGCCTAAGCTGAAGCATGAGTTTCCTCACTGTTGTTAACTGGATACTCATTAATTTGAACTGTAATCTCTTTTGGGGGAAGGTAGGGACTATGCTTTTTTTCCTTTTGGTACCTCACTCCCTTGTTGCCTTGCGCATCATAGTTGTTCAAAAAATATTCACTCATTCAGCTCTTACCATGTCCATAAGTGTCTGAGACATTCTCGAGATACCAGGAGAAGGGCACAGAGATGAATAAGAGATGGTCTCTGTCCTCAGGGAGCAGTCATGTGGAACTGAGAGGACTCCCGTCTGGCCGTCTGACCACCCACCACACTGTTGTGTCCCAGCTGGACTGTCCTCCAGTCCCTGCAAAAGCGTTCCAGTAACACAGGACTCCCTACCTCACAAGCAACGCAGTCTACATTTTTAATAGCTCTAATTCGTAATTGAGCTAAACTTCTTCTCCTACAGTTTTCATACATTAGTACTGCTATTTTTGCTTGGAATGATAAAAAATACATTTTTCCCATGCCAGCTCTTCCATATTTAAGACTCATTTTCATGTCTACAGCTTCTCCATATGACTCTAGCCAATCCTGTTTTCCTTCTTGGGAGAACCTCAGAACCTTCATTTCCCTCTTAAATGAAGGCCCCAGAACCAAGCACAGGCTCCAGACAGGCCCTGACCAGTAGCCAGTGGGGGGCTGTGGCCGGCGGCTCCCTCAGGCGGGGCCTCTATTTGCCCTTCTCTGAAGGCTGCTGTGCTCCCTTCTTTGGCCCCTGCCTCATGGCTGTTGACTCATCTTGAGCTCGCAGGTCCTAAAGGCCTCCCGCCAGGACCATCCCTGTCCATCTTACAACACTGTGCGCTTTTCCAAGCTAAGAGCAGAACTTTAGATTTTTCCCTATTTTGTTTGACTTTTCCCATTTAAACCATCTTTCTGTACTGATGGGAATTTTCTTAAAGTCTTGGATTCTACTACCATCAAGGTATTAGCTGTCCACTTTCAACTTTTCATGATCAGAAAGTAGCACCATCAAAATGGTTGGACTGAGCAGAACCAAGGACAGCACCCCACTCTCCTCCAGAAAGTGCACTGACAGAAAAACCAACGCGTTTTTAAGAATTCTGTGTGAGAATGACCCATCTGACTATGTTATCATCCCATGCACTTCCTATCTTGACACACAGACATCATGGGAGTTTGTTAAATGTGTTACTGAAAGCCAGATGCTCTGCCGACAGGTGGCTAGGGTAACAGCTTGGCTTTGATGCTGAAAAAAAGTTCTTTGGTTTGTCATGACAGCCTCAGTGACCTTTCTGCCAGCTTCCCTTCCCAAGACTCATTTTGTCCATCGAGCTAAAGAACAATTCTTCAGAACCTACACATTTTAGAGCTAGAAGGGACCCCGGAGATGACTCAAGGTCTAATTCCCAGTGTTGCTGATGACGAAACCAATGCCCAGAGCACTTAATTGGCGTTCCCAAACTCACAGTTAGCTAGAGTCGGGACACACGTCCTGTGTCCACTCAGTTCAGTGCTGCTTCTTGCAATATTCTTTTAAATATCAGGTCATAACATTTCCCTAACCTTGTGTAACATGAGTACACACACACACACACACACACACACACACAGACACAGACACACACACCTACAGACCTCCCTTCAGAACTCTTACTTGTCCCCCAAGACGGACTGTGGGAAATAATGCAGGCCTGGAATCCCTTAATGGGATTTGTTTTCCAATACCCAGTCTGGGTTAATCTAGGGAATCCCCAGTCTTCCTGGAGGAGACCACTGTCTTTGTGCCTCACCTGAGCCTGTGTGCCCCCTGTGGGTGAGCATGTAAGCTGGGCTATCTTCTCAAAGCAGCAGGTGGAGGTGGGGAACTTCCTCAGAGAACAGTGGGCTGCTTGCCTAGAGGTGTATGGGGCAGGTTAGGCTTCCTGCACGGGGTGAGAGGAGCGGAACCCTGGACACACTGCCTGGGGGTCCGGCCTTGCAAGGCTGTGGCCTCTGCCACGCAAAGGCTGGTTGCCTGAGGAACTGGGCTGCAGGGAAGGGCAGATTGCCTAGTTCAGTGTGGGAGAACTAGCGGTAAAAGAGGTGTGCCTGGGCAGAGTTGGGCCCATCTGGGGAGATCCACGGTACCCTGGACAGCCCCCGAAGGCAGGGCCCCTTCACCACCCTTTCCACCCCACCCCTTGGAGGCCCTGGGTACCTGTTTATTCTTTAGGTCAAGGGAGAGTTCGTAATCGGAGGCGTTAGGGGCGTGGGAGCAGAGCGCCTTCGCCAGGGCAGGCTGCTGCGGGGCGGGGGAGCCCGCACGCTGGGGGCCGGCCCGCGGGGAGGCACCCCCCGCCCCCGGCCGCTCCTCCTCCTCCTGCAGCTCCTGGGCTTGAGCCTTCGGGGCATGGGCACTGGGTCTGCCGGCTGCCACCGCCGCTGCTGCCACGGAGTCCTCCACGCCCCCACCGGCCTGGGCGCAGGAGCCATCACTGTGAACAAAAGGCAACGGTGCTCGGTTGGGGGTGGGGGGACATGGTGCGTGTGGGTGCAGGGCTGGAGGGGGAGCCCGGGCACTCTAGCCTGGCCTTCCCAGCAGCGATGGGCCTTTCTAGGGATGGGGGCTGCTGGGGGTGCCTCCTGCTGTCCCTGCTAGGAGGGACTATCTTGGCAAGGAAGAGCCCCGGGCAAGGAGAGCCTGAATTTGGGGAGGCTATCCCAGGCACAGGAGAAGCAGCAGCTACGATCAGAGCTCGTGAACCTCTGCTTGGCAGAGTGAGAGCAGACTGCCTGGGTTCCAGTCTGGACACTGCTTCTTAGCTGGGGGACACTGGGCGCATTCTTAACATCACTGTACCTGCGTTTCCCTGTCCATAAAATGGGCATAATAATAGTACCCACCTTATAGCAATGTTGAAAGGCTTAAGTTAGTTTAAGTTTTTAAAACCGTGCCTGGCTCATGGTCCCTGCTGTATCTAAGTGTGAACTACCATAATTTTCAGCGGTCTGTCTCTAGCCATTGGCTTAGGCAGCTGGAAAGAAGTTGATCCATCCTGAACCAGCTCCATTCATAGGCCTGCCCAAATGAGTCAGGGGAAGGGGTGATGCTTGTAGGCCTGGCCTGGACATGAAGCCCCTCCAGGATGGGTGGACTCGTTGTTTTGGGCTGGGTCTGTGAAGAGGAGGGTGCTTGCCCTGCTGGGTCTAGAGAAGCATCTGTTTTCCCTGGCCCCTCCTCTCTTCTCATGGAGTTGCCAGCAGGCTGAGCCATAGCTGCCACCCACCTGCCTACTCGAAGAAGATACCTACTGACTGGAGTCACCCTGGGGAGAGTTAGTGCACTCAGGTTGCTCCCCTCCCTGGCCAGCCTCCCAGTTCTGCCCCTTCCTCAATGCCAAGTGCTAAACCACCTCCTCCATGAAGCCTCCCCAGATGCCTCCAGCTTTCACTGCTATCTTCTTGAACTCTAGAGTGGTGCTTACAGAGTCACTATCTATTTCACAGAAGAAATGAAGCATCGTGGCTCACAGCATGGGCTCAGATCAAGCTCTACCACCATGTGGCTTTGGTTAAGTAGTTCTTTTCTAAGACCTGGTTTCCTCATCCATATGGTAGAGGTACTAGTATCTAACTTATGTGCTATGTGAAGGGTAAAAGAGTCAGTCTATGGAAGGTGTTTAGCGTGGTTCCTGGCACAGAGTAAGTGCTCAAGACGTTAACTCGTACTTCCCCTGTCTACCTCCTCCTAGAGGCCAGGCCTACACTCTTATGTTATCCCTTTCTCCCCACTTAGTGCTGGGCAGATGATGAGGGTTCAGTTAATACTTGTTTTGGGGTAGATTGGAGAGAATACAAGGGGCATGGAGACGGCCTGTACAGCTGACAGAAGGTCAGGACTAGAAGGACCCCAAGGTCATTCAGTCCAACCTTCCAATCGCCCTTTTTCACAGATGAGGAGCAGGGCCCAGAAGGGCGGGGTGGCCATGGTCAGGGAGGTAGGCAACTTCAGGACTTCTTTCTTCCAAGGTTTGCCTCCATGTAAGATGCCCCAAAGCAGAGACAAGCCCTCTTCCTGTTGCTTCCCCCCAAACTTGCAGTGTGCTAGAATAACCAAGGGTAGGTGAGGGGTCCTTGCCCTCAACCCCCGTCTGTCCTCCCAGTACCCTCTGCGCCTCCTCTTCCAGATAAACGGGAGCTCATTGGCCAGCCCTACCAAGAAGGAGCCTCAGACTCCCTCGGGAAGCCCTCCTTGCTGCTTGTATTCTTTGCTCCCTCCTTTCTTGTGCAGCCGTTACTCAAGCTGCACGGCTGGCTGAGCTCTAGACACCTGATGAGGTTTTTGCACTAGTATCATCAGGAAGTTCTTTTCAAGGGCTAACTTCAACTCCTCCTTCTGTAGGACTTGCCCATCCTTCCCACAGGGTGCAGAGAAGTAACCCTGCCCTCTCCCAGCACAACCTGCCTCCAGGGCCTGGGGGGCGGCATCCAGTCTCACTACCTCTTCTCTGGGTTGTCCTTGGTACTGAGGCCCCAGGCCTCTCCACCCCAAAAGGTTTTCCAGACTCTTTAGAGAATGGGTGGCTACTCAGGGCTACGAACACCTTTAATAATGGCCCTTTGCTTTTTTGCTGAAGTGTGCTTGGCAAGAGGTTCTGGGGAGTTAGTGCCCCCTGGTAGCAGTGCTCAACTAATGAGGTGGCGGCTGGTGGTTAAGTTCCACAGCTGCCTCATCCCTTGGGCAGAGCAACTCTGAGGCACATTCCATGCTATCTCACGAATGTGCCCAGTGGGAATGAACCCCAGTTGCTAACGCAGTGATCTGATCATTAATGAACCTGTAAGGGCTTCCTTCTCTTGTGTGTCTCATCCTCTGCTTCTCCATCAACACCTCCTGGTGTCACCTTATCCCAAATAAATGACTTATCTTAAAACAAAACAAATTTTAAAATAGCCTTCTGTGGGCTACCCCTCTGGGTATAGACAAAGGTTCCAAGGCCTCACCTGAGCTCATTCATAGAGTCGGAGAGTCAGGGGGCCCCCAGTGCCATCTTCAGTATGGGCATATGTGCCTGTGCACCCATGCACACACACACACACACACACACACATGCACACACACGCCCACACAGTGCTTCTAACAAGCTCTGCAGCTGTATGTAGGTGACTCGTGTCCTCCTCCTGGGTCAGCTTCCTCACTTGTCACACGCTGGGAGCTTGCTCATCTCTAAGGATCCTTCCAGCCTGGTTGTCTGGGATTAGAGTCCAGTGCCAAGGCCACATCAAGGCCCACCAGCCCTGGGGGCCAGGCTTTCTGGCAGGCGGAATGAACTCTGCCTTTGCCCACCTAAGTGTACAGGTTCCTGAGAGACTGTGGTCCTCCCAGGTGTATGGCGAAAGGTGGTTGGAACAGGGCCCCAGTCCTTGCCTTTCTTCCTTGGACTTCTCCCAGACTTGAACACAACAGCATGGCTATCAGCCATAGGGCAATTTAAGGGAATATGGGGAGGGCACAGAACATGGGCTTTGGTGTCAGGAAGACCTGGGTTAAATCCTATTTCTGCTACTTACTATGTGACCTTGGGCAAGTCATCTCACCATCCTGTGGTTCCCTTTCCTCATATGCAAAATGTGCATCCTAAAAACTCCTTTGCAAGGTTGCCATGAGGAATAAATACAGCTTGCAAAGAACCTAGTACAGTGCCTGGCACACAGTAGTCCTTGATAAATGGTGATGGTGGTATGATTGTATTCCAAGCTAGAACCCTACATACAGTTCCAAAGGAGTTCCCAGCAAAACGGCATGGAGGATTCCAATGTGGACAGGGTTCTCAGCATTGAGCCTTCTTCAACCTTCACAAAACTGAAACAGTAGAATTTTTTAATCATACCTCATGGTTTTTCCCAGAGCTCCAGACTAGCTCCCAGGATCTTTAGGGGGACAAGTGAAGGTTCACTGGCTTCCTTGAGGCTTCCTCCTACACCCGCTCTCCATCCACTAGTGAAGGGCCTCGTTCTTGGGGGTCACCAAGTCTTGGGATCCATGCCGTCTAAGGAATCGGATCATTTGCACCACAGGCACTCTCCTTGGTGGTACCCAGCACAATGTGGGGCATGGCTCAGGCAGGCGTTTTTCTGCTATCTGTTGTATGGATTTGGGTTTGGGGCACGTTGTCAGGGAGCAGTGGAGGCCTGAGTGCTCAGAACGTTCCTAGCCTCTGCTCCCTCTCTGTGCCCCATCTATAAAAATGGTCCAAGGAAAGAGGTTAAAATATCCATCCATGGCTATCACACTAGAAGGAACAGCTACTTCAATTTAGATGAAGCCCATCTACTTCACTCCACAGGCTCTTTTGGAACTGCAAGCCCACTGTTCTAGTGCCCAGAACATCATTCCCCTCAGGACAGATTGAGTCCCGTAAGCCTCCAGGGTTTACTGGGCCAAC
Organism: Manis javanica; assembly: GCF_040802235.1. Classification (NCBI taxonomy): domain Eukaryota; kingdom Metazoa; phylum Chordata; class Mammalia; order Pholidota; family Manidae; genus Manis; species Manis javanica. Next base: position 29,838,253 of record NC_133170.1, on the reverse strand, counting down.
CTCACATCATGAAGCTGCCATCCCTAGCGGGTCAGGTTGCAGGCATCCTGGCATTTGAACAGGAGTCATGTGGACAGGATTCACTGTGTGGCCTGCAGAGCTTCTTATAAACCTCTGGAGGGGGATCCTGGTGAACTTAGCTATCCTGGGCTCCGTATCCGGCTGCAGAAACAGATTCTTTGGATGGTAGCCCACTTGCCTGGAGAAACACAGGGTCACTGTAGACGTAAGGGAGATAGGTGCTAGTCACACGAATCTTCCTGGGTTAGGGCACCACTTTGAGAAGGTAATAGATAGAATGTGGGTGGCACCAAGATGAAATGTTTTTAAGAAGGCTTAAAATGTGTGCCCATGTGATATTGGGCTGATACACACACAGGGCCCAGGCCATCCACAGCAGTTATTTCATGCATGAGAACACAGGGTGTGAGTGTGGGGAATCTGAGTCTTTGAGAAATGGAAGAAATAGCAGTTGCTCAGAGAATGACCTGTGTGCCTGCTCTTCCTGCTTCCAGCCATCCCTTTCTCTGCCCTATCAGCTCTTTCAGGGCACACTCCTGGCCCCCAGAGTCAGTACCACCCCACAGTGTGCTCTGATAATTCTTGGCACTTGCTTTGATTTCAGCAATGGCCACCACTTTGTACTCTGATTATTCATTGATGGGTCTCTTTCTCCTCCACTAGACTATGCCGGGTACATCCTTTTATCCCAGGGGCTTATCATGGTGGGCTGGGTCATATGGCATGTTTTATAAATGTTAAACAGATAGATGGATGGGTGGGTGGGCGGATGGATGGATATCACTTCATCTCTACTACCTTCCCAAGGACAGAGAAACCTGTGTGGGCTTGGTGGTGCATCACCCAGACCCTCCTTCCCGGCATGACTTCTTGCCCAGCTCTGGGAATACTGCTGGAGACCACCTACAGCGGTCAGCCCTGTCAGCCCCATCAGCCCAGTTAGGGATTATCTCGGGTGCAGAGAGTTACGTGGCCCAAAGTCACATCCTTTCCAGGGCTGTCAGCATCCAAGCCCTGATTGAGGCGGCTGTAAAGCCTCACCATTTTGATCCCACATGGGGCAAGTCTGATGGGTTCTCACTCCTGAGCTCACAGAGGCATGGGCCAAGGCTTCTCCTGGGCCCCTGAGCTGGGCTCCTCCCTTTGCCCCAGGCGGGTCCCTGCCTCCCCTTCCATAGGTGTTGATCCCGACTGCATCCCCTCGTAAACATTCACACCCTGAATTCGGAGTCTGCTTCCCAGAGAACCAAATCAGTGATGGATACTCAGCTTTGCTTTTCCAAAACTTCTGTCTTCTTGACAGCTGAGATGACCCTGGCCTCCCTGCCCCCAGTCCAGTCGAGCCATTCTGGATTCTAGACACCTTTGTTAAGAACTCTGGGCTCTCTCCCCAGAAAAATGCTCATTATTTAGTACATGCCAAATTCTACCTCCACACTCAGAGGCTTTACAAGACTCCATGGATCAGGCTAAAATCACTATTTTGGGAA